>NC_135533.1:144687998-144987998 GCF_045843805.1 Urocitellus parryii
AGCACCTCTCATTTTTTTCTAAACCTTTTGGAGGTGTGGCCTATCGGGAGGAAGTTAGGTCATTGGGGGGGGCAGGGCACACCCTTGAAGGAGATGGTGGGACCCTGGCCGCTTCCTGTCTCTTTTTCTTTGTGATCCTGCTGTGATGGACTGCTTCACCACAATAGGGCCAGCTGACCCCGGTCTCCTAGATGATTTACGTCATGTTTTGTCACCATGATGAAAAGCTAACCAGCACAATTACTGAGCTGTAATTAGCAAGGCTCCTGGTTCAGGGCAGGCACTCCATCAATTTCAGCGGCTGCTGTTAGCAGGAAGGCCTCTCTGTGTACAGCCAGCTGCCTACTCCTTCCAAGGTCCTCTAGGGACGTTTCCGAGGCAGGGAGCCCACCTTGGGGAGCCCATAGCCTATTGAGATGTGAATCAGGATCCCCAAATTTCCACAAAGGTCCAGTCTCCTGAGCGGACAGAAAAGGCTGGTGACTGGTATCACCCCCACTGTGTGTTCCCAGAATTCCCACTGTTCCCCCCGCCTCCCTGCCCCCACCGTGAACCCCGCTTCTTTATTCTGGAAAACGTGGCCCTTTCATCACCCAGGAAATCATCTGTGACCTTCAACTTCATTGCCCACAGGCACAGATGTATCTGAAGTCGGGGACACGTGAGATCGCAGGTCTAGGGGACACGAGAGGTTTTCTGTTTCTGCAGCCTCAGGACATCCCCCCACAAGGGAGCAGGCAGTTTGGGGGGCCCAATAACTCATTGGGGAACAGGGGCCTTTCCACACCCAGACACCCCCAGAGGGGCCTTCTCCCAGGGACCATGCTCCAGGCAAAGGGCACGAGGCAGAACGATCCAGGTTGATGACGGCAGAGGGTTCGCCCTGGTCAAGGGCTGGACCCATCTGTCTGGCCTTAGAGGGGCCTCAGGGACTGCAGGTCCCCCAGCCGTCCCTCTGAGCAGGAGATTGGAACCCTGGTTACCTGGACATGGCAACAGAACCTCCCTGCGATGATTCTACTATTCACATCCTAGGGGCAAGGATCAAGCTTGTCCCCAGCTCTGTCCCTTTATCTTCAGGACCAGTCCACTGCCCAGAGTGAAGCAGGACACATCTCCTGACTTGTCTGTTTCCACAATAGACAGGGATGGAGCTCCTTGGCCTGAGTGGGCTCTCCATCAATGTTTGTTGAGTGACTGTGTGAACGGTTGCCACGGGACAGCGGCCGCACATCCAGGACGTTCAATGCAAATGTTCTGATTTGGAAATTTCTGTTCTGTCATCAAATCATTTGGAACTTGAGCCAAAAGGGAGAGGGCACGGTGGGCCTGGGGACTTCACACTGCGGTGGCAATGGGAACGGTGCTACCGCCACCCCTGGTCTGAGCAGCATCGTCACTCCTCAGGACCCTGGCAGCTGCCACCTAACATGTCCCCCACCCCTGGCCCATAGAGTGTTCCCAATGCAGTGGCAGCTGGGGATCCAAAAACCTAAGTGGGATGGCTTCTATTCCCTGCAATGGATTCCCCATTCCATTCAGAATAAGTCAGACTCTTGGGATGGCCCCAAGGCCCATGTGATCCAGTGTTGGGGACCTTCTCTGCCACCGCCTCTGATTATGCTTATCCTCATTCACTCTGCACCTGTACACTGGCCCCCAGCTGCTTCCAACATGCCAGACACCTGCCTGCCTCAGGGCCTTGGCACCTGCTGTTCCCTCTTTCCAGATGGTCTACTTCCTGCCCCCACAGCCCGCTGGACTGTCACTTGGTGGGAAAGCAGGGCGTAAGATCTTAAGGTCTGCCTGCTTTTCGACTGTCCCCTGAGCCTGGGTCAGTGCCTGCCACATGCTTGGCGCTCTGTAAAACTTGGCTGAGTAAGTGAAGGCGGAAAGCGTGAGCTCCTCCGTTCCCCAGGACGGGCTGGTGGGGCCGTCACCCGTGAGCTGTGCTCCCCGTGGGGTCACCCTGAGCCTTAAAGGAGCTGAGGCGCGTCCAGGGCCCCGCAGACAGTAGGCTCTTGTCCCTTCAGGTCTTTATAACAGATTACTACAGACTGCGCAGCAGAAATGTATCTCCCACGGCTCTGGAGACCAAGGTCAAGGTCAAGGCCTCAGGGATTCCAGATTCCGCCTTGGGTGAGGGCGGCTTCCTGGCTCATAGCTGGCCATACCCTTCAGTGTTCTCACGGGGCCAAGGGGGCCGGCAGCTGCTCCGGATCCTCCTCCATAAGGGCACAAATCCTGTGCGTGAAGTCTGTGTCATTATGATCTAGTCACTGCCAAAGGTCCCACCACCACCCCCAAGCCACCCCCTGCAGTCCCCAGGAGCCCCTTCCTCTCTGGGCCACACCAGCCTCCTTGACCACGTGCCCCGGTTCTAGCCACCCCCAGACCTTTCCAGATGGAGCGAGCTGCCAATCCATTCTCGTTTCTTCCAGGTGACAGAGAAGGGCTGTGTGGTGACCCAGGAGGCCTGGGAGTCTCCCACAAGAAGTCACTCCAGCTCCCACTCTTCTGCTTAGATGAGCTGCCAGCTTCTTCCCATCCTTCTCCAAGTAATTCCAGGAAACAGACGCCGCCTCAAGACAGAGACAGGCCCATCCCCGGTTTCTGGCAGCCTGTGTGAGAGAGGCGCTCATTAATTAAACTAGAAACCATGACTCCCAGCAAGAGGAGTAGCTGGCCCTTAAAAGCACCGACCAGGTGCCAGGCTCTAGATACACAGTAGCTTATTTAACTCTCACCCTATTCCCTTGCAGGAAATAAGGAGCATAAGGCACAGAGAGTTTAAGTGACTTGCCCAAGGTCACACAGCCAGTGAGTAGAGACACCCAAAGCTCTTATTCAGGCAGTTTGGTCCCCATTATTGAACAGACGCTGTCTGGCCAGGCCCTCCACTGGGTGTGCTGGAAACAAAGGAAGGAACCAAGGAAACGCAGTCCCTGCCTTTGAGGAGTTCAGGGACTATAGGTTAGAGACAGGAACATCAATTATTTGCACAAATAAAGGCTGGGTTCAGAGGAGCCAAGAGGCGATGGTTCCCTGGGCACCTACTGTGTGCCGGACACCAAACAGTGCGATCCACGTGGGGACTTCCTTCATCATTACAGTTGTGGGACCCATTTGTTTATTTATTTTTGTCCCCTTGGACAAGTGGAAAGTTGGGATGTCAAGAGGTCAAGGAGCTTCCTTGATATCTATCAGGGACAAGGACAGCGAGGACAGAACAGAGCTAAGTCCACGTGTTCCTACGAGGTCGTCCATCCGATTTCTCATCCTCAGAACCGCTGATGCTTTAGGCAGATACCTCTCAGTGGGAGCGGGAGGGGGCTGTCCTAGGCAGTGTCGGGTGTTGAGTGACCTCTCCGACCTCTGCTCACTAGATTCCAGCAGCACCCTCCCTCCCAGTCATGACCACCTCCAAATACCTTGAGGCAATCCCCAATGTCCCCTCTGTAGGGAGGGAAATTTGCCCCCGCCTGAAAACCAACGCTGCAGAAACCCACCCACCCCTGAGTGTGTCTTATTGGTCTCCATCTCCCCGGCACCCCACACCGTGCCTGGCCCATAGTAGATGCTCAACTAAAGTTCTGTTAACGGCTGGATGGAAGAAAAGAGGAAAGGGAGGAAATGATACAGGAAGGAAGGAAGAAAAGGAGACAGACAGGGAGGTGAGGAAGATCCAAGTTCACCCAGGATGTATATCACTCAGAGTCTGCAGATAACTCACCCCCAAATGACTTTATAATCCAAATTCTCTTTGAGGTACCTTGGGTGAAAGTCGAGGTAATCTTGTGCCATCTTTCTGTGACATGAGTCACCATAGCCAACTAGACATAAACTCCCCTGTCTGCACATGCACACGTACATACTCAGGTGACTGTCTTATGGGCTGGGCTTTTCCATTTTAAAGTGACATAGTGATCATCCCCGGTCCCCAAAGCCGTGGGAACCAAGCCATTCTGGCTCTGTCTCAGTGGGAATTCAATTATCCACTTGAAAGAACACTCCAGGGCCCCTGTGAGCACCCTCCCAGAGCAAGGCTGATGGTGATTGATTGTTCTTGTTACCACGGGAAAGGGATCCGCTTCTCTCCACCCCCACAGTCGTCCCAGGCCAGCTCCGCAGGGCGTGGCTCCTGTGACCAGGGTCCCTTCCGTGTGTCCATGGCGATCCACAGAAGCACCGGATTTTCCAGACAGATGTTTCCTCTCCGTACTGGCTGTGTCCGGAGCAGGTGGCCCCTGTTAAAGTTGCATGTTGGACAAGACTTTCAGCTAAGGGTTCAGTCCTAGATGGAGAGGTCGGCTTCAGGGAGAGAGGTTCTGCTGTCAGCTCCAAGGAGGGGAAAACCCACCACCCTCCAAGTGGTTCCAAATGAGACCGAGGCGTGTCCTTCTCGTACCAAGTCCCCAAGAGCATGCGTATCGGGTGTGTGGACTATGGTACCAGGTTCTTTAAATCACCTGTGAAAGTACCTGCCGTCACAGTCTGCCTGGCTTGTGGCAGACAGACAGGGACTCTCCAGATCCCACTTCTGACACATAGTAGTTGAGTGACTTTAAGGGGCTCCAAGAGCTTGCTGGCTTCCAGTGTCAACCTAGGTCATATTCACATAGCCTGCCTCACAGGAGAGTTGGGAGGAGTAAAAAAAAATTCACTCAACATCCACAAAAACCTTTTAGCACAGAACTGAACGCCCCGCCAGCTCTCAATCAGTGACTGCTCTTGCTTGGATGATGGTCATTTGTCGAGAGCACCATCGGGTGGCCCCGGGGAGTCCAGCCTTGAACAGAGTCTTCTGGAAGCTTCTGTGGAGCCGGGGACATGCCGTGGGGCCCTGCGCCTCCCCAGCCTTGCAACCTTGGAAGTGATTTCTCACACAGCAGATCCTCAAGTCCCTCGACTGGGAACCAGCATTGGAGATTCCCGCCCTGGATGGTTGTCAGAAAGACTTAAAACAACCAAGTCCTTGGCAGACCGAGTCTGGGGACACGGGAGCGAGAGGCACAGTGGTCCCTCCATACTCACGGGGAACTAATTCCAGGATCTCCCATGGATATGGAGATTCTTGGGCACCCACTCCCCTCACACACTGTGTATTCTATGCTTTCTATAATGTGGCACGTCTCTACACATCACCTGTGCCCATCTGCCTGTGCCCTTTAAAAGGTCTCTCGATTATTTATGCCACCTGATACCAGGTAAACCCTCCGTGGGGAGTTGCAGTAGGGTATTGTTTAGGAAAGTCTGTGCAGGCTGAGGACAGACGCGACTCCTTCTTCAACTATTTGCCATCTGCAGGACCAACCAACACGGAGGGTCTCGCAGTGGGTGATTCTTATAAAAATGAATCAAAGCCCCAGGAAAAGCAGTGTCCAGGGGGAGGTGACAGCTGCAGAGATGGGCTTCCTGGTGTGAGGGACGGATGTGCCCATCCTAAACTTCAGCTTGACTTGAAAGGTGTGGGGCTGGGGAAAAGCCACGGGAAATGTCCCATGACCAGGGTCCGTCAGGATGAAGGGTGGCAGGACGATGCTTCGGCTTTCTAAAGCAGCTGAGTGATTCTGTAGAGGATTGGAGACCAACAGCCTGATTTTACACCTCGGTCCTCCAAGTCCGTGTGGGACTTTGGATGTGCCTCTCGACCTCTCTGAACTACCACCTGGTGGGCACTCTGGGGGGGTCCC
The DNA here is from genome assembly GCF_045843805.1 of Urocitellus parryii. Taxonomy (NCBI): domain Eukaryota; kingdom Metazoa; phylum Chordata; class Mammalia; order Rodentia; family Sciuridae; genus Urocitellus; species Urocitellus parryii. Next base: position 144,693,692 of record NC_135533.1, read on the forward strand.
TCCCGTCCCTCCCTGTCACTGACCCCTTTCCCAGAAGGCGGGATGTGGACAAAGAAGACACATTGGAAGCCAGAAGCTAAAGGAGCTCTTTAAAGTCACTCAACAACTATGTGTCACTGATTAGGGTCAGTGGTAAGGGACGGGAAGCCAAATTACAGTAACTTAAACAAGCAAAGAGAACCCCCCACACACACACCCCAGAGGGGGGATTCTAGAAGGAGACAGCCCTTCCACATTTGGAGGACTCGGTGCCGTCCCATCTGCTCCATGCCATTCCCCAGGGGTAACCCCACCCCACCCCCTTCCCCTCTGTCCTTTTCAATTCAATGGAATTGGTCCCACCCTCAGCTCTACATGGGCCCTGATTGGCTTAAACCAGTGAGCACACTTTACTCCTCATCCACTGTGATTGGTTGAGGGATGGGCACCTGACCCAGTTCACACCAATGAGACACGAGCAGAGAAGGGAGGGGCGTGTCTGTCTCCCCTGTGGGCCCTGTGATATGAGAATATGAGATTAGGAGTTCAGAAATATTGGACCACGGAAGAGTCAACCTAAGGATGAAGCCAATGAGAATCATCTAGAGAATCATCCAGAAACAAAGCAAGAATGTTAATGGTAGTATAAACCCCTGGATCAAAGCATTCCTAAACCCAGCTCTCCCAGGGCAATTCAGTTATGAGATCCAACAACCTTCTCATCCTCTCCCTAATTCTTTCCCCTAAACTCGTTTAGGTTAGATTTTTCTGTTGCACGCAACCAAATTATTCCTAAGTAGCATGCTTTGTTTTCTCTTTCCTACCCTCTCTCCAAACTTCTGGAATAATGACACAGGATAATAAGGTATGTGAAAAGGATGTGTAAACTGTAAAGCCCTGTACCCATTAGATGGGATGATTATCAGAACCATCACGGCTGCCTCAATCACTTCCTGGCCTGGAATAATCCAATTTGTAGCCGATGACTATTTCCTCCATTCCTCTGAAATGTACTCATTTCATTACCCGGAGATTATTAGATCGTACACTGATAATGGTGCTTAATGGGGCTAACGGTATTGTCCTTCTATAAACAGAAACGTATATAATTAATAATTCTGCTAAGGCTGCTGGTATCCACTGGTACTAGTTAGGATCCAGCCCTCAGCCTTGGGAGTCCAGCCTGAATCACCTCCTCACCAAGAGCAAAACCAGGCTTCCCCATCTCCATGGGCTGTGGGTGGGTGGGCAGCGCTAGTTTGGAGAGTGCTGTGCTGCCCCAGCTCTGTGGCTGAGTCTCTGTGTGGCCTTAGACATGTCACCTCTGTGGACCTCAGTTTCCTCATCTACAAACTGAGGAAGTCAGACCCACCAGAGGCTCTTAACTGTGGAGAGACGTGGATGAGCACGCGCTGGACATTCTGGGTCTTCTCTGGAGACGGGCCTGCTTTACCCAGGTCATCAGGCCCATCCCAGAAGCCTCAGATCCAGAATCCAGTGACCTCCGAGGGCCCTTTTAAGATCTGTTTTCAGTGCCCAGATTTCCATGATTCCCCAGAAGTCAGACAGCCATTTGTGGGTTTTAGAAAGTTGACTTAACTAAAAGGTGCAGATTCCTTGGGCACCAGCAGCTGGGGAGCAGCAGAAGGCAAAGAATCAGGCAAGAGGCTTTGTATCCATCCCAGAAAAAGGTGAAAGTGGAGATAGATTGGGGAGCTAGGGTGCAGAGCTTGGTGTAAAATGAGAGGAAGAGAAGGATTCCAGGGGACTATCATGTGAGATTAAGTTCAACTGTGAGGAACGGTAAACCCCATTATAGTGACTTAAACAGGCAAAAATAATTCTCCTTTTCCCCTCATTTGAAGGACTCTGGCTGTGGACAGTCCAAGGCCGTTTAGAGTTAGCTGTTAATGTTTAGAGAACCTGAGGCGTTCTCTCTGTTCCACTATATCAACAACTTAAGTTTTATCCTCAGGGTCCACTGTGGCTGTAAGAGTTCCAACCATCGCACCTGTACTTCAGGACGTAAGGAAAAGTAAGAGGTAGAAATGCAAAATGAAGTTCTCTTAAGGAATTTATCTGAGAGCAAGACTTCCACTTCATCTCATCAGCTAGAATTCGGTGACACCGAGATGCGGGAGAGACTGTGAAATGTTGTGATAAAATGTTTGGCTAGGTACATTGTTCAGCCTTCTACCCAGGAAGAGACACCTCGCACCTCGGTCCCTTACAAAGAAATGCAGAGTGTAGGGGACAGCGGAGGAGCGTCTGGTTGGGGAGTCTGGCTTGGGACCTGCTGGATTTGAGTGCCTTCCAGAGTTGCCCAGCAGATAATTGAATACAAATGTGCAAAGCTCAGGAAAAAATCTGAAGCTAGAGGTCAAGAAGTGAGAGCCGCCAAGATGGAAGGGACACGTGGCACCCTGGACATTCTCCTCCCATGAATCATCTCAGAACACAAACGTGATCTCACACCTCCTTGTCGTCCATATTTCCGTCTTCTCCCAGCTCTCACGATAAAGCTGAGGGTCCCTAGTGTGAAGGAAGCTGAGTCTCCTAGTCTGGCCACTGACCCCTGGCTTCCTCTGCCATCCCCTCCCCCCCCACGCCCATGGCCTCTTCTTTGGCAGGTGCTGGCCAATCTCCCCTCGCCCTCTTTACCCCCAGCTCTGCATGCTGCAGGAGTACCCCCTGGGCCTTCCCAGGCCTTAAAATGTTGGCATATTGATTGCAGGTTTACAGAGGAATGGGACAGGAGCTCAAAGTCAAGATAGCCAAGGTCACAGGATGAGAAAGAGGCAGGATCAGAGATCAAAGCCAAGGTGCAGGAGAGGCTGGTACCTTCTCTCTGCACCCCAGACTGCTACTATAGGGGGGCTCTCATGCCCTCCCCAGAAAGAAGGGGGCAGGAGGAAGCCCCAGAACTCAAAAGAGCTGACCCAGGGGAGGGCTCATTCCATCAGCCTGGAGGGGAGTCTGCCCACTCCTCCTGCCTTCCTCCCCTCCCACCTTCCTCCCCACTTCCCACAGGAACTTGATTAATCCATCAGGTTTAACCTCTCCTTAACTTCCTGATTAGTTACATTTATAAACTCCATTTGTTTTGGTTTTTTTTTTTTTTTTTTTTTGCTTTCTCATCAAGCCCAACCAACACCCCCAAGGAAAAAAAAAAATAGGCCAATTTTCAGTGCCACTGATTTACAGCAATTTCTGAAAATCAGACAGAACGGAGGCGAGACATGACTGGAATTCCAACTCCTCCTCCTCCTCACAGGGCAGGTACCTCTGCTGGAGAGAGGAAGGAACAGCACAGCAGAGAGAGAAGAAAACAGCATGGTGCCTGGACCCCACTTGGGGACAAGGTGGCCGAGCAGCATGCCTGTTCCTGGAGAAGACTGAGGCATGCTGGGGCGCCTGTCTCCTGTTCTGGTAGCCAAGCCAACAAGAGCACCAAGGTCAAGGCTAAGAGAGGAGGTGTTTTCATTGGCAAAGTGAAATCCTCAAAATCATGGCACTGATTTCCTCTGCTTCCATGTTCTCCCAATATTCTGTGGTCCGGGATATTTGAAAACATTTCTTCATATTTATTTTAATGAAAGCAATATCTGTGCCTTGGTAAAAGATTATAATGAAATTTCAGCCTACCCCGGATTTCCCCTTACAACTTCACCTCCTCCCCCACTTCCTTGGAAGCAACCACATTTAGTATTTTAGGCTGCCTTGGCTAGTATTCATCTCCATATTTTAAGTAATATACTAAAACTAATATTTGTCGAGTTACCAATAGTAAGCGTTATCTACTTTATTACTATTATAGAAAGTAAGTGTTTAAATCTGTTACATTATGACCTCCCAACCACACACACACTAACTCTCTTTCCTACCTCCAGTTTTTTCAAATAATATCTCAACTTTTGTTTAAGCCAGTATTTGGTGTTAACATTATTAGAACCACGTAAATAATGTTAATTCCTTGGTAAAGTAGTACATGAAAGGTTTAATACCCACGAGGTATTAACGCCTTTTGTTTTTCCTGGAGATAACAGTTGCCTCTGGTTTTTGTTTACCACGCACATACTATTGGTTCCTCTTAAAAGTTACTACACAAAAATCTTAATACTGTCTTTCTACATGGACTGGTTTCTTTATTCTATTCTATACTTTCTCAAAATGGACTGGTTTCATTTAGTCTTCATGCTTGGCTGCTGACCTGGGACTTGCCTTCTTAATTTCATGGGTCTTTCCCTTTTTTCCTGGCTCCCCAAGTCACTTTTTTTAAAATACTCATTTATTTTGTTGGAGCACTCCCTTTAGTAATGCTTTGGGAATGGTACTTAGGGAATATAGGATACTTTGTAAATCTAAAAATGTTTTTCTTCCATTCTTGTACTTGATTGGTAATTTTTTCTAGGTATATAATTCAAGACTGAAAATATTTACTATGAATTTTGAAGACATTCATGCATTTGCTTGAGTAATCCAATTTTGTTAGCTCCTGCCAGTCAAGTTTCTGGTCCTTACTATGTGACCTAGGCTTCTAAATTTTTTTCCCCCTTCTTTTTCTGGATGTTTTTGTGATCTTTGTTTTAGCCCTTTTATTTTGAAATAGCATGCTGGTAAGCCTTGTATGAGTGTTTTTCCCACCTCATGAAGCAGATCACTCAATAGACCCATCTAATCTGAAATTTCATATCCCATCATTCTTAGACAATTCCTTGTACTTTGTGTCTGATTATCTCATTCACTTCACTTTTTTTTTTTCTTTCTGGGACTCTAATTTTCACTTCTTCCTGCTCTTTCCTAGATTCTCATTTTTTGTTGTTTTTTTTTTTATGTGCCCAGAAGAGATTTCTTCAATTTCATGACCTTCCTATTTTTATTGTAATAGAATAATTCATTTTATATTTTATCTTTGGAAGTTGTAAGATTTTCATACATATTTAAAGTGCATAAAGTACATATCCTGAATAATGCATCATAAGACAAACACATTTTCTTTTAAATCATCTTAATAATTTATTCTTAACTCCTATTGTCCCTTTTAGTAGTATCCTTTTCTTGTCTCATGGATATATCTCCTCTTAACTCTAATGAGGCTTAAGCATTTATATGTTTTGTTTTACTTTTTATCCTATTCTCATGCTATATCTGTCTTCTCCAGGTTGATCTCTGTTTTTTAACTTTGTTATTACATTTTCATGTCTGAGATTTTTCCTACGTATTGGCCAATCATGATATGCCAAGACACAATTATAAGTTTAAAAACCAGAAAGCTCATGAGAACTTTTTGAGAAGAATTTGTCAACCAATGGACTTTATTAAAGATGATCAGATAGAAATCGGTTCCATCTTCTTAGGAGAAGAGTGACCCAAAGTTCAGCCTGGGGTATATTGATTCTTAAAAATCACTTCTTGAATGATGTTCATTCGTTGCTTTATCATTTATCATAGCGAAAACACTGGAACTTTAAAGCCTATTTTCTAAATTTTTGTTGTGAAACTATCAACCACAGAAGAGAATAATGATCCCCGTGGACTCACTGACTCGGCCACGGACAATTTCATCGGCATGGCATCCGCTGGAGTATTTGAAAGTGAATCCCTGACATCCGATCACTTCGTCTGGAAATAGTCCTTTGGACACCTTGCCTTTGCGCACCTCCGGTTGGGACTCAAGGTTGCGATGGACACCAGTCTCCAGTCACCCCCAGTTCCAGGAGAGTTCTTGGTCTCCCTCCATAATGCACCCTTCAGTGGTTTGGGGCTCAACCCATGGACCCATCTTTTGGAATATGAGCCCTAAGGGAATGATGATTAGTTTTAGCAGAACCAGAACTGGTCCTCACTTGGTCTTTTCCCTTCAGGAACAAGGACACAGGACAATCCTGCTAGCCGGACCTTAGGAAGCTTCATCGTCTTCAGGAAAAAACAACAACAACTCTCACATCACAGCAACAGGCAGTGGGAAATTTAAATAGAAACTCCCCGGAGGGAGCTGAAACCACTTTTTACGCAGCTTAATCTGCAATGCCACCCGGCACCATCCCCTTGACTTCTCCGGTCGCTATAGCAACCACATCCCATAATAAGCAGTAAAGACCTTATCAGAACCGACAAGAAAGCAGAAGATGCAGACTTCCCTCCCAATCAATCCCAATTTCAGGCTTCATTTCAACCATCCTCCATTCTTTGATGTTTTCTTCCTGTTGTAGGTTCTGGCCATTCGTGGTCCATCGGACCTACCTTGCTGGTCTCTGGAAGCATCTCCAGATGAATCAGAATGCTCAGAACATTTCGGATCACGCCAATTCGCACCCAGATTTCCTAATGGCTTGCGCCCAGTCGTATCACATAAATCTTTTTATGTATATCCCAGTCGTGAAAGTCAAAAATAAAAGTGAATGGAGAACAGATTCCTCAGGTGAGACTGATCCCTTGATACCTCCCTTTCTTCATCATAAAATAGGAGTGGGACCATCTCTCCCACCGCTACCTGCAGCTCACAGGTGCTCTTATGAATAAGCCAATATTAATCAGGCACATGGCCTTCCCAGAAACCTCAGTGTTAGTTCCATTTTACATGTGAGAAACTGAGGCTCCAATATTCCTAGTACTTTACCCAGGAAAGCACAGAAGTGAGAGTTCAACCTGAATCTGTCTTCTTCCAAAGTCTTGTCTTTGAATCATTCCTTTGTACATAGAGACTGGATAGATGGGCTATGATCGCTTCAATTTGTAGGGCAATGTAGCTGTTATTACTACTCTGTGACCCCTTTAACCAGACACACCCCATGCCTACACCAGCTAAATGTGGAGACCAACCTGCGATCAGTGAGAAACCCAAACTCACTGCTTCTAAGCCTGCCTTTCTGAAATTATCATAAAAGATGAATGATTATCCCAATTCTTCATCCTTGTGATCTACAGCCTGTTCAACAAGACAAATCCACTCATCGCCCACTTGGATGTTGTATAAATGTTAAATTTCTCCAAAGGTTTCCCAATGCTCACTCTCAATTTCTGTGGTTATCTCTTCATGGCAAATAACAGAGTTCATGAAACAGCACAGCCTCTATCAATGTCATTGTTCACTCCTGGGTGGAGGTGGTATCTGTCTCCCACCCCGCCACACCCCTTCCCCATAGCCCTCGGCTCCTATCCAAGGACCCGCGTGGCTCTGGGAAATATAGCAGCATCCCTGGCTGCAGGCACAATTCATGTGGCCTGGGCGAAGCCAATCAGGGGATCCCATCCCTCTGACCTCAGCGATTGGTTCCACAACTAACATGTGACCTAAAATAGTCCAATTGGAGTGAATCTCAAGACATTTCCATAGCAATCAGGGAAAAGGATGCTCTGACCCTGAACTTGTGGTACAGGAGGGTGAGATCTGGTTCAGCTAATTCTGCGGCCATGAGGAAAGTTCCCCCAGAGGACAAGGACGCAGAGTTTGGTAGATGGGAACAAAGTGTTGAGAAATGAAGTCATAGCCCAGATCATGTCCTGAACTTCTGAACCCAACATGTCATAGCCTGCATGATCTCTGAACTCCATAGTATATCCCCCCGCTCCTTAAGCCAGTTTTGAGTTGGATTTTCTGTCAATAGCAACCCAAAGGGCCCCTTTTCTTCTTTGTCTGTATTTCTACAACAAGTACCTATGAAGTGCCTACCTGATGTCAAGTGCCGTGTTAGGTCTTGGGAGAGTGATTCTTGCAGAAGAAATTGTGAAATGAGTTCCATGAGGCTGAGAGCCTAATAGAGCCAGGCGCCCTCATCCATGTCATCCGGCTCACTTTCAAGCAGCTCCATGTCATTTCAAGATAATATTTAAAATACAGATGTTTTGAAATTTATTTCAAAACTGTTAACTCTGCCAGCAAAAATTTTTTTAAAAATACAGTGACTTTAAGGTTAGCTCTAGGGGGAGGGCCATGCTCCGTGTTTCCCACTATCTGCAGATTTCATAATCTTTGCCAATTTTTCATACTCTCTCTTCATTTTTATTTAATATGATTAAATTGGTTTACTTACTGAGTTTAAATTGTTTCGAGAGGAAACTTCTACAATGTCGCTAAAAATGGAAAACCAGCACTACTTTACATCATAGAATAAACACAATGAAATTATAAGATGTACTAAAATCTGGATATTGGGATTTGACCAAGACCATCATCAACCCTGGGGACTCTTCTCTTTCTTTCATGAAAGGGGGATTAGCCAAGCGCTGAAAAAGGTGTTAAAGACATGTTAGCACCAAAACTCAGACTTTCTCCTTGTATTTAGAAAGATTAAAAGAAAATTGAAAAAAGGAGCCAATTTCATTGTTATTTAATGCTGTCTTTGTGTCATTCTCTCCTCACTCTTGGAGAAATATTATTTGGGCCAAATTTCCTTTCAAAGTGAAGCGAATCCAAGCTTGAGAAGCAGGGGAGTGTCCTTGGGTTCTTGATTTCCAGCCTGCTCAGCTTCCCAATAGCCAATAACATTAGATTATTTTCATTGGATTTATTTTATGATTACTTTTTAATGAAGGCAAGTGACTCTGGTTTTTTATTTTTGAAATAATACAAAGTTTCCTTTTTAAAAAAGCTCTGTTTGACCTCCTCACTGTTGAGAGTAGCTTGAAACAAAGACCTGAAGACGCTGTGTGGTCATGTTGACAGCACCTCCCCCACCTCTGCCTCTTCCTCCACCACCTTCACCTTCACCTCCACTTCTACCACCCCCACCTCCACCACCTCCACTTCCCACACTTTCACCACCTTCACCACCAACACCACCTCCAATACCTCCACCACCTTTACCTCCATCACCTCCACCTTCCACACCTTCACTACCACCACCACCTGCAGCACCTTTTCCTTCACCACCTCCACCTCCCACACTTTTACCACCTTCACCTCCACCTCCACCACCTCTCCCATCAACACCACCTTCACCACCTTCACCACCTCCACCTCTACCACCTTCACCTTCACCTCAACCTCCACCACCTCCACCACCTCCATCTCCACCACCTCATCTCCACCACCTCATCTCTACCACCTCCACCTCCCACACTTTCACCACCTTCACCCCCAACACCACCTCCAACACCTCCACCACCTCCACCTCCCACACCTTCACTACCACCACCACCTGCTCCACCTTTTCTTTCACCACCACCTCCACCACCAACACCACCTCCAACACCTCCACCTCCCACACTTTTATCACCTTCACCATCAACACCACCTCCACCACCTTCACCTCCACCTCCACCTCCACCACTTTCACCACCTCCACCTCACCACCCCCACCTCTACCACCTTCACCTCCCACACTTTCACCACCTTCACCACCAACACCACCTCCAACACTTCCACCATCAATACCACCTCCACCACCTCCAACGTCTCTATCACCTCCACCACCTTCACCTCCCATCACCTTCATCTCCACCACCTCCAACTCCATCGCCTCTACCATCTTCACCTTCACCTCCACCTCCACCAACTCCACCTCCCACACTTTACCACTCCACCACCAACACCACCTCTACCACCTCCACCACCTTCACCTCCACCTCCACTGTCTCCACCACCAACACTACCTCTGCCACTCCACCACCTCTATCACCTCCACCACCACCTGCACCACCTTCACCACCTCCACCACCTTCACCACCTCCACCTCTACCGCCTTCACCTCTACTACTTCCACCTCCACCACCTTCATCTCCACCACCTCCACCACTTCCCACACCTCTACCACCTCCACGACCTCCACCCCCTCCACCTCCATCTCCAACTCCACCTTTACCTTTACCTCCACTTCCAATTCTACCTCCACTACCAACATCACCTCCACCCTCTCCACCACCTCTACCGCCTCCACCTCCACCTTCACCTCCACCTCCACCTCCAACACCTCCAACATCTCTACCACCTCCACCTATACCTACACCACCTCCACCTCTTCCACCACCTCTACCGCCTCCACCTCCACCTTCACCTCCACCTCCACCTCCAACACCTCCAACATCTCTACCACCTCCACCTATACCTACACCACCTCCACCTCTTCCACCACCACTACTATCTCTACCTCCTCCACCAGCTCCATCATCTCCACATTCACTTCCACCACCACCCGAGGCAGACCGAGGGGATTTATTTCTACCATCCCCTGCGGCCTCATGATGGAATTCTCTTCTATGCCCCATGATTTGGGTCCTCCTCTCCCCACGCCTAGAAGGATAAAATAGAAGACAGGATGCCAGAACTCCTCTGGAGCAGGATCTCTCCACCTTGGCACCATGTGGGACTGGACCATCCTTCATATGGTGTAGGGGAACCCTTTGCTTTGCAGAGTATTGAGCAGCATGCCTAGCTTTCACCCTCTAGGCACTATTAACACCACTCCAGTTGTACCAACCAGACGAGACTCCAGAATCTGTCAAATGTCCCCTGGGCACATAGGCTACCCCAGGTCAAGAGTCACAGTGTTGTTCATGATGAAAATGTCCCTATTCCAACCCTATTTAAAAACAGAGCATTCCTTTGCCATGAAAGCTGGAGTAATTAGAGGTCATATTTTTAAAGACCAGGATATTTTCTAAGAAAAATAGAAGTCATATCAGCTCCCCACCAGCCATAGAGTTCGCTCCCTCTACACAGTTCCTCCGTGCTCTCTCGGGCAAAGGAAGCTCAAGTGCTGGCACCTTCCATAGGCCCTACCCCTTGCCCACCCCGGGTCCTTTCTCAACACCACAGAGCACAGCTGATAGACGGAGCCTGCCCACGTGCATATTCCATTTTCCCAGAATCCCTTGCATCTTAACTTCAGAATTTTAAAAGTAGAGGCATTCCCATGTTTTAATTTGCCTTTTGGGGTCTGTGCATGGCAGTGGTGTTAACAACTAAGGGCTGTACCTGAGAAAGTTGAAATGGCTATCCATCCTTCTTAAAGAAATTGTTGATTTCAAAACTTCAGGTAACAAGAGAGAACATGAACAAATGCAGGGGGCTGTTGAGCTCTTGAGTTCTACCCGTCCGCTCCTTCATTCATGCCAGACCTTCTGGCTGGAAGAAGTAGGTCTGTGGACCCCACTCAGCGAATGGGGAATTACAATGAAATGCTCTTGTCCTGGTTGGGTTCCTCCAAAAACAAACTCTGAGACAAGGACTTGGATGCCAAGAGTTTATCTGAGATGATACCAAGAAGCTTGGTGGAGGCGTGGGGGACTGGGAAGGGGAAGAAGCACTAGCAATGCCAGGTACTGGCTGGGACCTGCTGTGGGGGATGGGGAATGGTCCTGTGGCAACTTCCAGGGGACAGGGCAGCATGTGCTCCCCAACTGTCCCTCTGAGAAGCAAGGAAAATGGGGAATTTTTCCACCTATTTCTATTCTTCGTTGGTTGAGGGACACTCCTGAGCTGTCACTTTTTGCATAAGCAGAGGGGTTACAACCACACTGCCATAGCCAGAAGAGAGATACCCTAAGGTTGAGAAGCACAGGAAGTTGTCACAGCGTACAGGAAGTTATCACAGTGTACAGGAAGCTGTCAGAGTGCCCAGGAAGTTGTCATAGTATACAGGAAGTTATCACAGTGTACAGGAAGCTGTCAGAGTGCCCAGGAAGTTGTCATAGTATACAGGAAGTTGTCAGAGTGTACAGGAAGCTGTCAGAGTGCACAGGAAGCTGTCATAGTGTACAGGAAGTTGTCATAGTATACAAGAAGTCATCAGGGATACAGGAAGTCCACAGAGCATATGAGAACTCTCTGCAGATAATTTAAGGGACAAGCCCAGGGGATGCAAGTCATGCACCAAGAGCACCTCCCAACGACACCTGCCTGAAGTAGGCACAGGAGCCTCCAAAGCCTGGAGATCAAGGAAGGCACCCACCACCCTAGCCCAGCCCGCACATCTCTGGAATTATCTTAACAGCTTCTTAATGGTTTTCCTGTCCCAATTTGTCCCCTCTCCAACTGGAAACCAGTGATCCTCCTAAAACACATAACTGATTATTTTATCCTTCCCCCTGAAAACTCCTCTGGCAAACCCCAATCTCTCCATGATCCTGTCCGTCTCGTCTCTGTGGACTCATTTCTCACACCTCCATGTCTTCTCCACTGAACTCCGACAAGTCCCCCAAACTCATTCCCAGAACAGTCCAAGGACAGGTCTGGAGAACACGGTCCAGCACCCTCCCTGCCCTCCGCGATGGCACTGAGCTCATGATGTGGCCTGTCAGGGTGGAGGGGTCCAGGGAGACCAAGATGGAAGCCAGAGAGTCCAACCCTGTGGGTGCCCAGGGCCCCGGGGAAGGAGCACGGGGCCTGGTCCACGGAGGGACATTCTGCCTTTCAGGATTCCCCCTCCTCACCTGGAGTTGCCAGGTCAGGGACGGACACCAGGCTCTAAAGGTCAGGAGGGGAGTCTCTCCTGAGGGTGTGACAGGCAGCCAGGGACCCTGGGGAGGAGGGACCGCAGGGGACACAACCAAGAAGGGACATCGGAGATGCATGGTTTCACCTGCGTCTCAGCCACCTGCCCAGCCCAGGTGACAGCCTCTCCAGCTGGGGTCTGGGGCTGGTCCAGGGGCTCTTCAGAGCTCAGCAAATGCGAAGACCTTCCGCTGACCAGCCCAGAGAGCCCCTGGGAAGCTCCAGGAGGCGGGGAGCCGAGGGGAGCGGAGGCATGAGGTGGCTGCCACTGATTATGCAGGATGCATTTTGTGTTTACGTGAAAAGATCTTGAGTAATCAGCGGTGATGAGCCAGAGGAGGGGAGAGGTGCCCGAGTCTGAGGATGTTATGATCCATTAAATGCCATCCCCCCCCAACGTCTGCGCAGGGGAATTTTAAGGTGGAACTGACTTTAATTTGGCAAAGAGAGTCTCAAGTGTTTTGTCCTTGATGCTCCAAAACGCATGCGTACCTGCCCGCCTGGCTTGTGTCACTAAGGGTAGATATTCCCGCTCGTTGTCACCCCCCATACTTTTATAGTGAGTTCTTTTAAAACTCTGCAAGTGATGAGCACTGGGTGCTTTATTTGGGGGGATTGAACTCAGGGGCACCCAGCCACTGAGCCACATCCCCAGCCTTATTTTGTATTTATTTAGAGACAGGGTCTCACTGAGTTGCTTAGGGCCTTGCTAAGTTGCTGAGGCTGGCCTTGAACTTGCAATTCTCCTGCCTCAGCCTCCCTGAGCTGCTGGATTGACAGGCGTGCACCACCGCACCCGGGGAAGAGGGCCGTTATTGACTCCACTTTCCAGGGAACTGAGTCTTAAAGAGGTGAAGCTAGTTGTCTAAGGTCATCCAGCAAGAAGTAGGGCTGGAGTCTGTCCCAGGGCTGTGCGTGGTGGGTCCTATGTCCTCTCCCCTCCACAGCCCATGTTCAACAATATTGAGAGGTTTGGAACCTTTAAGAGGTGACTAGGCAGCTAAGAGGAATGAGTGCAGTTCTTGTGGGACTGGATTGGTTACTGCAAGAGCTGTTTGCCACAAGGGGAGGCCACCCCCCTTGTGGTGACTCACGCACATCACCTGCGCACATTTCCGCTTCTCCACCATGTTAGGACACAGCATGAGACTCTTACCAGAGGCAGCTGCCTGATCTTGAACTTCCAGGATCCAGAACTGTCAGTTGAATAGAGTTTTTTTCCTTTATAAAGTACCTGCTCTCAAGCATTTTGTTATAGTATCGGGAGCTAAGCTAAGACAGCTGGTATGATTTTTATATATTCTTTTCCAAAGTCAGAAACAAGGCTGGGGAACTCAAACTTGCCACAGTCTCTGGAAATGGAAGCCGAGCTCAGAGCAAAGACTCAAAGGACCCAAGCTGGATGCTCCTTCCAAGTTCACTGTGAGCTGAGATTGGGCCAGAGGATAAACACAGCCTTCCAATCTCCTGCCACCTCTGCCTGTCAGTGGGATTGGCTAGGTCCTTGTTGCTAGTGGGAGAAGCTGGTATTCTGGGCAATAGCACAAAGTGGAGAGTATGTGCATTTTGGAGCCCAATAAGCTTTACTTGCAAGCTGTGTGTTATTCAACCTCTCTGAGCTCCAATTTTTACTTGTGTGAACGGAAGGTACTATTTACTCTGAATAATTAGTACAAGCTTCAATGTAGCACAAAGTGGGTGTTCATCAAAGATAAGCACCACAATGTTCCTTCTCCTCCCTAGGCTGAGGGCTAAAGTTCTTTTCTTCCTCATGGGGCACTATGTTCAGAATGGGTCCAGGGTTTAGAGCTTAGCATAGTCACACACATGATCCATTGTAAAAGCACAATGAATGGTAACACCTATAATAAGAGTTCTTCTAATTATTGCTGTTTAAAAATCTATCCTTGCTGGGCATGGTGGTGCACGCCTGTAATCCTGTAGCCGGGAGGCTAAGGCAGGAGGATTGCAAGTTTGAGGCCAGCCTCAGCAATTTAGCAAGGCCCTAGGCAACTTAGGGAGACCCTGTCTCAAAAATAAAAAGGGCTGGGGATGTAGCTCAGTGGTAAAGCCCCCCCTGGGTTCAATCCCCAGTAGCACCCCACCCTGCAAAAAAAAAAAATCTAACCCTGTCACCCAAATATAACCCTTGTTAACATTTTCCAATCTATCCTTGCAGATATGCAGAGTAGGAGAGCGATCATATTGCCCATGTTATTTTCCTTGCTTCTTCCACTTAACTTATATTGTGCACATTTTCCACGTCCATAAAAATCCATCTAAATCATTACTTTAAAAACCATAGAGTATTCTGGTGCATCCACACACCCAGACCCTTGCTGTTGGTTCAAATTGTTCCTGCCCTTTTCGAGAAGCCTGCGATAAACAGCAGAGCAGCTCAGCTTGTACCCAGCTTTCCTCATATTTCATCGAAGACACCGCTTTAATGCACAGAAAACAGGCATGTCATCATTCATGGATCTACTCATTTATTTAACCAATGTCCTCCTGCTGGATATTTTGATTACCTATCATTTCTAGCTCCTCTGAATAACAATATGAATGTCTGGATACCGCCTCTTCGCATCTTATCTGATTATTTCCCTGAGATAAATTCTTAAAAGGGGGAATGAATAGGATCAGAGGGAATTTATACTTTGGAGCCTTATAATGCACTTATCAAAATTGCCCCCCAGGAAGAACCTTACTCAATCACTGACAGTCATTCAACAAACATTTCCTTGGTTTGGAGGGTCTCCTCATCTCCTCTCTCCTTCTGAACAGCGGCAACGCAGTGAAGTCACTGGGATCCAGCTAGGTGTGTGTTGGAAGCCTGGCTCTGTCCCTCTCTTTCCTGTATCACCGTGGGTAGCGTCCCCACGTCCCTGAGGCTCTGCGGCTATCACCTCACCCACCTCCAGATTCATTGTGATGGTCCTAGATTGGAAAGACGATTGAGGGCTGAAAACATAGAAGGGACTTACTGCCGACACAAAGGGGGCTTCTCCTCTGCGTGGCTGGTGTGCGATTTGTGCGTGGGACTCCACGTTTGCTGTGACCTTTCCTTTCTCTTAGAATATTTGGAATCATCGCTGAGGTTCGGTAGGGAGGACGGAGAAGGAATAAGTCTCAGGATTCCTTGAACATTGAGATCACTACTGGGCCCTAGTGTCCGTCTCAAAGCCTGAAGTCTATTGTCGCTCCTGAGCAGATCATTCATCGCATCCCTTACCAGGCGTCTCCTCCACATCAGACACTGTGCTGAGTCCTGGGTGGCTTTGAGAAAGTGAGTTCACCTCTCTGAGCCTTTGTGCTGGAGATTGGGAATCATAAATGTGACCAATGAAACGAAAAGGAAAAGATCTTAAGAGAAAGACCTGGGTGAGTGGTTGAGAGGCGCTGGCAGACTTGAACCTGAGTAAGGCCCACGGCCACTCAGAGGATCCAGCAGCACTGCTTTGTTCAAACATGTAGTTGTGTGTGGTAGATGGGGATACCCATGAGGGGCACTCCAGATCTTTTAAAAGGAAGCACATCAGCCCTCCCAGAGTAAAACTTTAAAGCATATAAATAAGGTGGGGTCAGTAATTCATATCACACAGGCCTGTGCCTTCCTTCCTCTGCCCATGGCAGACATGACTAATCAAACACATTGATCTTTGGAGAACTCCTCAGTCAGGAATTCCAGCCAATGACACCCAACAGAAGGGGGTTCACGAAGGCCATGAAAACTAGCCAATCCCAGATGTAACGGATCAGAGCACAATTACCTTTAACCACTTTCTTTGGGCGTATTTCCTTCCTGCAGCCCTGAGCACACAATCCCCACTTCAAGACAATACTGTAGAAAGGCCATTTCCAGGCCCTCCCTCTCCTCCGCCAGGGAGTGTATCCAGTTTAAAGAGACACTGGCCTTCCTACCAGATGTTGGGCCTTAAGAGAAGTTGCTTAGCCTCTGTGTCTCAGTTTTCTCAACTTTAAAATGGGGCAATCAGCTGGGTGTGGTGGCCCACACCTGTCCTCCCAGCAGCTCAGGAGGCTGAGGCAGGAGGATCTCGAGTTCAAAGCCAGCCTCAGCAAAAGCGAGGCCCTCAGCAACTCGGTGAGACCCTGTCTCTAAATAAAATACCAAATAGGGCTGGGGATGGGGCTCAGGGGTCGAGTGCCCCTGAGTTCAATCCCAGGTACCCCCAAAAATGTTTTTATTGAATAAATAAAATGGGGCAAACATCAGCACCTCCTCATTTGGCGCATGAGAGTATTGGATGAGATAGGGGACGAGGTGACGTCCCAGCCAACGGGATCAGCTCCCTAAACTTTATTTATTAGCGATGATCATGAAGCCCGAACCATCAATAGGCCTCCTCCAGCATGATCTCAAGTGTGTCTTTTAAACAATCCTGTGAGGCAGGTTCCGTGCTGTTAACTTTTTAAAAAACTAATCGTTGATCGATTTGCACGAGCATCTGGCGTTTGTTGATCGAAAGCGTGTCGCGAGGAGTTGGTTGAGTTCCTGCGCCCACACCTTCTCCCCAGGCAGAACCCTCCAGGCGCCAGGAGGAAGGCTGTGCGTCAAATGTGACAACTGGATCTGACGGGACTTCAAGCAAGTGATGCAGAACTCACACAGCGGAGGCAAGATTCGAACCCGTGCTGTTGGGCTTCCGAGTGCCACCAGACTTCCTCTGGCCTTTCTGTTCCCCCCGATGCCCCTGCCACACACGGTCCATTAGAAAACAAAGATGTAAACCCCAGTAAACAAGCAAACAAACCAAAATGACATTTTGCTGCCAGTCTGTGCCAGGTCATGCCTTCAGCTTTCCTCCCCTGCTTTATTCCGTTGTTGATGTCCTTGGGATTTTCTCTTCCTGGTACTGGGGATTGAACTCGGGGTACCTGCGTGCTAGGTATACACTCTGCCACGGAGTTAGGGCCCCGGCTGCAGCTGAGTGTTGGTGTCCCCATTTTTCAGGAATCTCAGAGACTCTCTGAGAATTAAATAAAATAATGGCATTTGAGCAGCCCAGACTTAAAGTCCCCCCTACCTCTCACCAGGCGAGGGGACCTAAGTCAGTTAGGGCAACTTCATTGGAGATGAGAATGATGAGCTCCACCTCACCCCACCATCCCTCCTTCCTTCATTAAACATGTATTGGGCACCTAAAGCCAAGAACGGTGGTATGCACTTGGTATATACTAGATACCGAAATGGGCATCATCTCTGATCTCTAGAGAGCTTCTAGGCTGTTATACCAGCAGCTTGGGAGGCTGAGGCAGGAGGATCCCGAGTTCAAAGCCAGCCTCAGCAAAAGCGAGGCCCTAAGCAACTCAGTGAGACCTGTCTCTAAATAAAATACAAAATAGGGCTGGGGATGGGGCTCAGTGGTCGAGTGCCCCTGGGTTCAGTCCCTGTTACCCCCAGGAATTAAATGAGATTCTTTCTCTAGCACTCTTAGCACAGAGTCTGGCAAATAAAACATGCTCACTAAAAATTAGCATCGCCATTACCATTAATATGGCCCAGCCACGGTTTGAACCAAAGTTCTTTTCCATCCAAAATTCCTCTCCACAGAGATCAGGTTTTGTAAAGGGCTTGCATGAGATGGGATAAGGGGAGGGCTGGAGCTCTCTAGAAGACTCCAGATGCTTGATTTTTAATAAATACAGTAGCAGCCCACCTCGTTCCTTATACTCCCACAGCATTTTTAGATCTTCTCCTTCTCCTTCTCATCCCAGAACCAGCCTGATGTGCACGTCTTTGGATTTCCATAAACACAAGCCTCTCTGTGGGAATAAATTTAATCCTCCCTCGAATGTGGACCCCTCTGTGTTTGATTTGCCTGGAAAGGTGTGGAAACTACCCAGACACGGTGCTAATGGGATGTGACAGGGACTCTCCGCTCCTCCAGGCCTGGAAGGAAGAATGTTGATGATGAGGAGCTTTAATGAGCTTCCACCCACATTTCAATTATCCTAACAAGCTGCCGGAGGAAGTCCCGCTTGCCGCACTGCATTCTGGAAAGTTTTGACAAGCCCGGAGGAAACTAGCCAGCCTGAAACTGAGTGTGCCTGAGGAAGGAAGCAGTTGGCTTTGTCAGCCGCTGTTGGAGAGGGTCCCTCATTCCCTGTCCCAGAACATTTGTATTGGTCATCTATGACCACGATGATGCTGCTGCGTAACAAAACCTCCACGTGGACGTGTACACTACGCCTTTGAACTAGAAGTAGTTCCCCCCCACAAGAGCTTGCCTTCCTTCTCTCTGAAGTTTGTCATATTACATTGCATTCGTTATCTATTACTGAATAATTAATTTCCCTCCCCAAATGTAGTAATTTAAAACAATGGCATTTATTACTTCATGGTCTCTGTGGGTCAGGAATGAGGTGTGACTAACTAGGTCCTCTGGTGCAGGGTCCCTCACCAGGTTGCAGTCAAGGCATTGGTGGGGTTGTGATCTCAGCTGAAGGTGGGACTGGGGCAGGATCCTCTTCCAAGCCCACTCAAGTGGTTGTTGGAAAGTTCATTCCCTTGAGGGCTGCTGGCCCGAGGTCCTTGCTGTGTGGGCCTCTCCATTGAGTAGCTCACAGCATGAACTCCAGTTTCTTTGGAATGAGGAAAAGAGCCAGGGATAATGCCAGATAGAAGCTAGACTTTTAGAATCTAATCCTGGATGAGACAAACCATCCCATTTACTGTATCTTATTCATTAGAATCCAATCACGGTCCCGGGGAGGATTTCATAGGTGGTGGATTACAGGAGGAAGAGATCCTTAGACGATCATCATAGAATTTTGCCTCCCAGCATAAGAAAATATACTGATTTTATTAGAACAACCAGTGTCGTTAGCAAAAAACAACAACAAAAAAAACTTATAATAACTAGGTAGCTCTACAACGCCTATGGTGTAACAATCCCTACTCGTCTTACAAGGTGCACACCCTGTCAATCATATGCAGATGCTTAGGGAAGACACTTAACCTCTTTTTCAAGCATTTTCTTATGGAAGCTTTTGAAGACTTGCAGAAGTAGGGAAATAATTACCTAGACTAATAAGGGAAACACAGCCATTCCCGGTTCGTGTACACCCAGCCCTTTCTCCTAGCCATGAAGTTTTGTAAGGCATACGCAAGCTCAGCCCATCATTTCATCTTGGGTGATTTAGCATGAATCGCTACATATCATCTTTACCATTACACAATTCACAAAATCACTCCTTTAGCATTTGGACTTCTCCAATTATTTCAAAAATGTCTGTCTCTCTCTCTGTCTCTTTTTGTTTTGTTTTGTTTTGTTTGTTTGTTTTACACTTGGCTGGTTGAAAAGAAGCTCTAAGTCCAGACTGTTAACCATGACTTAAGAGCAAGATTGTAAGGATGGAGACGGAGCCACTCTGCGAGCACAGATGACTGCAGATGATTTTATTACCTAGGAGTGACTCGCGAGGTGAGGGACAGTGCTCAAGATTTCACCCAGGGGCGGGGAAGCGACGTGGAGAGGAGAAGGAGGCTGCTTCCTGCTTGTTCGCCACAGTGGCCGCCACACAGGGGTCATCTCTAATCCTCCCCACGGCCCTTTGGGGTTTGCCTTCCAATCCTCATTTTCACAGATGAGAAAATTTAGATACGGGAGAAGGAACTCGCCTGAGGTCACACAGCTATTTTTTGGATAGAGCTCATGACCCAGCTGGGTCTTTGCAACCTCCCCAGGGGCTCGGGAAGCCGCTGTAAGGGACACTGCCCTGGTTTCCAGGACATTAAGACTGTGTGGCTGCCTGTTGGCTTGGCGTTGGCAAGGAATGAACCAAGTGCGCGGCTGCTCTCTCTGTTTCCTTGTAGTTGGTACAGAAATGGGTATACAGCAGGTGCCTCATAAATGTAGCCCATAGAAAGCCTGTGTGGCCTGCTTCATCCCTGAGGCCACCACAGCACAGAATCCTGTCCTAGGAAACGACAATTCTGACAGCCAGTCTGAATCCTCCCTGGATCTTAAGTGGCTCCCAAAGGCTGCTACGGTGAAGGCTTGGTCCCCAGTTGGTGGCGCTGTTGGGTGGTGGGGAAAGTCACAGAATGGAGTCTGGTGGGAGGAATTTATGTCTTGCCCTTGAGGGTGAGATTGGGCCCCTTCCTCTCTCTCTCTCTCTGACTCTACGCAGCCGTGAGATGAGCGGATTTCCTCCTCTGTGGGCTCCCACCATGGTGCTCTGCCTCCCTTCAGGCCCAAAGGCCACAGGGTCAAGCAATTGTAGACTGAAACCTCAGTCTACAATTGACTTGAGCCCAAGCCAACCTTTCTTCCTTTTAAGTTGTTCATCTCCAGGCATTTTGTCATAGCAACTAAAAGCAGAAAAACACGCCCAGCCACCACCACCACTTTCATCTCCTTGACAATGGTGGCAACGGCGGAGGCGGCAGCAAACATCGAGGTGGGACAGATTCATGCCCACGCTGTAGGAACTTGCCTGACAATGTCCGATTTTCCTGGGATCTAGGTGCGGAGAAGAATCCGATAAGGGAGTTCCTGGCACTATTTTCTTGGATGGGGCCCTGATGGCCAAGTCAACTGCATTCTTTCATGTCATTAAGCCTCTTCAAGACCCATGACTTCTCTCTGAAACTATCCCTGCCTCCCACCCTCTCTCTCTGCCTGACAAGCTCCTGATCCGTCAGGGCTCCACATAAATCTCATCAGCTGGCTGAGGCTTTCTCTGTCTTTCTGCATGAAGTTCTATCTCCCTCCCACATGTACCTGTCACCTGTCCAATGAATCTTTCCCTTAGAACAATATGATGAATAAGGCAAAGACTGCATCTGCTAATACCAGGAACATAATAGGTGCTCAATAAATGATAATTCATTGAATTTTTTTTTTTAAAAAGCCATGTTAAAATTATACCTATTGATGTCTCAAAATCAATCACGGAGCACAGAAGTATTTGTTTCATGAAATATAGCAAAACTTGACATTTACTCCCTTCTTCCTGTTGTGTACCCCCACCACCCGCTCTGCTAAAATGCCCCGTCTTTATTTTGTAAGCTTCCTAAAATATCCAAATGCAGCCAGGGCCACGGCCCTGAATTCTCTGTTCTGACAAAGGTCTCTCTTCTATTCATCCCTTGGGCCCCTCTGTCTCTTGAATTTGCACTCCCCTAGATTCCAGAAAACAATGAAAGTCTGGAGACGGAGCTAAGCATCTTAGCCGTCAAAGATGGAGCAGGATTCTAAACTCCTAAAGGCATGCACTTGGGCCTGTTGGGTTCAGTGATTATTCTCATTGCTCCGGAGAGTACCTAGCGCACAGTCAGTACTCAGGCAAGATTCATAGTTGGAGTCTTGTCATTTTCTTTTTAAATTTCTATTTGTATGGATGCAGAAGAAAAATAAATAGCCAAAGGTGCTTCTGGAGATAAAGAGACCTCCTTATTTGGAGGTCTCTGATGGGACATTTGCGTGCAGAGACCAGTGGCCACACCGAATAGAACGGAGCCCCGGGTCATTCTCAGACTAGAAGAGCCACATGCTGCTGAATCAGCGAGAAACAGCACTGGGGACCCGGGCTAGGTGCAGTTCGGCAGTGGGGCCGCAACAGGGCTGACAATTTTCTTCTGTGTTTCGGCGTCCACCGAGAACGCCTCCCAGACATCGGCCACCATAGTGCCACCGAGCAGGCCCGGCAATTCATCTGCCTTCCCCAGGGAGTGGATTGCCATCCAATCCCGCACCTCTCCTGGTTGCTCTGTGGGCCCTCGTTAGAGGAAGTTAGGTGATGGAGGAGCCTGGGAACAATGAAATTCCTCTCAGTCAATTCCCAGCAGCGTGTCCAGGCTCTCTTGATGGGTACTCTGGCCGGGTGCACACAAGCTCCCGGATGTGCTTCCAAATTTTGACCCGGGGTTACAAATTCATCTCCCTCTAGCTGAGGATATGGATGGATAGGGAATCGAGGAAAGAAAACTTACAAAGGAGAACCATGATACTGACCAATCCTTAACTGGATGGAATCCAGATCCGGAATCCTAGAGTTCCGACAAATCTAGAAGAATGGAACTGGTCAAAGCCAATGGCCAGGAAGATATGATAGATCCAGCATGGAATCCAGGGAGATAACTGAGGCTAGGAGCTGGCAGTGAAGAAGAGCCCTCAGCAGATGCTTCAGAACCAAGGTCATGAGCATCGAGAGCCTGGTGCAGTAAGTGTCCTTTGGGGTGACAAGTGGCCACTTGGAGGATCATGCCTTATTGGCTGGAGACAATGATGGACAGCAGTGGGGCGAAGAGTGGTATGCAAGAGAGAGCAGTGTCAGGGAGTGACAGTCCCATCATGATTGACGGTCCAAGCCCTTCATCCGTAGGATCTTTCTTCTGCTTCCTCCTAGAGAGCGCAGGACACCTGTCCACAAGGAGATGGGGGTTGTACCCAGGACTCGAGGTGACTGAGTCCGTCTGGCTTTGTCTTCATCTGGGTTCTGCGAATAAGGGACCTGCAGACACGGATCTGAAGGGCAAGCAGTCAGTCTGGGGTGTCATGGGAGATAAGCGGGCCAATAAAGCAAGAAAGAGAAAGAAACCAAAAACCAAACTGCTCATCAAGCCAGTTACTGCAGTTATTTCCACTAGAAATATCCCCATGGAAATCCCGGGAAACCACGCAGAACCCACGCCTCTGCCTGACCCCAATTCAGGAGTGGGGATCCGGACATTTTATGTGCCTGTTCCCATAAGTCCTTGGCCGAGGGCTGTTCGGGCAGGTGCTGACCACTTGGTATTTCTGGTCAGCCTGGGGAAGATTGGCCTTCCTCATCTCCAAAGAAACCCCAGGCACAGGGACATCCATCCTGGCAACAGAGATCAGCCTTTTGGCACGGATGGGTGAGCCCTGAGGGAAGCCGACCCCTTTTACTGTCAGAGTTAACCATGAGACATGATGTCCCAGTTTGGGCCAAGAACAAAACAACGGAGTGCCAGGATCTTCCAACGTTTTAAAGTGGAATACAAGACTGGTTTCCTCTTGGCCTTGACCTCAGCCTGCGCCTTTCATCGAATTCCAGGGCAGTAGAGGGTTCAAGTTGAAGGGTGGACCAAGCAGAGAAATGGAAGGAGGACTTCTTCTGATAGTCGTGGGAGCCTTGCGACACCCTCATTTCCTCCCCCAGCCCCTTGGGGGAGAAAGGGGGTGTGTTCTCCTCCCTGAAGTCCAGGGAGGTGCTCAAAGATCTCCGTTTGTGTCCCCTAAAGAGAGGAGAACCCTATGGGCTAGGGTCTGACTCGTGGGCCAGCAGAGACCACGTTCCAAAGTCCACACACACTCTTCCAGAGGGAGTGGCCGTCTGCAGAGCCCCGCCCACAGCAGTTCCAGGGAAACGAGGACTCTGACGCCCCCGTCACTTCCCACCAGGCCCAGGGGTAGGGCGCCTGGCTGGCGGGGCAGCAGCATCACCCCTTACGTTTGGGGGAAATGATGCAAGGAGCTGACAGACCGTGCCCATTTCCCACTGCGGCTTCTGCCTGCGACCACTCTGAGCAGCAGAAGTCTGACCGCTGTCCTGGGCATATTGATCACTGAGCTAAGGTGGATTGCAAGATCACAGGTGCCCAAGACATTTTTTTCTACCTACAGACAAGAAGAGGATGGAAAGATTCTGTCCGACAATCATTCGGCATCCCGTGATGGCACAGTCGGGGAGCGGGGACAGAAGTCGCTTCATGGAAGGTATCGCCCAAGTCCTGCCCTTTCCAGATACAGGTTATTCAGAGACCGCGTCCAAAACTGGCATTGCATCTGGAAAGAGTCTAAAAGGCATTCCGTAAATGGTAGCTGCTCTGCAGGCGAGAGATGAAGCCAGAATTTCAGAGCCAAATCCCACTTGATGAATGTCCCTGGGCTGGACAGCACCTGGCCAGGGGGAGGAAGTGAATGGACTGAGAAGAGGGCCTGGCCCCAAGCAAAGCGAGAGGGTCCCCTCTGCCCCCCCCCCCGCCCCACTGCCATGGACCACGAACCCCAGGAAGTGTCCATTCGCTGCGCACACAGGGCGGGCTCTTGCTCGTTCCCTCCCGGCAGCCACAGGAGAGGGAGCCTTGCTCAGTATTCTTCCTGAAGCCAAATCTCAGGGTGGATTGGGGAGGACCGTGGGGTCAGGAGCCAGAGCTGTGGGCTCCTTGCATCAAAATGCAAAGAGAACTGTTCTCCCAGAGCTCAGAGCCCAGCCATGGTGCGGACACAGAGGGACTCCCACACCTTTAGGGTTTATAGAGATCTGATCAAGGGCCTCAGGCAGGTGCTAAACATCAGAACTACAGTAAGGGAATCTCTCGGTAACCTTTGCCTGCTCTACCTTCTTTCCTTACTGAAGAGCAATAGGCATGGGCTATTTTACTTATGCATGATCCACGGTTCTATGGAGAATGCTTTAACGGAGTTTGCTCCTTTTTCTGCAAGACACAGAGCTCCCCGAGGGAAGGAAACTGTGCCTCAACTTCTCTTTGAGTCCCTAGGACCTAACCCAGGGCCTGGATGCTATGATAGAAGAATTAGGGTTTGAATCTTTGATGTGTGACCTCTGGCCGGTCATTTGACCTCTCTGAGGTTTGGTTTCATCATCTGAAACATGGTGCTCATATCTACATCCACACTGGGAGAAGAACTATGTTTAATGTGCTTATTACAGTACCTGGCCACAGGAAAGAAAGTAATAATTGTCACCATCATCAACATCGCCATCGTCATCATCCGAGTTGGCATTTCCCATTGGTCTCCTCTCCTCACGGTTATGTTGAGACAGTTCGGGTTCTACAACTGAATTGACTACAAAAATGGCTTAACCCTTTATCCACCAAAGACACCTCCCTGTTTTGGGTGCAAATCCTGAGTCCCACCGTCTATAGACATTGTCAGAGCTGTACATACTTTTTCATTATTAGACAAGAAGATCCCCTTCTTGTTCCTCTGCCACCTCCTCCTGCTCTGGGTCTGTCCTAGTGGGTCCTGAAGGAAAGTAATCTTGCATGGCAGGTGAAATTGACACCTGAAATCAAATTTAGTTCCCGATTCCCAACGGGGCAAGCCTGGCCAGAGAAAAAAAGCCAGTTTCTTCCAAATCAGTTCTGTCCTCAGCAAGTCCTCCAAGCCTCAGAGGCTCCATCTGCACAATGGGTCACTAGAAGATGAATGAGTGACGGGAGGGCTCGGACCACCCATGTTCTCACTTGTACCAACCTCTGCTCTGCAGGGAGGGGCCCTGGGCCATGGGGGCTGCTGGCCAACAGTGTGCAGAGGCTGAATTTGACCCGATGGGCTTCAGTAGAGCAAAGCTGACTGACTGGAGACCCCTTCTGCAAATTCTGATCCAATACTCCATCTGGTGCGGCTGCAGGTTCAGTTGGGTTTTACCGTCTAACCGTTCCAGAGCTCAGTCAACTGCGGCTGGGGAGTAGGGGGAAGTGGAGGCTTTAGGGGGATGCAGGGACCTGCCACGGGATTCCTGAGGAGAGCGGTTAGGGATGAGGCTGGCAGGAGGCAGGAAGGACAGCAAAGGGGAAGAGACAGCTGCAGGAAGAGGTGGCTGAGGATTGTCACCAGGCCTCAGGGAGCAGGGGAAGGATTCAGAACCCAGAAAGGAATCGGACTCAGACAAGCGACCCGACTTGGAAAACTGGCATGGTCCCTACAGAAGGAAAAAGGAGAAGTGAGGAGGAATAACAGTGGCAGCCACTGTCACTCAGTGCTGTGCCAGGGGGCGTCATAGAGCATCCTCGCCACAGCCCAGAGGGTCGGTGTTGGGACCATCCTCCTTAGACAGAGCCGGGGATGGAGACCAGGGGGGTGACTTCACAGCACCCCCCACCGGCTCTCTCTCTGCGGGCTTTGAAGTCTCCATGCCTGTGCAGGAAACTTCCTGGGTGTTCCTAAGGGGGCTAGAGTCAGGTCAGGAGGCAGAGGAGAGGCACAGAATCTGAGGTGAAGGGGAAGAGGCAAACGGAGCCCCCCCCCCCAGCCAGAACCAGGAATGTCTGGGGGCCAGAAAAATGCTGAGCAGAGAACCCAGACACACCTGGAACTGGCCCCAAGGAAAACTCCCCTCCCCCCAGTCCACCTCCTGGCCAGTCCCTGTTGTCATAGCAACAGGAGGTGAAGGAGCAAGCTGGGGTTTTTCCAGAGTCCTTGGAAGAAGGGTACCAGCCACCGCGCCCCAAGGCCATCAGAAACAATCACAGAGGGTGTCCCTGGGGACAGGAAGGCATAGCCCGCCCTGAACTGAAGGTTCTCCTAAAACAATCCCAGGATCAACAACCAGCAGCGTTCATCCAGTGGTTTATTTAATAGGACGCTCAAGCGGAGTCACCCATTTCATTTTCACCCTATGAATTACGTAAGAAGACCATCCCCACTTAACCAGTACCAGATCTGAGGCTCCGAGGGGCGATGACACTTCCTAAGGACACAGAGCTTCCAAATGGCAGAGCCAAACCTGGAATCCAGGTTTGCTGGACTCCAAGGGCTGCACGCGATGCACCGTCCCCTCCCCCTCCAGCCCTGCTGCAAGAGCTCATCTCCCTCCTCTAGGGACAGGGTCCGCTGAGCAGCAGGGAGAGGAGCCTGGTGTCCCTACACTCACAAGCTGCGACCTTGGGTGGGTGCCCTCACCTACCAGAGCTGCAGTCCCCTCCCCTGTAGAATGGTGACAGGTCATAGAATTCTTGGGAGGATCCTGGATGCAGGAAGTGTGCCCATGGGGCCTTCTGCTCCCCTCTGAGGGGCCTTGTGGTCCTTTATTCTCCAGCTTCATTTCTCCTACAGGGCTGGTCACAGGACAGCCATTCAGTAAGGCTCCCTCTGAAAACACACGTGCGTGCCTGCACGGAAATACAGGGACACACAGGAAGCTCCTGCTTATCTCTGAGTTGTGGCCCTTTATCTCTCTCTTTGCTTATCTGCATTTGGGGACTTTCCTGTTAGGAGCATGCATTATGGGTGGCCCTAGGGAAAACACACCCTAATGACACTGCAGGTCACCTCTGGGAAAGGGGGGGGGGCAGAAGGATAGATAATTCTGGCAGGGGTGTGGGGGGAGTGTCTTAAAAATCTTCATATGATATACATCCTGACTTCTGTGTTTATTTTGCAATTTTTTATCTAGAGAAAAATCAGCCATGCGACTTGTTATGGCGGAAATACCTCCAGCAAGCCCAGAGCTTGCCTTCCAATCCTGGCGGAGCCGCTGAGTTACTTTTCTGAGCCTTGGTTTCTTCATCTGTAAAATGCAGATGCAAATGCTACCTTGGAGCACTTGTTTTAAGGATCAGAAACACGTGCAAAAGAAATCTCAGTATTTAATAAGTGATCAATAGTTTAAAGCAGTTATCAATAACTTATTTGGGGATATTTTTTCTGTAGGTTAATTTTGCATCAGCCAGTGCTTCCCGAAGAACAAGGATGAAAAATGAACCTTTGCCAAACACCTGATCAAAACTCTACATCTCGCCACAGTGAAAAAAAGACATCTGAAAATGTCAGATGTATTTAGTCCGGGTGTCGTGGTGGCACACACCTGTCATCCTAGCAGCTCAGGAGGCTGAGGCAGGAGGATCCCCGAGTTCAAAGCCAGCCTCAGCAATGATGAGTCACTAAGCAACTCAGGGAGACCCTGTCTCTAAATTCAAAATACAAAATAGGGCTGGGGAGGGGGCTCAGTGGTCAAGTGTCCCTGAGTTCAAGCCCCAGTACTAAGGGGAAAAAAAAGTAAGATATATTTAAAATAAAATATCTATTGATATCCTCTCACGCCAGACTTGATGCCTTTGAGTCCCTTAGACTCTACTTCTCACGACAGACGGACTAATTAGCCCATTTTCCATTGCTTGACAAAAAGGTCAGAAAAGAACCACTTAGAGGAAGAAATGTTTACTTTGCTTCCCAGTTTCAGAGGCTCAGTCCATGGTTGGCTGACTCCATAGCCCTGGGCCTGTGATGGGGAAGAGCATCATGGAGGAAGAAGGAAGCTGCTCAGGGAGCAGAGAGCTCTGCTCACCAGGGACAAAGTATAGGGCCCAAAGGCACAGCCCCCAGTGACCTGTTTCCTCCAGCCACACCCTACCTACTTACAGTTACCACCCAATCCACTAAAGTGGATTAATCCACTAAAGTGGATTAATCCACTAAGGTGGATTAACCAACTGATTGTTTGACAGCTCTCATCATCGAATCATTTTACCTCTGGATATTCATTGTGTTGTCTCACACCTGAGCTTCTGGGGGAGAGAACACATCTAAACCATGACACTGAACTCGGAGTTCTCCAAGAAGTCAAGAAAAATCTGGACGTTTATTTTCTTCTTGTACTAGCTGACCACAAAGCCCACCTCTGAAAGTAAAATACACGAAGACCCCTCCCCATCCCCCGAATCATGAGAAAGTGAGCTTTATTCCAGCTGCGTTTGTCGGCAGAGCCCGAGCTAATCTTCCCTCGGGTCTTCGGGAATTTGCTGGACTGTTGACCCGGCTGCCCTACACATGCTCACAAAATCCGTCTGCCAAAGCTCATGAGCCATTTAGGTTTCTGTGGTGCTCACCTGGGTCCTTTATTTTCTGGTGTCAATTTAAAGCATTTTCTCACCTCTGTAGGAATGCTTCCACGAGTTACAGCTTTAAAAAATAATAATTAAAAAAAAAAACAGTGAATCGCAATGGATTTTGTCACAAATTGCCTCAAATTAAAATGTTTGGTCTCATCTCTCATTTCATTTCCAAATGATGACTAGCAACTGCCAGTAGGATCTGTTAGAAAGGAGGCTGAGACTATTTTCAGGCAAAACAACAAAGTATCAAAAAATACCCTAACCAGCAGCTTGGGAGGCTGAGGCAGGAGGATGGCGAGTTCAAAGCCAGCCTCAGCAAAAGTGAGGCCCTAAGCACCTCAGTGAGACCCTGTCTCTAAATAAAATACAAAATAGGGCTGGGGATGGGGCTCAGTGGCCGAGTGCCCCTGGGTTAAATTGCTGGTAACCCTCCCAATCATAGCCTTGAAGAATTAAGGTTTTCTGCTAATGGATTGCTAATATTTGCTGGGGCATGAAATCAAAGGCTGTTGGCAATCTGACATCCCAAAATCTTACTAAGTACTTTTTTTCCTGCACGCCAAAGAAGCAAATTGGTATAAATGCCGCGTGGTGACATGTGACAGTGATGACAGCAATTGTGTATGGAGTATCACCACAAGCTGAGGTTTACAGACATCATATGCCTTATAGCAAGTCCCCAGTTACCAGGACAGTTTGGGCTGTGAGTATCCGAGAGCCAATTTACATAGCTTAAGCAAAAGGGGACTGTCTGGGCTTGTGTGATTGACAGGAGGATTGAGTTCACAGGAAGAGGAACCAGCACCGGTGACTGGCTCCGGCGACATCCTCTCTGTACTTGTCTGGGTCTGTGTTTGCCTGTTGACTACTTCCCTCCCACAACACAGAGGCCTTTCCCATTCCACCATGTTACTTTCCCCCAGCGTGTGTGCATCAGTGGCAGGGAAAACTCTGATTGGATGGTTTAGGTCACATGCCCATTCCTTGGACCAATCACAGTTTGTTGCAGATGGTTTGGCCAGAATCAGGTTACACTGTCATCCTTTGGGCCGAGGAATCTGTGTCTGCTGATAGAAGAAGGGTATTTAAAAAAAAAAAAAAGCTTAATAGGCAGAAGAAAACAGGGCCTAGCTCATGCTGCCCAAGGGCTTCAAGCTGAAAGATTGTGCTCTGCTCAGGAAGCCAGAGCCCCAGCTTTTTCTAATTCATCAACAGCCTTATGTGGGCCCTGAGCAAAAGCAAGAGCTACCTCAGGCCACAGCAAACCCTGGGAGATAGATAATGATCACTTCATCTTTAAGAGGAGAAAACCGAGCCCATAGATGTAGTCACTTACCCAAAGTTGGAATCAGCAAAGCCAGGATTCAAACCCAGGACTGACTAGCTCCCAGATCCTTGCTTTCCTCCTAATAACCCACTCAACCTTCTGGGAGAAGAGTGGGGCTCATCAGGGTCCTAACAGCACGAAGAAGCCAGACAACAGGACTGTTTGTGCTTCTTCCCACTGAAAACCCGGCGAATCCCACGGGAACAGACAATCCACTCCGGAAAGCTAAACCAAGCCCGAGACAAGACACTCCACAAAAACCCGTGTTTGCAAACAGCTTGAAAGTCATGGTGTTTCACTTAAAAAGGTAATTTCTTGCTTGGAACAGTGAGAAATTAGATGCAATCTGTTTTGATTTCTTCCCAATTTAGGACACGCTTTGGTGACCAATTTGAAGATGTGCCAGCATCCCTCTGTCTTGGGGACATGTTCGCTTGGTTTATGTCTCTGTTCATAAAGGACGTCTAAATCAGCTCACAGGCAAAGCAGCCCAGGATACATACAGCCAATGTGGGGACAGGCTGGAGCTGCCGCTTCCTGGCCATTATTATTCATAAGGATATAATGATATTAATAATCACCACTCACTGTCCTGGTGCTAAAGACATCGCGCCACACAGCCTGTTGGAAAGTCGGGGTGGATGGGCATCTCCCCTTGTAAGCATCTGGACATTTTTCCTGTCCAGGGACAATTCCCCCATTAAGAGGTTCTTGGTGGCAGCTGTCCTTGAAAGACCCTAGCCCAGTTAGCCCAGTTACCTAAGGCCAAGATATGAAATCAAGATACCGGGCTTGTCACAAACAGGCTCAGGCGCTGGATGTGCTTTCCATATAACCGGTTGAGAAAGGACAGAGCACCCACATCCTGAGGCATGAATGAATAAACAGGAACAGATAAGCAGGAACAGAAAGAATAGAATGCAGACCTGTGGTTTTTGGAATGCAGACCTGTACCCCCTAGGTGGCCTATATGCTAGATTTAAACAAACCAATAAGAAACCTGTTGCTTCCCGCGCGCGCGAAACCTGCCCCAAACCCTATAAAAATCTCTGTATCCCCAAGCCCGGTGTGCCAGTTCACCAAAGCTCCGGCTGAGGTTCTGCTGGACACCCGCAGGCGCCTGTGTCCCAATAAACCTAAACCTCTTGCTTTTGCAGCCAGTGTTTCGTGTGATTCTCCTTGGACAGGGAAACGGGGTTTTTTTTTCAAAATAACGGGGTGTCTTTCATCCTGACCTAGGAACAGCTCTGGAGGGGAGGTTGACCCGGATGTGAATGTCAGTTTCCCCATGTACCCAACAGTGACCCTCTGCAAGTTACTGAACCTCTGTCTGGGTGTCCACTCCCTCACCTGGACACTGCAGGAGGCCATTGTGACTGCCACGTGGAATTCTGGTGCACATTAAAGAAATCATGTGTGGATCGCACACGGAAACTACTGGATGCGTGCTAGCAGTTACATTTGCTGCTGTTCTGATTTGAGTTGGTTACCGCCTTTCTAGAGCATCACGCTATATGACCATCCAGTAGGATTCTGATTGCTTTGTCACCTCCCCATCCCCCAGAGCCGTGGTTGAGGGGAAATGGAAGAAGAGGGATCCTTCTGCCAGGGCATCCTTGCCACGGGGTGACTTCAAAAGCCAGGCATTTACTGGGTCTTTCTCTGTGTCTCAGGCAGCCCCCAAGTCCCCAGCACCACGCAGCGAGGGCTCAACCTGTGCTCATTGATCACGCTAATGACGATGGATTTCCTTTCTTTGCCACTTGATCACCAGCTGCCCAGGGTTTTATCACCATTTGCCAGGGCAGAGCCCGGCCACCCCCACCCCTGCCCCACAGCCTTTTCTTCTCACTCTGTGTCACCCAGAACACAGCCAATTAAAGAACACATTCATTGCTCTCCCCTCCGCCCCTTTAATTACAAAACAGCTCCGAGAGTTGAATAACAGAGAACAAAAGGCAGATTTATTTACCCCAGGACATAAACAAGATTATCAGAAATAAGCATTCAGAAGTCCTTAGCTCCTGGGAGAATTTTAATGCGCTGACCCCCCCGCTTCTGAGAAATCTTAGGTCTTTTCACATAATTATAAAATCCCCGGGAGCTTTGCCTGCCTGCGTTGTTGGCTGGCACACGTTAGCCCGCCTGGCCTTTGCTCTCATTGGCCCGTGATAAGCATCTCCATCCACCGGGGGCTTTCAACCAGGCTCTTTAGAGATGAAACAGGAAATCTCAACGAGAAATTCTCTTTTCCTGATGAAGTTTTCCTACCCTGTGCTTCCTGGAACTCGGAGGTGTGAAAACAGGAAGCATGACTGTGCTGAGCAGAACGTTTGGTCACCAAGCTCTTGACCCCACACCAAGCTGACATCATGCCAAAAAGGGAATCTATGGTAACTCGAAAGTCCACCGTTAATCCTAACTCCAAACAGCACCCGATTCAGGGCTCCAGTGAACCATGTCCCTGGGCTTAGCCTCCCCTGGACCTCTCTGGCTCAGCTTTCTCAGGGTTGGCTTCTCTCTGCTGGGAAAGATGGTCCCCAGGCCGCCTCAGCTCCCAGAACGGAATCTCATGGGATCAGCTTTGGTCATGTGCCCGTACCTCAGCCAATCACTGTGGAGAAGGAGATACACCCACTGGCTGCTGACCCAGGTCTAGCGACCAACACCTTGAGCTTGAGCTTCCACCCCTCAGCACGAGGAGAAAATAGGTATCTCTTACGTAAGGTATCCAGTCGCGGCACTTGGTCACAGCAGCCCAAGTGAATGAGTTCTGCATCCTGTGAGGACGACGTGTGGCCAAGAGTTCAGACCCCCTGAGAACCTTAAAGGGGCTCCCTCAAGTCTGACCCCCTGCCTTAAGAAAGCCACAGCTCTACCTGATTCTGAGGGCTTAGGCCACCAGGGTCACTACTGGTTTTAGGCTCCTGCATCCGCATGGCCACCCTCTGCCTTCCCAGCATGAAATCAGGTATGAAACTCAGCCCTTTCCACAACTGTCCCTTGTAAAAAGAATCTGCTTACCCAAGAAGTGCCTGTGTGGTTGGCTGAAGTCTGGGAGTGGGGAGAGGGGAGGATCCAACTGCAGGGGTTCATACAAAGCTTCAAAATCCAACAATAAGAATACATGTTTATTTCACTTAAAAAATATTTATTGAATTCTATCTTGTTCCAGGCATGAGAAGGCAAGTTTGGTCTCCTCTTACCCTCTCCGTTGCCTTTCCACCTTCTACCATGTGGGAATGCAGAAGATGCCACCACCATGATCCTGGACTTCCCAGGACTGTGAGCCAATAATCTTCTGTTCATTATAAAGTATCCAGGGTCAAGTATTTTGTTATAGCAACACAAAAAAGAGTGAGACAGATTAAGACAAGAACTATATCATCAGTTTTTCTGGGGTCTGGACTTCTCAGCCCCATAATGATGTAAGCCCATTTCTTTTCATTTATTGCATTACAACCCTGACTGATACAGAAGGCCATAGGGTACCATAACCTCCCTGATAATGGGGCTGAATTTTTCCCTGAATAAACTGGAAATTTCCTCTGGTCATGTCAGCACAAAAGGCTCAGCCCGTTCTTTGCTGCCACCTTGGGTGGCAAGGAGAGGCTCTGTCCTGAGCTGAGGGGAGGGGCTCTGGGCAGGGCAGCAGCAGCTGCAGGCAGAAGGCGAGGAGCTGAAGCAGAGAGCACAGCACCCCCCGGGGAACACGGGAGTGTGCGGTCCAGAGAACCGCAGCTGGCTGAAGTGACAAGGAAGATGGATGTGTGGAACACGCCACGTCCCCTCCTGAGGGAAACCCAGTGCTACAAAGGAAAAGGAAAACAGCGGGGAGGGGGAGAAGACAGGAAATGGGGGAGGGAGAGAAGTTTCTAGAAACTGAGTGAGGTTGACCCCGCTAATTTAGTCAAAGATTCGTCTAGACATCGCTGTGAGGTGCATCTTTAGATGAGATTAGTAATAAAATCTGTACACTTTAAGGAAAGCAGATAACCCTGCAAAATGTGGGTGGGCCTTAACCCATCAGTGGAAGGCCTGAAGAGAGATAAGTCCCGGTCTCCCCCAAAGAAGAGAGAGTTCCACCTGCCGTCGGCCTTCGGACTTGGATGGCAATGTCAACGCTTCTCCAGGCCTGGGATCCGCAGCCCACCCACACTCCCTGCAGAGTTGGGCTTGCCAGGCTCCATTATTACATGAGCCAATTCCTTAAAATAAATCTCCGTGTATATAGGCAGCACCCAGTATCCACAGAGGATCCGTTCCAAGACCCCTGCAGATACCAAAAGCCACACATGCTCAAGTCCCTTATATAAGATGGCATCGTATTTGCATAGAATTTCTTCCCATTCTCCCATCCACTTGAAATCAACTCTCGATGACTTCAAATGCTTGTTCAGTGGAGACGCTAGGTAAATAGTTGTTACACACTGTATTGTTCAGGGAATAAAGATTGGGGGGGGGGAGTCTGTACATGTTCAGTACAGATGCAATTTTTAAAAAATGTCTTCTATCCGTGGTGGGTAGAAATTATGGATGTCGAACTTACAGATATGGAGAGAGAGAGGAGAGGTTGTCCAGGGAAACAGAGCCTTCACAGACAGATGATAGATGGTTGACAGGTAGATGGATGACAGCCTACATAATAGAAAGGTAGCTGCAAATGTCCTGTAAGGAAAAGAATGACAATAATTACATTATTATTATCATTATTATTATTATTATTATTTATGTGGTTTCTCTGGGGATCACTGACTGATACACCACCTAAACTTAGTGGCTTAAAACAACGTCTTTTTATCAGATTTATGAATCCTGCAGCTCAGGGCTCAGACAAGGCATGGCAGGGACCACTCACCTTTGCTCTGTGGTACCCGGAATTTCAACTGGGAAGCCTAAAGCAGCCCAGGCTAAAAGGCTAGGGCTGGAGGCAGAAAATCCAGGTGGCTTTCCACTCACCTGTCGGAACCCGGGAGGGATAACTGGAGGACTGGGCTTTGCCCACTCGAAACTCCAGCACGAGGCCCACTGGCCTGGCCTTTCACGGTCCAGCCTTAGAAGCCAGATACTGTCATTTGCACCCCATTCTGGTGGGCCTGGATTCAAGGGAGGGGGCCGAGCCCGCTCCGTGGGAGGCGCCTTGTCAACCGGCTCAGGGACGGTGACACAGAGGGAAACCCGTTTCATTTTAACCCAGACTTTCTCAGGACGCCACTTAAGTACTATTATAGGTTGAAGCGTGTCCCCCCCACTTTGAATTCATGAAGTTTGGACCCCCACCACCTCTCTAGGTGGCTTTGCTTGGAATTAGGGAGGAGGCAGGTGGAAATGGCTGTATTAAGGTGAGGGAGGTCCCATGGGACCAGGTTGGGCCTTTCACCCAACGTGACTGCGTCCTCATAAAATGGGGGGATCCAGACACAGGGGAGACCACCATGGGAAGGCAAAGGAGGAAGCAGGGTTATTCTGTCCAATCAAGGAACTCCAGAGATGACCAGAAAACCACCAGGAGCCAGGCGAGAGGCCCAGAGCGGACTCTCCCCACCCCCACCCCATGGACGCCTTGACTCTGGCCTCCCCGACCATGTACTGAGTTACAGCAGCTCTGGCAAATCAATCAACTCCATTCGTTCCCTCCTTCAACCAAATTCAAGGTTCTGTCTTCTGACTCTCTGCAGAGCCCCCAGGCAGCCCAAGGAGGGGGCAAGGGCTCAAATTCACTCCAGGATCTAGAGAGAAGCAAGGGAGAGGGGAGCCACCTGAGTGATACCGAAGAAACTTTGCTAAAGTAAGCAAAGAGATGGTGTTCAATCCTGGCTCTAGTAAAAATTGGCTGTGTGACTTCGGGTAGGCCTCTGAACCTCTCTGGACTATAGTTTCCCCCTTTTGTGCAATCCAGATATCCTCAGGGACCTTCTTTCCTTTCAAGATGGAGACAAATTGATAGGACACCCTTTGTACAAATTGTAGACAATCCGGTGTTGGAAGATTTCTGCGAAGTTCAGGAGGGAGGTGTTATTTTGTTCTTAGTTCTGTTTAGGGATCATCTTGATGTCCCGCCCTGGATTCTAGTTTGCAAAGGGGCAGGTACAGGAGGAATTCAGCCTCTGTCTTAAGTCCCCACCACTCATATAAGGTATTTGTATGAATGGTCATGTCGTGGTCATGTTACCGCTGTTGACCGGTGACGAGTTCTTGCTCCCCGATGTTGAAGAATAACACCAAAGAAGCACGCCGAGGCAAGGTCAGAGTAGAAATTAGAAATTTATTAAAGGACAGAAGAAAAGACTTCTCCCGGAGGAAGAAGGGGACCCAAAAGGTGGAATCCAGTTAGCGGGCAATGTGTTCCCCTTTTTATAGGTTTGGTGAGGGAATGTAGGTGGGTTAGGGTTTGGGACAAAGGAGTAATCTGGTCAAGTTTGCTGTTCATTAACATTTCTTTGGGATGAGCTATCTCCAAATCTGTTGGGGGCTGTATCCTGGGCTTCATTAACATTTCTTTGGGATGGGCTGTCTTCGAATCCGTTGGGGGATGTTCATTAACATTTCTTCCAGGCCTAGGGCCTTTTCGGAACTTTATTAACACTCCATGAGTTGTCCTGTTTTCCCTGAGTCATTCCCAGCATGGCCTCCATTTTAGATTTCACTCGATATTAGACCCGATTTACCTAACTGCACTGACTACCTAACTTTAAATCTGGCTTCAGTCACAGACTGTGTTTGCTTACCCCCATCAATCTTCTTAGGTGAACCCAGTTTGGGGGGAACCATCCCTTCCTTTCCAGCTTCAATCAAAGTGGAGGTGGATGTGACCTGGTCTCTGGTGAACACGTGACCCAGTCCCAGCCAATCTCCGCCCCCCTGGCCACAATGATTGGATTGAGGATGGTCAATCCAATGAGACTGAGCGCGCATGCGTACTGGGTCTTTACAGGTTGGTGGTGGTATGGGGGTGGGGGGACTCTCCGGAATCCACACCTAAGAGCAAAGCTAATTTGGAGAAAAGAGCTGTGAGACACCAAGTGTCAAGGACTTTCATTATTGAAGGCCCTGGATCCAGCCAGGCCTGGTGTAGGCAGATTCATGAGTTCATGAACACTCCCAGCTCCTTTTTCCTTAATCCAATTTGAGGGGCGCTGCTCGCACTTGAAAGGGACCCATTTTAATCCTCGCTGAGCAGGTAGAGGAATGTGTAGCACAACTGTGCAAAAGACAGGCCTTCAACAGCAGGGGTTCTTGTTTGGAAAAGCCCTTGTTCTTTTTTTTTTTTTTTTTTTTTTAAAGAGAGAGTGAGAGAGGAGAGAGAGAGAGAGAGAATTTTTAATATTTATTTTTTAGTTCTCGGTGGACACAACATCTCTGTTGGTATGTGGTGCTGAGGATCGAACCAGGGCCGCACGCATGCCAGGTGAGCGAGCTACCGCTTGAGCCACATCCCCAGCCCCCTTGTTCTTCTGCTTCTGGCAAGTTCCGCCTGCCCCTCCTGCCATTTGTCTCTAGGGCCTGAATTCCAGGTTCCTGTTGACTCCTGCAGGGACAGGTTTGGCAACTCCCTCCCAAAAGGCCTTTAGGAAGGTATTTCCCTAAACAAAGACAATTCCCTCCCTCGGGGGAATTCTGTTAGCAGCTATTGAGAGAAGACATTTTCACTCCTCTGCATGTGTGATGAAGAGGCAGGACCAGACCCCCTCCTCCACTGCACCCAACAGCAGTTGGCCATACAACAAAGCCACGGAAACTGGGGCTTAGGAGCGTGTTTTTCAAAATGCAAAGTCAAAACCCATTAGTGGGCCTTAAAATCAATTTACTGGGTCATAACTGGCATCTTTTTTTTTAAATGAAAGAAAATAAAATACAAAATAATAGACTATATCATACATAATGGAGGTGAGTATTGGTTCATGAAACTTTTATTTAACTTATAAATATATATGTGCTGTATCTCCACTGTGCTGGATCACAGTTGAAAATGTGTTTCTCAGTGTGTGTTACGCTATAAAAACTTTGAAATCCAGTGGTGCAAATCAGCACTCACTAAAGGGAAAAATATTAGAAAGTTAAAAATTAATATATTTAACTTGTGTTTAAAAGAACAGAAAGGATCCGATCAGTATAAGTATAGATATAGGTGTAGACATATCTGAAAAATGTGGAATTATATATATCCCAAAAGAAACTGAATTATTATGCCTGGGCAGGGAAAATTATGGTATTTTTCATTTTCATGTGTATACTTTTTGTATTATCTAATTTTCAAAAAAGACATGTTTAACTTCTACAGGCAAAATCTTTTTAAACCATTTTTTTATTTTGAAAGGTAAGTATACTTCTGGAAACCTTCTAAGAAAAATACCTAAGAAGTATGCCCAAATATTAATAGTACCAATTGTATTAGTTTCTTTCCATTGCTGTGACAAAATACCGGAGGCTGAACACTTTATTTTAAAAAGAGGTTTATGTAGCTGGCCACATCGGAGGCGGAAAGTTCAAACAGCAGGGTACCATCTCTGGTGAGGGCCTGACCCACTTTGCCAACCTCACATCCTGCGTGGGGACACAGTCAGATTAAGTCAAGGGCCCAACCTGTTCCCATGGGACCTCCCTGACCTTAATACAACCATTTCCATTTGCCTCCACCGTTTTCCAACAGCAATGACTGGAACTTGTGCAACACACAGGGACAAGAGATTCTGGGTTCAGGCTTATTCTTTGACAGCAATGCACCCTTAGGGAAACTAACCAGGATCCTCCAAGAGCTGTCTTCATCTTCTCTGAGGGCAGGGACCTAACCACCTCAGCCTTGCACCTGAGAGACCAGAGCTCCAAGGCAGGAACACGGGGTTACCAACCACCTCCAAACCACAGCGTGGGTTTGTAAATAGTCTTTGATGCTCTCTCTGTTGTTGCTTGCTGACTCTCTGTTATTTTACAAGTTTCCCCATAACCAATGTAAAGGCAAGAGGCAAAACTGGGATTTAATTCCCTGATTCTTCAGTGGGAGCAAGAAATTTGCAAACAAAACTTGAAAAATCCAGAAAATAGAGTCCTGGGGAAGAAGGGCTGGGCGGAGCAGGGTGGGCAGGGGATGGGGGTCAGGCCAGTCTTTTGCATCGGGTCTTTCCGCCTGGGCGAGCTCCGACTTTGAGCTCCTGTCTGATGAAGGTATAGGTTTGAATGCAGCCATTGTATATTCCAAGTGTCACAGTCTTCAACATCTGTTTGAAAGAGCATAATTTATTGAGGAAGACGTGTCAACCCAAGCTCAGAGAAAGAGACAGTTTCTACCGAGTGCCAGAAGGCAGGTGATGGCTAGACAGGAAACGGGTGTGCCTCGGAGGGTGACCTTGATCAGGTGTCAGAGGACAAAGCCAGAGGCAGGAGGCAGCGAGAGTCCCTCCAAGGATGGTAAAAAGGAAATTTAAAAATCAGGCCGCCCCATCCAGTCCAGACAACAAGGAGACAGCAGAAATGTTGCCCTGCAGACCCCCGATGAGTTCCAAGTTCAAAACTGGAAGTTATAAAAAGAAATTAGAAGGGGGAAATAGGGACGGAGTGGAGAGAGAGAGGGGTGAAGGGCAACGAGTAGGCAACTGAATTCTTACCTGTTGCTTTTTCAGAAAAACAGGGACAAAATGTAGCTCGAGTTCATTGGGGGCAGAGCCACAAATATGAAGTCCCAGCCTCCCCACCTGGCCTCCGCACCTAGAATGCGCAGCCATCTGCGGAAGAACACGGTTGTGGCCAAGCTCTGCGCCTGGAGCAGAAGGCCACTTGATCTTCCTTGTCCTATTCAGATAAGAAAAGATCGTCATTTCTTTGCTCCCAGGTGCAAAACAAGGGAGGAAATTGGTGCTTATTTTACTTCTGTTTTGGGGGAGATATCGGGGATTGAGCTCAGGGGCACCCAACCACTGAGCCCCATCCCCAGCCCTATTTTGTATTTTATTGTGAGACAGGATCTCAGGGAGTTGCTTAGGGCCTCACCGTTGCTGAGGCTGGCTTTGAACTTGCCATCCTCCTGTCTCAGCCTCCCGAGCTGCTGGGGTTTACAGGCGTGCACCACGGCACCCCGCCTCTGACTTATTTTGATTTGTGAGTTTTTAAAATAATGTATACACGTGATGAGGAAAACATTCCAACAGTCCAAAGGCAACCAGTGTGAGGTAGGTTCCGTTCTCTGCTGGCTGGATTTCCATCACCCAGGAAGCAGCCTCCATCCCCATAGCACCCACCAGCCTCCAGTGTCCTCTGGGTTCTAAGTGGGTGGAGCCAGGGGAGGCACAGGCAGGTCATTGGAGGAGAAGAACAGGGCGTTATTCCCCGCCCCCATCTTCCTAAGGAGCTGCCTGGGACTGCCTGGACCTGGAGCCCTGCTTCTCCCCAGGAGGCCCCCCAACGGCCTCTTTCTCCTTCACAGGACCAGCCTCTGCTCTGTCCTGCAGTCCCATAGGATTAGGAACGGTCACAGCCTTGCTGAATCCACCCCTGGCTTACTCCACCTTCTCCCATCCCACTGCTCCATACCATTTACAAGGAAACCCTTCCTCCTCTCACTGTCTGGCTTTGAACCCGCCACCTCCCATCCCTATCCCTCCCCAGTGTGTTTCCTAACTGCAGGGAGACCACGGGCAGTTTCCTGTGTATCTTTCTAATCGCGAGTCCAAAGCCAGCCTCAGCAATTTAGCAAGGCCCTCAAGCAACTCAGTGAGACCCTGTCTCTAAGTAAAAAATTAAAAGGGGCTGGGGATGTGGCTCAGTGGTTAAGCACCCCTGGGTTCCATCCCCAGCACCAAAACCAGAAAGTGACATCTCTGTCCCGTCATACCAGTACCTATCGCCTGACCTCAATCTTACTTTGACAAGGGAGTAGTATTCTGTATCAGAATATAACAACTTATTTAACCAATTTCCTATTAATAGATATTAAGTTGCAAAGATAACCTACTTACTTATAACCTACCATGTGCCTGTCACCTTTTCACATGCCGTGTGTCATCTCATCCTCACACCCACCCTGTGGGATAGGTATTCACCTTGCATCTGTTTCTGAGAAGAGGAAAAGAGGTTTGGAGAAATGATGAGAGAGCTCAGGGATCTGTATGGAGCAAATGTGGGCACTGGATTTGAACCCAGCTCTGACTCCAAATCTCTTGGAATACTGGATCTTGGTACGAATCTGAAGATCTGGCCTCAATGACAAATGTTGACATCTGTTTTATTTTAATACCTTCAATACATCTTTAAAATGAACTTATTTATTGAAATGGAGCGCAAGAGGATACAAATCCTAAAGAACCACATCAAAGGCTCAGGACGGCGAAGGCACCCCAAGAGTCCCCCCTGTGATCTGGAGATTGACGTTATCAGTGCCACAAACCCTCGGGGGCTCCTCCCGGCTACCATTCCCCCCCCCCCACTTTCCCAAAGATAATCTCTTTTCTTGTTCTTCTTGAGCAAATGTGATGTTTTGGTGTCTATTGTGTGTATGCCTGTGTGAGCCCCTGCACCTCAGCCAAGGAAGAACACTAATCCCTGAGAGACAGGAAAGAACCCGGCAAGATGAGCCCCAGTTCAGGGGATGGAGAGGGTTTCCCAAATGGAGCACAGGAAAAGGGAAGGGCCATCTCTAGGCTGAGAAGAGGAAGATGAATGAGGCAAGGCGTTTAGAATATCAGAAAGCAGCCTAGAAAGATCGAGCCGGAGTGCAGAAGAGCTCAAGGGATTTTCTGAAGGTTCCATCTGGGTGCTGACCAGTGCACGGGTGTGAGGCAAGCAGCCGGGGCTGGGATGAAACCCTCTGAAAGAATTAGAGGGAGCACGTGCCTGTCATCCCAGCCACTCGGGAGGCTGAGGCAGGAGGAACACAAGTTTGAGGTCAATTTGGTCAACTGAGTGAGGCCCTGTCTCAAAAAATAATAATAATAAAAAGAGCTGGGGGTGTAAGCTCAGTGGTAGACCACTTGCCTAGCATCTGTGAGGCCCTATGTTCAATCCCAAGAATTGAAAAATAATCATAATAAAGAAATAGAGGGAACTATATTCACATCTCCCACTGGGGCAGTTTATTGCAACTTGACAGACTAGAACAGCTCAAAATTTACATGACATCCAGTCTGAGTACTCAGAAACGTTTATCTCAGCAGTCGGGCAAGATTAGCGCCAAATTAAGTCTGCCTAACCAGGCTTAAAAGCAAGACTTGCAGGGATAAAACTTAACTCTGTCTCAGAACAAAATTCATGAGCATTTCCAGTAGAAAACAAAAATAGCCCGCACCAACAAGGTAAAGGTCACAGTGTCTGATATTCAATCAAAAAAAAAAAATTAGGAGAATATGACCCCTTGGAAAATCAATCCACTGAAACTGACGCAGAGAGGAGAATTCGTAATAGACAGGGACCTTAAGATGGTTACAGAGTAGCTGTATGAAAGATTGATCATGTTACATAGAGATGCAGAAGTTTTTCAGAGATTCAAATTGCACCTCTTAAGATGAAAAATACACTGGATAGATTAATAAACATCAAAAAGAGAAAGATGAGTGAGCTTAATAACATAGAAATACATATTTTCTTGAATATATTTGTCACCACTATTTTTTTTAGTCTGTATCTTGGGTTTGCTTCTATTATCTCTTGTTTCTCTTGGTTTTTTGTTATCTGGACCTATTTCCTTGGGTCCTGGAATTTTGGATGGATTGTCAAATGCTGTGTGTGAAATATGTGTGATATATGGGACACAGATCCTATATATATATATATATATATATATATATATATATATATATATATATATATATATATATATATTTCAAAGTCCTGATTAGTATTATCACCTTTCAAATAAATACTTTGGATTTCTGACATCAACTACAGAAAGGAAGACTGCCTTAATCCAATCAGAGATTGAGCTGAATTAAAACTGGATTTTAGTCTTTGCCACAGTTGATCTGTTCTCCGTTTGGATAATTCTTAGAGTATAGCCCTGTTAGTGGATTCTAACTGGAAGGAAAAAAAAAATCAAGGGAGGAAGTGAGGGAGAGATGAAAGAGAGACTAGGCCCTTTCAGGGGACAAAGGACTTGGGAACTAATAATGATAGTTAGGGTTTATTTTGTGCCTACTTCATATTAGGTTCTGTACCTATCATATGTACTAACATGTTTATATCATAGATGGAGACAGATGTACGGGCAGACAGACAGATGGATAATCATGTCATTTAGCCTCACAGTGACCCTATAAATTGGATAGATATTTGATATTCATTTTTCATAACAAAGAAATTGAAGTTTATTTAAGAAAATTGCTCAAGGTCACATTGTTAATATTTGTGATTACAAACCAGGATTTGAACTCAGCTCTGTTTGGCTGAAATCTTTCCCCCTACTCAACTACCTGTCAGCTGGAAGCACTCCCCACCAGCCGAATACCGCTCTTGGGATTCTGCAGTCCAGGTGGCTGGCTCTTATGTGACAGTATATTTGTAAGAGCCAAACAGGATGTGGGGAGACTGGAAAAGGAAACGACTCTTTGGGTAGAAAAGAGTTAAACTCGCCAACTCTCTCCAATGCAGATTACAAAGTCTCAACACAAATTGTTTTAAGGAAGACAGTAAAACAACCACAGTCTCAACAGTTCCAAAATGGCACCCAGGGACTCATGGAAATGGAAGTTTTGGGATCATGCTCGCCTGGAGACAGGCACAACAGCAGATTTCATCAGCACTCAATCTCTCCTCACTCTGCTTCTCTCTGAGTGGGTCTGACTTTCTTCTCCTACAGAAAGACTTCTCCCTGTGGCACAAAAGAATGCCCTCGAACAGAGCAGAGTTCATATCCTTCTAGCTCCATGGCCTACATGGAAATTGCCTTTCCTTGAATGTTCAACAAAAACAGAACAAAACAGAAACAAAGCGAACAAACAAAATTCCAAGTAACAATTCTGATTGACCCAGTTTGGATGGCATCTATATTAGTCAGTGTTTCATTACTATAATGAAATGCCTGAGGCAGGGTATCCTTTGAAGGAAAAGAGGTTTATGTAGCTCACAGTTCTGGAGGTCCAAGGGCATGGCAAGGGCATCAGCTTGGCTTGGGTGGGGACCTCAAGGTTGATGGTACATAAATATGGGACCAAGAGATCAGAGCACAAGACAGGAAGCCAGAGAGTGATCAAGGTCAGGCTCACTTTTATAGAAATGTGAGAATTAACACAGATTCCATTAAAAACTACCATAATCTCTTCTGAGGGCAGTGCCCAGTGGCTGAAGGACCTCCACTAGGCTGGACCTCTTTAAGGTTCCTCTTCCTCAAGGTCCCCACACCGAGGACCATGAATGCTTCCAACACAGGAATTGGGCAGGGGAACCACACCCTAACCTATCGATGTCCTTCCCTCTGACCTAATCACTGTTATCAGAAGGAAATGGGGTTTTCAACTACCCAGGCTTGGGTGATAAGCTCACTCCTGTGACCCTCACAAGAATTCCATGAGTGAATTAAGGTGGGAACAGTTCCCCAGTGGAAGTGTGGCTGCTCCATAGGAAACAACAGATGTCCCCAGGCAAGGTCTTAGCTGTATGTCCTGGCACCAGGCCTCCACCATGAGCCCTGGTCACTAGCAGAAGTTGATCTCC
Source organism: Urocitellus parryii (assembly GCF_045843805.1). Classification (NCBI taxonomy): domain Eukaryota; kingdom Metazoa; phylum Chordata; class Mammalia; order Rodentia; family Sciuridae; genus Urocitellus; species Urocitellus parryii. Next base: position 144,738,638 of record NC_135533.1, read on the forward strand.
AGACTCTACGGCAGCATTGTCCCTTCAAGATGCACCCAGCAGTAAAGTCAGGATGAGAATAAACTATCTTCTGTCTAACAACAAGGAACTGGTTAAACAAACTGTATAGAACCATACACTGGAACTCCCTTCTAGCAAACACTCGTTTTGAAACCACATTTTAAAATGCATTTATGATGGGCATATTGGCGCAGAACCTGTAATCCCAGCAGCTCGGGAGGCTGAGACAGGAGGATCATGAGTTCAAGGCCAGCTTCTGCAATTTAGGGAGGCTCTAAGCATCTCAGTGAGACCTTGTCTCTAAATAAAATGTAAAAAAGGGGGCTGGGGATATGGCTCAGTGTTTAAGCACCCCTGGGTTCAATCCCAGGTACCTAAATAAACAAATAAATACAGGCATCTATAAAAAAAACGGAAGATGTTTATACTTATTATGGGGGAAAAATAACCTACAAACAGGACAGGTGCCAGGGATCCCTACCCAACCCGTGTGTTACAGGAGAGCTTCACTTTTATTTAACTGAAAATTTGACGATGGCTAATTTTTAATTTTAGGCCACTGGCTCTGTAGAAATGTAGTCTTCCTAGGTTGTCCCAAACCTCCGGTAAAATCCTCCTCTGCACGGCCTCCGAGAAGTAGCATTTCGAGGGCGTTAATAACTTGGAATGGAGAGAAAAATGAAGCCACCGACAAGATTGGAGGAACATTGGTTCCTGGGGCAGCTGTCACCAATTACTACGAACTGCACCGATTCGAACAACAGGTTCTTACTGTCTCCGTTCTGGAACTGGAAGTCCAAAACCAAGGCTGAGCCCAAGCTCTCGGTGAAGGCTCCTGGGGAGGAGGCTCCTGCCTCCCCTCTTCCCAACTCCCCGGGTTCCCTGACTTGTAGGCCTGTGGGTCTGACCTCTCCCGCCATGCGCGTGTCTGTGTCTCCATCTCCCTCTCCTTGAAAGGACACAAGTCACTTCATCAGCGTCCACCGCCTTTGAACATAAAGCTCACCTGGCCATCTGCAAGGATCCCACTTCCAAACTAGAGGACATGCACAACTGCTGTCATTGAGAACTTGAGCATGACTTTCTCGAGACGATAACTCTACTGACCACCGCAGGAAGCAGGCCAGAGCATGTAAGCTCTAGGAAATGGAAGGGGGGTCCTTCCCAGCTGAAATGGGGGCCTGAGATGTCTTATTTGGAGGCTCAAGGTCAGGCTTCCTCCAGAAGGCTGGGGCGGTCCATCTCCTTGCAGGAGCTTGGGAATCTTCAGTTGTCTTACTGTCTGGACAGTGTGCGGAGGTAACTCCACGCTGTTCTGCTGAACTCAGCACGAACACGCGCGCGCGCACACACCCTGTGCAGTGAGAGAGCATTACAATAGTGTGACAGGGTGCTGAAATACATCCCTGAATTTGGGATTTAAAAAGAAATGCTTCCCAGACAATCTCCACCGCGAACCAATTGCTAACATCTAGAGCTTGCTTCCATTTCTTCCCTCGTAATATGGGATTCAGAGTTCCCCAGCTCCAGTCTGGCCCACCTCCTAGGGCACAGCAACGTGGCAGGGAAACACGGAGACACTGCCCTTGGAGGGGGCTTGGACCCCCATTCTAGTAGGTGAAATTCTCCAAGAGTATTCCCAGGGGGCTTGATTTTCTCCCCTGCTCCTGGACCAGTTGCAACAAAGTAGAAAAGAAAGAGGAAGAGACAAGATAACATTCTATGCTCTTCTTTTCTTTTGCAAAGATCCAAATTCTCTTTCCCCCTTGGATTGCATTTTGGAGAAGAGAGCAGAAGTGGTATATAGGGGCCCAGAGAACCCCTGGGGGTCAAGGTAGCATGCAGTAGTGAGCCTTCTTCATCCTAATGAAGTCCTAAAATCCACGGAGGTGGTGCAAATACATATTATCCAGTGGCATTTAGTCCTGGAAGCAATTCATCAATAGATTGCCAGCTACCAGGTGTCAAGGGACACCCCCCCACACACACATCCCTAGTTTTAGTCTTGCCCTGGGCCCCATCATTTGTAACTCAACTGCTGACATTTCCATAAAAATATCCAGAAGGGGTTCTCGGGCAGGCTAGATGCAATGCAGAAAAGCATATTAAAGATATTCAAAACCTGATGACTTTTTCCAATAGATTTTTAATGCCAAACATATGTATTACTGACGGAAACTCAAGTGTTTACCAGGTTTTGAGATTTCACTTCAGCTACCCAGCTGGCGTCTGACACATTCCCAAATCTTTCTTCCACTTGATCCGTCTATTTTTAATCCCTTCGGATGCTTCTCTTTCTGGCAAATTGGGAGGAGAGGGTGCCTGTTGCTCCACACCCCTCAGTTCACATTTTGCATAAATCAACCAGGAATTAAGAATTAAAGGATCACTTCCTATCTCAGTTGTCAAATATTTCACTGTTGGGGAATGTATTTGCATATCTGAAAACACGTTGGCCTCTCAGTGTTTGAGGGATGTGGAGAGTAAGAAGGGAAAAATTTAAAACATCCAGGAAAGCAAAACTGGGACTCGGTAGCCAAAGAGCCCTCAGGAATCTCACGGAAGAGTCTGGGAGAAACCCAGGTTCCAGGGAGACCCAGGCACACCTGTTAAATCCACAGGAACCATGACTCAAGGCAGCTCTGTGCTTGTGGGCTGAGCTAGGACCCACCACCCTCCAATTCGTATCTTGAGGTCTTAGCCCCTTCTACCTCAGAAGGTGACCCTACTTGAATCTGGGGTCTTTATGGAGGTGATTAAGTTAAAACAAGGTCACTAGGGTGGACCCTAATCTCTCTGACTTCTGTCTTTTTAAGAAACTTGGATGAAAACACACAGAGGGTAAACCTCAAAGGACACAGGGAGAAGGTGGCCATCTGCAACTTAAAGAGAGACACCTCAGGACAAACCAAGGCCGGGGAGTGCCTTGATCTCAGACTTCTAGTCCCCAAATGATGAGAAAGTAAATCTCTGTTGTTTAAGCCGCCTGGTCTCTAGTAGTTTGCAGAATCATCCTCCCTGACTAATACACTCAATTTCAGCAGCAGATGACATAAAATTCCTTCCATAGTATTCTATCATTATAAAGCTGATTTTGGGGGTGTTACTGTGACAAAAAGTGACAATTGTGCAAAAGCCAATGTGCTGGGCTGGGGCTCTGTGACAGAGCACTTGCCCAGCTCGTGTGAGGCGCAGGTTCAATCCTTAGCACTGCGTCAAAATAAACAAAGTTAAAAAAAAAATTTAAAGTCAATGTGCCATCGAGAGTGAAGGTGACAGTGTCCAAAAACTTGATTCCAAAGTTTGGGAAGTTGTGCAGTGTACACCAGGAACACCTGTCCCATTGGAAAGCAACTGTGGCTATTTAAGAATCAAATGCAAATACTGTTTTCTTTCCAGGAACGTGTTGTATTTTATCAAATGGCGACGACATCTTTAAGATCTAAATACGTACTCAGTTGCATGGGCCAAACTACTGAATAAGTGGGCTTCTCAAGATATTTCCTTTGGCTTAGAGATGCCATTAAAAGTTTATTGAGAAGCAAAAGGCACCATGAGCTAAGAAAGTTTAGGAACATCTGCTGCAGCCAGTGAGAGATTTCAAGGCAAAATGGTAGCAAAGAGTGCTTCTTGGGAACTGGGAAATGAGTGTTGAGGGGGAAGGGACCGGGTCCCAACCCCACCTGCTACCAATATGTTGTCAATGCCCACGGAAACTCAGCTGTAGGACCTACTTCACGTTGGCATGGGATCCAGTCATCACACAGACCCCAGCACCCAGAGGCAGCTGGTGCCATAGATTCTGGACCAGTCTGTGGAAGGCAGAGCGGAACCCCAGCAAGGATGCTTTGCAATTCACAGTGTCTGAACCCCATCAATGTCATTGTGTCCCCAACACACAGAAACAGCAGGGGTCTCTCCACCCTTCATGTCCAATAACCCCCTGAGGGACTCTGACCTTCCAATTTCTGCACCTCTGAGCTCTGCGAGGTGAGAGTCCAGTTCCCCCAAATGGTCTCATTTTTGCCAGGGGACAAAGCATGGCTCTTTCTGACTACAGCTATCGTTGCTACAGGGCACTTGGATGCTGTGTGTCTGGGGACTAGCAGGAGAGAAAAGGAGTGACCACTTGGTCAGGAAGATTTGACCCTGATTGACAGTTATGCAGTTGGTGGGGGGGGACAGGAAGGAATCCATGATGAACGTGTGTGATCCAGCTGTGTCCCCAGAACTCTCCCGCCCAACGTGAAGCAGAGAATGTCGCATGTGGCAACCTGAGACCAAAAGGAGAGTGGATTTACGGAAGGGCTCAGAATCCTCGGGAATGCAGACTGGATCGCACCACTCGCCAAGCCTCCAGGGCCTGCGGAGGCTGCCACGTCCCTCCAGGAGGGTCTGCAGGGAGCACGGCTGATGGGCAGGCGCTGCGTCTTTGAATCCATACTCTAGGCTTAGATTCCACGGGTCACGCATCCCACACCCAGACGCTCCCAGCCAACGAGTGGGCACCGTGGGGGCCTAGAGCCAGGCCGTTCCTGCCCCACGGGGGATTCGTCTAGCAGCCTACTTTGAATCAGGGCCTCCCCATCAGCCTGGCTGAGACTTTCTCAGAGCTGGATCATCATGTGTGATTCCTCCCTTCCAATCCCCCTTCCGTCCTCCCATCACCAGACTCTCCACGCCTATTCCTGCCCCTCCTCTTTGTATTATGCCCCCTAATACTCTTGCCTATTGTATTAGCCCATTTCCGTTGCTATAACAGAATACCTGAGGCTGAGGGACTTAGAAAGAAATGAAGTTTACTCGGCTCACAGACTCAGAATCTGGACGTCCAAACAGCATGGTGTGGGTTCTGCTGAGGGAACCCCCTGGCTGCATCACATTATGGCGAAGGCATCATGCAGGAGAGCATGGGTGAGGGAGAAATCGGATGTGAGATCTCTCACAAGAACCAACCAACGACCCACAAGAACTACATTAAATCCTTCTGAGGGCAGCACCTCAGTGACCTAATGACCTTCCACTAGACCCCGCCTCTTAAAGGGACAGCCACCCATTTACATTGCCACACTGAGGATCAAACTCTCAACACATGTGACTCTGGGGACGCACTCAAATCATATCCAAACGATAGCGCACATCTGGGGTCTTCTACTGAAGGAGCTCAATCAATCAAAATGTCCCTGTTAAGGTGTGTATGTGTGTGTGTGTGTGTGTTCATCCAGCAACTAGACTGGGAGGTGCCATGAGTCCCCAGGGTTGGGGGGCTATTCCTCATTAACAAGTTTTTCCCCCAAAGTACTAGGCTGATCTAGAAAATATTTAGTTCTTATGATCATAGCCTAGCAATAGCTATCATTTACCACGTCTTTATGATGTGTCAGGTACTGTGCGAAATGCTGTGTGTAGGTCACACCATTTTTACATATGTCATATTTTTTTTTTTTTATCTCCTTTCTGTAATGAGAAAACACAAGCTTTCAGAGGAGACATCATTTGGGCAAAGTCACGCAGCTGGTCATGGGCCATGTTGAGATTTAAACACCAGCTGAACTAGGACTCTATATTGTCTCCCAAGTTCTGTTTGGAAAGGATCTTAATTGTCATGTAGTCACCACCAAGTGATCACTGGGGCCTCTTCCACCCATCGAGAAGCCAGAGAGCCCTTGGTTGAATGCCACCGGTGCTGGGGAGCTCATTCCCTCCCTAGGGAACACACCCCTTAGTAGACAGAAGAAGGAAATAGCACCCACTGAGCCCTTTCTGCCAAACAAGCTCTGTACACTTGTCATTCTACTTGTTACTCCCAGGGGCAGGCATAAGATGGACCGGCCTGGCCATCCCTGTACATGGACTTCCTATCCGTAATAAAATGGAGGCTTGGAGAAGTGACTTGACCCAGTTCTTCTAACCAGTAAATGACAGGGTCAGAATTTGAGAAGCCTTCCTTCTTCCAGTTCTCACCTGGCTTTGGCAGGTGAGTAATAACAAAGGACATAGGAGCTGACCTTCCCTGAGCGCCTCCTCTGTGCCAGCCACGGTACTTTGCACAGAAGGTCCCATCTAGATTTCAACCTGGTCCTTCGAGGCTAGTGACCATGGAGGCTGCTCGGTGGCTACGTCAGGCTGACTCCAGAGCTCACGACTTTTAAAATGATGCTCTGCTGTACAGGTCTTCCTTCACATTGAGCCAAAGCCCTCTTCCCACGCCTTGGGCTCAGATGGAACTTGTTGAGTCCCTCTTTGCCAAGGCAGCCTGGGCTCAGAGCTGAACATTTCCCACTCTGTTTTCTCGCCCCCAGCCCCATCCTCTAAACACAGTTCTGTTCATCTGCATTGTTCTGAAAGCGCTTGCTGGTTGCTTAATGCTGTTCCCATAGAGGAAACAGAACCCGAACTTCCCATGAAAGAGGAGGTCAGATGCAGTCTCCCGACAATGGGGAGGAAATAATGACTTCCAGCCATCCACACCCGGAGCTGCAGAGTCGGGCATTTTGCATTCCGTGTGGAGTGTCATCTTTTGGGGAAGATAAGCCCATGATGATATCATAATCCTCAGCAGCTCAAGGTTTAGGCAGAAACCAGGAACTCAACTGATTCAGGGTAAAGTAATGCCAAGGATAAGGCATGCAAATAACAAATGTGCAATAATTTTTTTTTTACAGCCTGAGAACCTACCTCACAGGGTTATTGGGAGATTAATTGAATTAATGTATGTAAAGTGCTTAGTCCAGTACCTAGCACAGAGTAAGCAATTCATAAATATTGTTAGTATTAATATCTGCTATGAAATGAGCCCAGCACAGTCAGAATGCCTAATTCTTCCTAGAGGAAGGATGTCAGGAAATAATAGCAGCACCCTCAACCAAGACTTCTCATATGCTAAGCTTTTATATATATATTATCTACTTTAATCCTTAACAACCTATAGTAAATCTGTTATCCCTATTTCAAAGATATGGAAGCCAAGCTCTCTCTGTATATCGGGACCTTGCCCCAGGTCATGCAGATAAGTTGTTAAGAATTGGGGTTTTAGAATCAAACAGTTTTGATCTTGAATCCCAGCTCGGATCCATGCTGTGTGACCTTCAGCGTGTCACTTAATGTCTCTGTGCCTCAGTTTCTTAGTCTGTAAAACAGGGTAATATAACAGCTTCCTAGGTGGAATGCTGTGAGAAATTCTGTTGACATTGCAATATAAAACACTTAGAACAGGGTCTAGCACGTTCAGAGACAATTATTTCATAATACACACGTGTGTTTATATGTACGTGTGTGTGCGTGAATGTATACCTGTATAAGGGCTTTGAAGGATGAACACAAGCTTCTCAGGCAGGAAAAATGGGAGAATTAGGCATCCTGGGTTAAGAATTACCAAAGGCACCCGTTGTGCAACACACACACACACACACACACACACACACACACACACACGCGCGCGCGCGCGCGCGCGCGCACACACACACACACCAGCAAGGCACAAGGAACCACTCTGGGGTTAGTAGCAGGATGAAGCAAAGGTCAAAGGGAGGAGTCGTGTAGTATGGTGGAGGAAAAGAATCGGGATCCTTAGATCTAAGAGGGGAAAAGTAGACCTTAGAGAACGTGGCTCTCCAGCCAGCCACCTGCTCTGAGCCGGTGTGCAGCTGCCAGGAGTCGGCGACCCCGCCCCCTCCAGCCCCAGCCAATGAGGCGGCCCCGCCTGGCGTCCCGTTGCCCGGCAACCGAGGGGCCGCACCTGACTGTTGGTGGCTGCGCCTCGTACCCTGCCTGACCGCGGCTGGGCTGAGCCCCGCGCTGGGGCCACCTGGGTTCTCGGACTGTGGCGGCAGGATGGGGATTTTGTTGATAGAGTTTTATTTTCTTCACTTTATATTCTATTTTGCTTATCGGAGGGAAAGTGATACGCTTCTAAAGATGGGAGGAAGTTCATAAAAGTTGGTAACTTTCTGAAAAGTAAAGAATTCCACCTTAGCCTGATTTCGTCGCCTCGGGACTTCCTTATCCTGTTTGTGGGACACTCGGGTGACTTGTTTTCCCATTCCTCCTCGCACAGAAACCCTTCTGGGGGGGTTCTGTGTAGCTGGAACTTGGGAGTCAGGGAGGAATTTCTGGAACTCCTCGAAAAGTAGAAGATTCTGGAAAAGCCTGAGAGATTTCCAAGATGACCAAGGTGCCAGCCATCAAAAAGATTCAGAGTTCCCCCAGCTCGGGGGCCGTGTGGACCTGTTATGACTCAGACCCTCTGACGCAGGTAGGTCTCCCCGTTCTGTCCAAACCAAACATGTCTTTTAAAACAAAGAGAAGTAGGTGTTCGCCACAGACCCAGGAGGGAGGGGAGAAGGGAGAAGAGTCTTGGTGTGATTCAATTGTCCAGACACATCCCTGTCGCTATTCAATGGTTGGTTTCTCCCAGACGATGAAAACACGAGTCAGAACAGTTCACTGGGACATCCTATTAGCCAGTAATTCCAAAATGATGGAGTAAATTGGCAGTGACACCGTAGAACATCAGAAAAAAATTAAGATGAATGGTAGGCTTGCCGTCGCAGAACTGATTCCCAGAGATCCGCTGGGCTCGGGAGATGTGCTCATCCTCTCTCAGGGTTGAGGCTGCAGGGCGTCAAACTTGGGGGTTTGGAGGCTGGGCTTACTACTTGTTCTCTGGGTGACATTGGACAAGTTGCTGAACGTCCCTGAGCCTTTCTTTGCTCCTGTCTACAAAGAGGAAATAGCTGAAGAACTAAACACAATCAGATATGGAAATTGACTAGCGTGATGCTTATGCTTGCTCCTGTGTACATGGGGTTGTCAATTTGAGTGATAAAGAAAATTTGGCAAGGGTTTCTGTTTTGAAGTGATCGTAACTGGGTAGGCCAAATTTATAAGTTTGGAACCCTCAAGCCCCTACGTAGTCATGAATCAGCCACGTTAGGGAGAGGGGCGATGCTGGTCCACTCTGGTCTATCCACAGCGGCATGCACACTGTGGCTCAGAATCGTGGCCCAGGAAGGTCGGCCCGCAGGGAGTCACATAGGGGAGCTCACCAGTGCTTTGCACGTGGCCCCAAGTGTCCTCTAGCTGTTCTTCTTGGAAGATGGACACACCATTGTGCACTCCTCTTGCTCAGCCGTCTTGGTGAGATCCATCTGCAGGAGGCAGCTTTGCGAATCTCCTTTCATCTCTAAATGCTGCACAGAAGTGTGTTTGATCCAAAACGGCCCCCTTGGGGACTGAACTTCCCAGGACAGCCATCAGGGCAAGAGAGTGAAGAGCCAGTTGGGGGTTTCAGTAGCAGCCAGGAGATCAGAGCAGGGTCAGCTGACAGGAACAGGCTGGGTTTGCCCTGGATCTGCAACTTAGCATCCCCATGGCCTTGGACAAGTGACAGAACTTCTCTGCAAAATGGGGATACTGCAGTCCCTCTGCATGAGATTGCTGTAAGCATCCAGTGACTCAATGTAGGCCATCAGCCCTTAGGACAATTCCTGACCCAATAAGTGCTGCTAAGATTTTAATTGTACGGATACCCCGTTCATTCAGCAAAGATGCATTGAACCCCTGTTATGTGCTACAAACTCTCTTCCAAGAATCTCACTGCTGAGAGGGCATATGTTTGGGGTGGGGAGTGGAAGAGGGAAGAGGCAGGTGATTATAATGCAAGGTGAATAGTGATGAGGTAGGGAAATAGCCTAGGGTCTCATGGGAGCAAAGAAAAGGATAGCTAGCTCAAGACTCGTGAGGATTATGGAGGAAGATACTGAGGTCAGAATGGCACACAGACCCTCTGTCTTAGATCAGAAGGCCCTGATTAACCTAAGATGGGTTAACTAGAAAGGGACAAATCACAAGAAACCCTGTAGACAGCGGGTGGGTTGGTCATCTGGGGCAAGTAAAGCCAATGATAATGACAGTTGTGCCCTGGAGGATGATGGTTGGTAGGGAGCGGCCGTGGCTGACCTTGGCTTAGGTGCATGAGGTACATTCTGGAAGGCTTCCAGGAGAGATCTTTCTTGCTCCAGAGTTCCGCCCCCTCTCTATTTCACCATCCATTGGGCACCACAGGGGATATGGGGAGAAGCTGCAGGGCGTGATCCAGGAGTTTCCAGGTTTGTTTGGAGCAGAGGAAAAGTACCTAAAGAGTAAAAAAAAATGCCAGGCAGCCAGGTAGGTGTCCGCAGGGAGCACTCTAGGAGAGATCTGGCATCACAGAGGAGGAAGGTGTGGCTGCCCCACCCCCGCTGCATGGCCCTAGGGTCCAGGGCATTAGCTCCTATTGGGGGGGCAAGTCGTGGGGAAACCCTGAAGCCCTCTGAGTCTAGACCTTTCTCCTCCTCCTAACTAATGGGGGGCAGCCCTTAGAGGTCTTCTTGTGGTCCTGTGTTGGTGCTGTTGGGTTTTCTCCTCCCGGGCAGAAGACACATGAATATGCAAATCCTCCACTCGAAGGTCTTCGGTGGAAGAAACCTTCCAGCCTGCCCCGTGTTGTGCTCCCTAATCTGTTTAAGGAATCCCTTTGGGCTTTGTTTCCCACAGAAGCAAAAGACAAGTCTAATGGGATTAGCCACAGACCGGGTGGAGGGAGGAGCAGGCTGCTGTGTGTGTGTGTGTGTGTGTGTGTGTGTGTGTGTGTGTGTGGGGATGACTGTGAACCCACAATTTTCATCTTGGATAAAGCTAGGAAGGGGGTGGGGGAATGAAGAACACCTCTCCCACGTTCTAGAATGGGAATGCTATTGGCCAAAATCTAAAAAGGCATGGGATCCCTGAGGCAGGCTTGGTCTCGGAAACCGTGTCATTAAAATCCAGAGAGAAGGAAGCACTCCCTAATTTGGGCAGATCCTGCTCATCATATTCTAGCTGGGTAACTCAAAGTAGGGATTCTTCAGCAAACCATGTGGATCTGAACCCCAACTCTGCCGCTTACTGGGTCGCATGACCTCTGGCGGGTCAGCTTCGATTTCCTCCTCTGCAGGGCGGTGTACCATTTTAAGATGCATCTTGGTTATGTTCTATTGAGAGGATAAGATGTGTCCGGGTTTCAGAGATGTTAAAACATGGGTGGGGAGGCATGTGCATGTTAGAAGAGGTGAATTATAGCTTAGCCACCGTGACACGGTCCGTCCTTTAATCCTGTTAACAAGCTCCATGATGAAGCTGGTGTGGTCTTGCACCCGGGGAGACAGACGCTGGCAGAGCGCCAGGGTCTAGTTCTCTGCTGAGGAGTGAGTGGGCAGGGCTGGGGAGCAGGGGACAAAGCAGACAGAACCCCAGGTATGCAGAAGACACAGACCTGTGCGTCTTTTCTCCGCTCCCCCCAAATGACGAGGGAGCGTCTGCGCCAGGAGAATCTTGCTCTGCACCCAGCTGAGCCAACCCGAACCCCAAAAGGAGAATCCACACCTTTCAGAAAGACTTTCCCCAGCAAGTGGATGCCCAGCGCAAAACGAAAACGTGCAATGATTTTCTTCCCTGTCCAGGTGGAAGGAATTGCAGCCTAAAGAGAAGAAGGCTGGTCCCTGGGGAATGAGCCAGGGGTCTTTGTCAGAAGTGAGCCCCGAGCTGAGCTGCCTGACCTCTTTGCACTCTAACCATGGAGACCTCGCCGCCTGCCCTGCACTGAATCACTCACTGATTACCCTAAGAAAATAAAACCTCCAACAGCCACTTGAGATCGAATTCTGAAGAATCCCAAACTGGCTGGACCTGTTCTGAAGATGCACCTTACACCCCAACAATAGCAGTGGCTCCTTTTCTTTCTCCGGGGGCTCATCTGGCTGCATTGTTTTGCCAGCGGCAAAACTCAAAGGTCTATTTATTTCCTTTCCCTCTGTGGCCTAATGCTTGCCCTAGCGAATCTTGCTGTGTCTAATTGCAGGCCCATGTGACAGGCGGCTTCCGTCTGTGATAAATCAGGGTGCAGGCAAGAAGCCGTTCATCACCTCCCAGCACAGGAAGAGCGACAGACACTCTGTGTGCTGGCCCAGGCCCTTCTGCAAACAGGCAGCTGCTCAGGGAGGGAGGAGAGGGCAGAAACAGATCACGGACCCTGGCGGATGCGACTTAGAAACGCTGCCTTTGAAGTCACACAAATATGTGAGATGGTGCATGTGCAATACTGAGCCCAATCCCCAATATATGGTCGGTCCCCAGTAAGTAGTGATTGTGGTCATTATTACACTTGTGCTGTACCCCCTTGGAGCACGGCCACCACCATTCTGAAGACCCAGTCAACCAGCACAGGCTGAGTCCTCACATGACAGCGAGGCCATGTCCCAACTTGAGGGCAGAAAGGAAGAAGCAGGGGCCAGGAACCTAAATTGGGTTCCCTGCAGCAGAACGAGGTACCTTGCAGGAGAGAATGCCTGACCCATTTAGAAACCCCTGTTATGGAAAAGGGGACAGCCATGTTCACTAGTGCACTCAGGAGGTTAAGGTTATCTGGGAGGCTGAGGCCGGAGAATCGCACGTTCAAGGGCAGGCTGGCTGGGCAACTCAGCAAAACTTTGTCTTAAAAAAAAGTAATAATAAAAATAGAGCACCCAAACCTCAAAAACATAAATAAATAAAAATAAATAGGTGCATACCTAATCATATAAATAAATCAATAGAAAACTGGGTGCCCCTGAGCATGGTTTGGGTCCCTCAGATTTAAGTGCCAGCACATCCCCGTTATTCAAATTTGAATTCCATAGAAAACCAAAAGACAGGAAGCGTAAACGGAAATACAACGCAGCCATTAGAAAAATTTCTAGTTGCAGATAAGAGAAAAAACTGGAGAACACTGACATTAATGTGAATTCATCTTTCTCCTATAAGAGATCTGGAGGTAGAGGGTGCCGGTGTTGTTTCAAGAGCTCACTAATGTCAGGGCTGGAGGGTCTCTTCCTTCATGGTTACAAAGTGGCTTCCCCAGCATCACGTCCACCTTCTATAGAAAAGGAGAAAATTGGAGAGTAAGAGCTGCGTCTGTGTCTTTTACGAAGCAAGTAAAGCCTTTCCTCTTGTGTCTCATTTGCCAAAACAGTGTCGCAAGCCTTTTCTAGCTGCAAGAATGACTGAGAAAGGGTGCATCTCACATAGGGTAGAAATCCGGGGCGAGGGAGAGGTGGTAGCATTGGAGATGAATATTTGATGAACAAATGATTTCACAAAAATTCAAACCCTGGGGGTCCCAAACCACACACACTGATGAAGATGAACCCCAAGAAGAAAGACATCCCTATTTCCTACCCTGTGCAACGACTGATTGGGAATGTCAGGGACATTTGTCCACAGTGGTCCCATATAAAACCCACCAGAAGGTCGGGGGGATTCATTCAGCTAATGTTTACCGAGGTCCAAGCCTTCTTGTAGGTGTGGGGGGTACAGAAGGGCATGAAGGCACACTCAGGGGTCACCATTCTGGACCCTGGAAAACACAGAGGGCTGGAGGGATCCAGGTGGACCAGCCTTTGCACAACCAGAGAGGGAGACCCGCACCTCCTCCCAAGATGCTGCCTTCAGCTGCAAAACTCAAAGTCTGCAAGAATCCATGGGGGTGCAATGGCGAGCCGCACTCCCATGAAATCTGACAGAAGCCAATTAAACCTTTCTCGGGCTGAACACACCAATGTATTTTTCTCGGAGATCGTTCTGACAGCTAAATCCAGAAATCATGATCTCCAGTAATGGGACCCTTCTATCACGAGTTGGTGGCATCTTCGCTTCTACGTTCCTGTTCTCAAACTCTGCGGAGGACATTTCTTGCAGGGCTCAATCTTGATAGAAGGTTGTTTCTGCCCACCTTGGAATTTTATGCCATTGGTAGCTTTGACTCCAACACCAGCGTGTCTGGTGATCTCTCTGCAAGCCTGGAGGTGCCTCCGGGTTTCTGGATTTTGCTAAGAGGGAAGGCCACGTGGCGGGGATGGTCTCTGGGACAGGAGCAGGGCGGTCAGAGTTCCATAGTGCACTGCAGCTCAGCGGCAGGGAGACGGAGAATCCTCCCCATTGTAGACTGGTACGTGGTCAGGGGCATCTCCTGAAGTGTGTATATTGTCCCCCTCCACGTGACAGATGTTACGAAGGCACCAACAGAACCAACTCTGGCATCTTCTCCCAAGGAACCCACAGTTGTGATGGAGAGAATATTAATAAGGAGCTATGAAATGAGGAGGGCAAACGAAATGCACCAAAAAGAAAGAGCAGCCGGGCACAGTGGCCCACGCCTGTAGTCCCAGCGGGAGGCGGAGGCAGGAGGATCGCGGGTTCAAAGGCAGCCTCTGCGATTTAGTGAGGCCCTGAGCAACTCAGTGAGACCCTGTCTCTAAATAAAACACAAAATGGGGCTGAGGATGGGGCTCGGGGGTTGAGTGCCCCTGAGTTCAATCCTTGATACGCCCCCCTTAGATAAGGCAAAGAATGGGCAGTCATCCCTCAATGTCCCTAAGGGATCGATTCCACGACCCCCTATGGACACCACGCTCTGCTGATGTTCAGGTCCCACCTCAGAGTGGCACAGGATTCACACAGAACCTATGCACTTGAGGTGCTCTCTAGATGGTCTATATTCATCAACGCGACCTCAGAGCTCTGCGCACCGTTGTTAACCATCTTATTCAGGGGCTGATGACAAGAAAGAATTCTCTACATGTTCAGAACACGCTGAGCCCGTGGACGCAGAACCCACAGATCCAGAGAGCCAACTACTTTCAGGAGCTCAGAGGTGGGAACAAGTTCAGTCTCGGCAGGAGGCGTCCAGGGAAGCCGTGGGATCTGAATCTTGAAGGCTGGCTGGATACAGACGGGGTGGGAGGAGAGGCTGAGCCAAAGCTGGAACCCACCCTGGAGGTGGGGAGGGAGATGGAGAGGGAGCTATTCCCTTTCTCCTCCAAGGAACAAGTTCTTCCCGGGTACCTGGGAGGTGACAGGTGCATGCCCCCAACAGAGCCCAGCAGGTCAATCTTGTCATTCTTTCTCTCTATATATATATAAATAGATCTAGGCACACATTCAAAGTGGCCCACGTTTCCCTCCCAGAGAGCTGGCAGAGTAGGGCCGACTTTGCGCCTTTGCTTCCCGTCAAAGGGTCCAATAATTGCAAACGTCGAATGGGACTCTTCTTTCCAGAGGTGGGGTTTCAGCAAGGCACTAGGGACCCCATGGGCAGTTCTCTGCATGGATGGGAGGTAGGCGGCCTCCCGGGATGCGGTCCCTCCTGTGTGACAACCAAAGATGTCTCAAAAATTGCCCTCGGCAGGTCAAATTACCCCTGGCTGAGAGCCACCGGTGCAGGAGCCCTGAGGTCCTGAGTACCTGTCCCCATCTAAACAGGTGACGCTCTCCTGCACCCAGTGTGGGCCTCTGCTCTCCCCTCTCTGTCGCCCCTGGGGTCCAATCAGGTACCTGGGGGAGGTGTCCTGCCTCCCTCGTGAGGTGACCACCGCCTGGTCCCCAACACCATCGTCTCTTCTCTGGATGGTCCCGTCAGCCCTCCCAGCGCCCTCTACCGTCCCTCTGACTGTCTTCCTACCTTGTCCTTCCCTGGGTAGAAGCACTCCAGTGCCCTCCCCACCAGTGTCCCCAACATGAGAATCAGTGGGACTCACAAGGTTCTGCTCAGTCTGCCCCCAGCCAGGTCCTCCAGCCCCAGCCCTCCTCAGGGGCCCAACTGGGTTTTCCATAGACATTGAGCTTCATCTTCCTCGTCCTCCTGGGACTGGTACTCCCCCCCCACCCCAGTGTTAACTGTGGCTTCCTTAGCGAAGCCTTCCCTGAACACAGCCTCCCGAGCCACCTCACGTGCTTCCTGGAGCCTTGAAATTCGCCCTCACAATCGTCTTCCTTTGCAAACTGGAAGCTCCTTAAAAGGCAAGAAACATGTCAGCTTTTTTTTAGTGTTGCACAGTAGGGGTACAGTTAAGACTTGGGTGACTGGTTCCATCTCTAGGGTTGACTCGTCTCATAGGCAGTTCATTAGCATCAAAGCTTGGGACCTGAAAAGGAGCCTATGGTCCAGGTGGGACCTAGGAAGGGACTAGGTTAGAGCTCCCTCTCCATATCTCCTCAGAAATAGCCCAATCCTGATTGGTTTTCCATGGTAAGAGGTTCCTTGAGCTCCCAATGGTGACGGAGCAGGTATCGCCCTGGGTTAGGAGGCCTGGTTCCCAGATCTCCTACTACTTGACTGTTTACCTTTGGACAACCCACTTAACCTCTCTGATCTCTTCGTCTTCATCTGCAGAAGCAGGAAAGGCTCTCTGCACATTCCTGGGCTCTCTGGTTACCCCGTGACTCTCGAGAGCAAAGTCACAGCTGCCACTTTTCTGAGCATCTGTGCTCAGCATGTAGAACAGGTGCCATCTTAACCCTTGTCTGAAGAGATGACCACGGTGAGCTTGGGAGAGGTGGTCAAACCTCCCGGGGACAAGATCAGTGGTGTCGGCATTTGAATCTAGGACCCAACCTCTACGGGGAGCCTGAGTGAAGAAGACAAGCCTTGCAGGTCATGGTGACAAGGGACAGTAAGACCAGGATTTGTCCAAATGGGGCTTCTGGGGAGCAGTTTTTGAAGAACCTGTCACAAAAAATTCTGGCAGAAAAAGGGAAGTGCCGATGTTGGCTGTAGGCAATGCAAACAAGAAACGTGAGGGTGCCCGTGACCACAGACAAGGACATTTGCATTCACTTGAGCTCTTGCTAAAATATGCTATCGAGTTTCTGGCAGAGAAATACGGCGAGGAATGGGAGAGAGAGAACAGGGGTGGGGGGAGTCCTGTGTGCGGCTCAGACTCGTCGTTCTAAGTGATGCTCATTTCCGTGAAGATTTATAAACCGCTGCTAATTAGAGCCACCTTTCTAAGAAAAAGCATATTTGGATCCCGGGTCAATATGCTGCCAAGACCAAGCAAGATAACAGAGAGGATGTGAGGCCCGGCGCAGGAGGGATGAGGTTCTGGGCGAGCGAGGCCGAGATGTTGATCATCAAAGCAGCTTAATTGGCTTGAACAATTTGGGTAAATATCAAGTTAATAGATTCACCCTGAATCTAAGCTCTGACCCACTGATTTTTTTTTCTACCCCCCCCCCCCGAAAAAAAGGTAGTCTCTCCGGGCGCTTAGAAGCTGTGAATTAAATAACTCTCCCTCTCTCTCTCCCCCGTCTCCGCCGCCTATCATGACACCTGACGATATCTGCTAGTTGCTCCTCTGCTTCTTTTAGCTTAATTATTGCAACAATTTCATCTGTTTCAAAGGAGGAAAAAAGAAGCCAAGCGAGCCCTCCCACAAGGTCCCCAAGGGAAAGCAGCCTCCCAGCTCCCGTCCAGCCCCACAGCCTCCTGGTTCCTCGAGTGTCCGTTTCTCTGTCTGCCCTGCATGGTGACGGGCATCTGTCATTGTCATTGGGTCAATAGGTCACTAAACAAGATTTGGGGACTCGAGGGTCCAGGTGATGTCTGCAACCCAACGCCGGGGGTGGCGAGGACGTCCCCATCTGTGGATGACAGGACACGCAGACGTGGTTAGGGGTCTGGGGGTTTTCGGCACAAGGCCATTTCCTGAAGGCTCGGCTTTCCCAAGGAGGAGGAGGGCTTGGTCCCCAGAGCACGGGCATCCGGCCGATGGAGGGGGGTTTGGATAAAGGCTCTGGCTTCCTGCTCCAGCAGAGGCAGGACTTGGGCCAACCAGGAGACCAGGATCCGTCTCTTGGGTGGAGGTAGCAAAACAACGTAAACCAATAGATGGCCCCCCGCCCCAGGTCCAAGAAATTCCAAAAGTGGGGACCACTTACCTAGAACCGGAGAGTCCCAGAGAACCCCCCAAGGGCCCCTTTTATTGATCTCGCTGAGAGTTTGGAAGCTGTGCATTAAATAACTCCCTGTCCCAGCTCCAATCTCCTGGGTCTCTCCCTCTGCCCCCCCACCCCCGTCCGCAGCCCCTGTCCTGCCACCTCCCCACAGTGAGGTCACCAGAACCTTGGCCGCCCCTGGAGTCTGAGCAGTCGCGTCCGAGTCCGGCTCCGCCATTTCCCAGCTGTACGAGCTCGGGAGACTCACCTCTCTCCCTCCAGGACTCAGTTTCTTCATCTGCAAAATGGGGGTAACCAAGACCCCGACTTTTAGTGGCCTTGCAACCTGGGTAAGCAGGGTATCCCGGTCGAGACGGCTGGCCCGGCGTGACCTCGGTACTTCGATGTGGTCTGAGCACTTAGATTTTTTTTTTTTTCCTGTTGGTTGATTAAAAAAGCAAAACAGATGCTGACTTGGGTCCCGGCGCACATTCGTGGCTCATTTACAACAAGGCAGATAAGGAAGTTCCTGCTGTGGAGAAGCTGTCCTGAGTCTCTCTCGCTGTCTCCTCCCACAGTAACAGCCCCCGTCCTGCACCTGCTGGTACAACTGTGTCACCACCAGCAGCCATGAGCCCACTGGATTAATGATCGTGGATTCCTTCATGCCCAGCCACCTGCAGCGGCTGGAGGATCACGGGCCAGTCAAGGCTGCTGGAAGAAACGCAGCAAATATCTGTGGACTAAACCCGTCCTGCGTCCTTGTCAAGGCCCAGGCCTGTGACCCCCTGGGATCCACCAGCTCTGAACCACACGTATCCTATGGGAACAGCATCGCTCTGGATGGTTTTCGTAAAAGTTCCCCTGGTTCTTTTCTTCTAGGTTTTCTGGATGATTCCAGAATATTCTAGAAGTCCGTTCCCTTCTGAGACATCTCCTCCCAGACAACCTGAAGGTGAAATCCCTTCGAGTATCTGTGCTCACGAGCATCGGGTCGAGTTTCCCGTGGAGACTGTGCCCCTTAATTTATTATTGGAACAAGGGGACGCCGTTTGCTTCTTTCTCATTTCATTCATATTTATATCCATTTACCCATTAAGTTAGTTCATGCGAAATTTCATGTCTAGAATCTGTTACCTGCTCAAGCCATCTTTCTTTCTAGAAACTCTAAGAACTCCTGTCAGTCTTTCACCCGACTTCAGATCTTCCCCTCTAAAGTCTAGGACAGGACGTCCCCAGGAATCTTCTCAGTACAATTCCAACCCCCAGACACAGATCCCGTCAGTCCCTGAGCTCACAGTTCCCCTCCTTCCTGGCTCCTGGTCTGTTTTTCACTTTATTCCTGGGCCTACCCAGAGACTAAACCCCCGAGAAATTCCCATGAGATCCCCCCCAGAGGCTTCCCATCACCAAGGCCGGCAGAACTGCCCTTTCGTCCCCACAATGTCTTTCTTGCCTTGGGACCCTTTTTGAAATCTCTTTCATTTTCCTGAGTACCCTGAAGTCTTTTTCCACCAGTAGATTGTTTTTCTCCCTAATGACTTTATGCTCCCCCAAATGCTTTTAAAAAGTAATTTTATTATAATATGCACAGAGAACAGTGCACGGGTAGAATCATACAGGTTTATCAATTTTTGCACAGCCAGAAAAGACCCATGAAGCCTTTTCCACAAAACCAAGAGACAGGGCATCTCCTGAACCCCCAAACTCTCTCAGTCTCCCTGAGAGGTGACCCTATTACGTCACTGTAAATCATTTGGAATTTCCTCTTGTGAGTGCCTGTTTGAGTCTTCCTTTTTTAAAAAGTGTTTCGTCCTGTGTTATTGATTTGTGGGAGTTCTTTACATAGGGCAAGCACTTGTGCTTTGTCACGTGTGGGCACCTATCTTCCCCTGGGCCTTTCTGTTCTTTTTAAGGGTGCCTTTTGGGAGCAGAAAGTCTTAAATTTAAGAAAATCAAATGTATCGATGGTTTCTATCGTCGTTGGTGCTTTTTTTGGCATTTACTCCAGGATCGACAGACATAGTGATACCAATATTGCTGTAAACAGTTTTCTATCAATGTGCCCCCGAGTTTCCTCCCCTGATCCCTTCATCCTTTCCTGCGGGTCCCTGGTTCCATCTGGAACCAGCTTCAGAGTCCCCAGGTTTGCTGCAGCGTGCCTCGCAGTGCCGTGCCGTCGCTGGCGAGAAGTGCACCAGCGTGTGTGTCTGACCCTGTCCTTATTGGTTGCAAGCTTTGAAGGATATTCTTGTTGGACACAGAGCCATGGATGGGCAGGTCGGGGGTTTGCTGTTTGTTGGGCGCTCTCGGGCTTCCTTCCTCATCCCTGGCTTCTGTAATTTCTAAGCCCTCTGCATTTCCCCTCCAGAGCGTCTTCTTTTGCTCCCACGGCTCTCTAGTGTCTTTGAAAATAGGATGTTTGTGGTTTTACCCTTTTTAAAAAATTTTTCCTCTTTGTGATGATAACAATAGGCTTCTCTCTCTGCCAGATCCTACTCAGAAACTGGACCCACACCCTCCTTGTCAGGGACTCCAGGCTGGGACACGACACTTGGCTTCCCTTCTTCCTTCTCTGATTGGTTTTACCTTTTTGTTTTACTCATTTATTCTTTTGTGTGTCGGGGGTTGCCAGGCATTGAACTCAGGGGCACTCGACCCCTGAGCCCCCTCCCCAGCCCTATTTTGTATTTTATTTAGAGACAGGGTCTCCCTGAGTGGCTTAGGGCCTCGCTGTTGCTGAGGCTGGCTTTGAAGTCGCCATCCTCCTGCCTCAGCCTCCTGAGCCGAGTCTTTGTCATTCTTAACCAATTTTTGAGTCTGGTCATGTAATAAACGTGAATGCGCACACTAAGTCTACAGCTTAGAGGTTTGACCAGCATCCGTACCCACGAGCCACCAGCCCAGATGAAAGGCACAGGTGGGAGCAGGAGGCTCCCATGGTACCTGTCGTTTGAAGCACAAGGGGCACGGGCTGTCATGGGCTGTCACGGGCTCCAACAGCAGGAGGACCTAGGTTGGTCAGGGATTCTGAAAAAGCTCCCCAGAGAAGCTCTCCAGAGGAGGTGGAGGACGAAGGCCGGCTCAGGGTGTGGAGAAAACTCAGTGGACACGGGAGGCAGACGGAAATGAACCCATCGCTGAGCCTCCACCCTGGGGGGCGGGGGCAGGTCCTGGGATCCACGTTTCATTTAATCCCAGAACAACTGTGAGAAGTGCTTGAAGCAGAGGGCGAGTCTCTTGGACATGGATGACCGTCCCTGGTGACACCATCCGTGGTCACAGCAGGAGTCCAACCTGGCTCTGTCTGGCCCCCAAGGTCATGTTCAGCCCGGACCTGAGGCCCACCCTGACTAGCCCCACTGGAGGGAGATGGAAGGAACCGGGCAGACTGCAGAAAGGTCAACTCGTCCCTGGCACGTAGCAGACACCAGAAAAAGAAAGAAAGAAAGCATTTCTTGAAAAAGTAAACAAGCAAGAAAAGGAAGCACTGGACCGCGGCAGCCGCATTTCCTGGTTCAC
The DNA here is from genome assembly GCF_045843805.1 of Urocitellus parryii. NCBI lineage: Eukaryota > Metazoa > Chordata > Mammalia > Rodentia > Sciuridae > Urocitellus > Urocitellus parryii. The sequence goes on from NC_135533.1 coordinate 144,759,929, forward strand.
GCTGACTTCATCTCTTGAAAATAAGAACAAAGAGATGCATCACCCTCCTCCTCACAGGGTCCCCGTGCCGTGCCGTTCGAGTGGGGGTCTTCTTGTGCATTTGTTTTCTTGTTCTGCTGTGGTCAGAGGCAAGGGCCAAGAGAAAGTGGGATCAGAGAAAAGCCAAGGGGGTTTACAGAGCAAAGCGCAGAGGGATCCACCGTTAACCAGAGAGAGAGAGAGAGAGACAGAGAGATAGACAGAGAGACAGACAGACAGACAGAGAGCCGCCAGGGGTCTCGTGCGCAGCCCATCTGTGGGTCATTTGTCCTCTTGTACGTAGGGGTGTTGACCGGGAGAGGGGAGCGGAACCCCAGTGGAGGCTGGCCTCCATGGGAGGCACCTAACAGCCAGCAGAGACGGATCAGAGGCCGTGTCTCCCCAGGAAACTCAAAGTCCAGGCCACGGTCTCCTCGACGATGGAGATGCCATGTTGAAAAGACCCCGGGTTCCCGCCCGGAGTCCTGGGGTCTGCCTGAGGAGGGGCAGAAAGGGCTTCCTACGAAGCTGCTTTACGGAAACTCACGCACTTCATCCCCAACCCGCAGAGGGGCCGTGGTCTAGTCCTCACCTTAAAGAGGAGGAACCTGAGGACCGAGAAGCCCAGGGACTTGAGGGAGGGTGAGGGACCCGGAGGCCCCATTTCCTTCTGCCAGAGCCAGGACTGCGCTGCGTCTTGGACCCACACTTCCCAGGGGACGGGGACAGGGGAGCCTCAATATCAGGGATGGGGTGACCGACTCCCAGACTGAGGGTGGGGTGTCGGAGAAGCACCCCTTCCCTCTCAGAGAAAACTGCCCTGGGGCGACTCCAGGGAGGACCTGAGAGCCTCAGATCCCTGCGTCCCCCACCCCAGCTAATGGACGAGGAAACTGAGGGCCAGCTCAAGGGCAGTGGAACAAACACAGCCCCGACCGGTGGGATCAGGCCAGCCACCCCAGGTGGCACCTCCGCGACCACAATGCCAGTGACAGAAAAGGCTTCGTGGCCCTCGCTGGGGTCCAGCCTCGTTCCTGGCGCTTCCAAAGGGACTGGCGCCTCTGGCCTCCGAACGGCCCTAAGGGGACGCCCTGACGTCCCTCCCTATTTCCCAGATGAGGAATTGGAAGGCGGAGGTCCTTCTTGTCCCTTCAGTCCCTCAGGGTTCCCGTCCTGCACGGTGATCCCGCATCCTGTAGCCCTGGGCCCCCCAAACTCGGCATCGGAGGGACCCCCACCTGCTCCTTGGACAAGGTGAGATGAGGAGTCAGTCAACCTTGGTGCTCGTGTTCCTGAGCCACGCCGGCTGAGCCGGGTCTCAGTCTGGGCTCTGAAACTGACCACGGCGAAGGCCGCCCATCTCTGGGAACATCAGAGGCTCCAGATGGGCCTGATTTATATCTCCATAAAACTGTCCCCAAATTATTATTATTTTTTTTTTTAAATTGAGCTCTGGAGCAAGAATCCCTGGGTTCGAGCCCCAGACCTGTCACTTTGTAGCCTCACGCCCTATAAAGTCTAGAGACCCCGGGGCTGGCTGGGCGGGACAGTAAATGATAATGACATGCTTCCATCAGTATGGCCAAGACATGGGGACAGCCGCTGACCCTTTGCAAGATTCCGTGGAGGTCCAGAGTGCCGCTGGAGAGGGACAGGGATGCCCAGCAGGGACACTGGACTTGGACTTACCTCTCAGTCAAGAATGACACCTTTGGACTTCTGAGTTCAGCCTGTGGCCACCAGATGCCCCTCCTGCAGTGGCAGTAGGGACAGCAGACCCTCCCACCCTTCCCTGACCTGTTTTTCAGGAGACATAATCAACACGAGTTCACCAACGTGGCCTGCGTGGGTTTCCATGGAGACCCCTGCTGTAGATGAGCACTTAGTGGGTGGAGCGGCTCTTCGTGGGTCCAGGCCCTCGGCCACTTACTGGCCCTTTTATTTCTCATACCCCCAATTTAATGGGCACTCTGATGTCCCCTCCTCTGCAGTGATCTGACCATTCTGCAGGTTTCCCCCCTTTCTTCCCCCTTGCCTTTGAGTTTTCCCAGTTAATATCCCAAGAGAAGGGGAGAGATGGGGGAGACCTCCTGTTCTCTGGGTGCAGAGGAAGAGCCGTGGAGAGACGCTGACCATGCTGACCACGTGGCGAGGGCAGAGCTGGGGATTCCAAAGATTTAAAAAAAATAAAATAAAAAACAGGCAAGTTTGTTCTTGAAGCTGAAAACCACAGAAGCACACACCCTTCTATGGGGCCTTGCTCGCCTCCACTGGGGGGCGGGGTGGGCGCTCAACCCAGGCTGAGAAGTCTCCATATTTGGAGAGAGAGAAACTTGCAGTGGAGATTTGAAAATGCAAAGCACAGAGGCTCATCTCCAGGCAGGTTTCTCTTTCAAGCCAGAAAAGGGTAAAAATTGTAAGCGGAGGGCTGATATATGGCCGTCCCAGGGGGACGAGAAGCTCTCTAGTGTTGTGGGGTTGAAAGACACTTGGGCCTCATTGCATTCCTTAAATCCGTGTGGCAGGAGGGATTCGGAGGGCTGCGGGAGTTTAAAGTCAGAGTCCTCGAAAGCTGACATAAACTCCCTAGGAATCAGCCTTGCCAGAGAAAGAGTGATGCGCCGTGCTTCAGAGTATGGACTTACTCACTGGCTGTGCAACCACCGGCAAGTTACTCCACCTCTCTGAGCCCTCAGGATCCCTACGTGTAAATCAAGAACAATAATGGTAGCTACCTGGTGGAGTTGCCATGAGGATAAATGGGTTGGCGGGTGGAGGCAGCATCTGGCATGTGGTAACTATCCCCGGGTGATAATTGCGATTGTCCCCTGCCTTTGTCTCTGAGCACAAGGCCTGAGATGGACTAAGTGCCCAGTTATTGGTTGTCAAAAGGATGGGCGTGGCGACGTGGGGGTTCAGAGGCCTTTCAAGGGCATCAGGACATGTGTCAGTCACCCAGATTTTTTGTGTGTCTGATCCCTTTTCCTGAAAGCAGGGATTTCAAATTTAAATGTCTTCAAGGCCCAGGGAGGAGACAAATGAGGAAAGTCAGCCAGGGAGTGGGGACACCAGGCTCCACCTCCAGGTGCCCTCAGAAACAGGGGTCCCTCAACCTGTCCCAGCCCACCTGACACCAGCCCCACCTGAGATTCAGTCCTCCACACCCCCCTACCCCACCCCCCAGCACGCAGACCATTCCAAACAACACAATCAATTCTTAAAGTTCAGTGTCTCTCCAACCCACGGAATCCATAATGAATTAAGGAAAGTGCACCAGACATCATCACGCACTGCTGTTAAGTTCTGTGCAAAAAGAAATGCCAAATGTCAGGCAGCCGGCCGGCGCCCCGGTGCGCTGTGGCCTCTGGGAGCTCGGCTTAACTTGTCATGGTAATGAATGGCCCTGCGCGCTCAGGCTTGGGACTGGATCCCGAGAATGATCAGGTCGGGCTGGGAAAAGAAGCACCTCGCAAGGTGACACCATGTACCCCGTTTACAAGGCAGCGATCCCAGGCACACAGTGGACAGGGCGAGAGGGTCCCTTCCCACACAGCTCCTGCAAACTGCATGGGGGGGCGGGGAGCCGGGAAATCTATTCGCAGAGGTCACGCGGGTGGAGCGAGTCAGCTGTCCCAGCCCATCTCTCTGGCATCCTGCCATGAGCCCAGGCCTTGCAGGAGATGCATCTGCTCAGTAAAAACAACCTCTCCCTATCAGGCAGTTTGGTGTAAAATGTGGGACCCTTTTTGTTCATCAACAAGGGCCCTGGAACCTTTATGTCTCTGCCGTGGGACACCTGGTCTCTCCTTAGCGGATTCCATGCTTCAAGCATCTCACGTTTTCTTCACTGAGCAGCCATTGCTGGGGGACCCATTCCTCCTATAGGAGAAGGAGATCACAAAGCTGTGGTTACATCAGCGAAATAGATCCATGAGACTGTTGTGGGGCAGGTGGCTCAGAAAACACACCAAGTCCCAGGTTTGTCCAAATTGCAGAGTCTTTATTTAGCCGGCCAACCCGGGAAGCTCCCTGCAGGACCCATAACTGTCTCTGCAAGGAACAGCCCCGAGCCTGAGCATTTTAGGATGTTTAAAGGCAAAAACCACATCCAGGTTGGTGTAGCTGCAAGCAAGGCAAAAACCACATCCAGGTTGGTGTAGCTGCAAGCAAGCAGGCACAGGAGCTGGATGGGCAGCCAGCAAGAGACAGTGCCAGGGGTACGTTGGTGTTTCCCACAGGACTTCCCAGGTTGGGCCAGCAGCAAGCAAGAAGGGAAGTGGGTCAAAATGACCCTTAGTTCAGTACAAGTTAGAGAATGGCTACTAACGTCTGGACCATCCACCTCTGACAAGGTCCATTGCCCAAGAAAAATGGAAACCAGAGAGAACCACTGTCTAAGCACTGCTATTTTGTGTGGCCAAGTATGTTATGAGAGGTAACTGTTAATGGGTCCAGAGGCGGGGCTTTCCCACGGGAGAAGCATGTCTTACATGATATGGAGTCTCAGGGTAAAATGGAGTCTGTTTGGTCATTGCCCATAGAGCCTGGCCCATAACAGGGACGATTAGAAAGCACGGGACCCCAGAGTAATGCCCGTGTCCCCTCTGGGGGAAAGGGAAGGCAGAGCAGAAATCTAGAGAATTCCAGGGATTTGTCTAAGGAGCCTAAATCTCAAATTTAGTTCCCAGCCTATTTCCAGAGCTTAGATGGAGAAGTGGCTCAATGAATAGTGGTGGGATAGATGGATGGATGCATGGATGGATGGATGGATGGATGGCCCATTGCCTTTCATTTGTCAGGAAAAACAACCACCTTTATAGTCGGAGCAGGATCCGAATCCCAGATCTACCACTGACAGGCTGTAAAATCTTGGACCAGACGCTTTGCTCTCCCAAGCCTGAGGACTTCCCACCATCCTTGGGGCCTGGCCTCGGAGACGCTCCTCAACCATTGTTTAGAGTTTCTAAAATAAATCCAGCATCCGTGCAGTTCTCTGCGCAGCTTGGCTTTCTAGCCCCAGAGCTGTTATTTCTTCAGGATTTGGTGTCTCTCCAAACCTCCAGAAAGACACTGCCTTGGAATTCCTCTGCACAACGCGGCCAGGAATCCCCCGCCCTGTCTCTGGAAAAATAGCAAGAGTTGCAGCCTCCATCCTTTATTAAAAGGGCTTCTGCTGAGTCCCCGTGATGACCCCAGCCAGGACCCTCCCAACCTGGTGAGCCTCAGGTGGAAGGTGGCATCAGGACACAGGGGTCAGTCAGCCAGGGGGCAGCGGAGCCTGAGTCTCTTAAGAGTTTGGGGGTTGGATTAGGCCGACCTGGGCTCCCCCCAGCTAGTGGGAGGAATGGACTCCTCCACTTGAGAGCTTTGCCACTTCACCTCTCTTGTTCTCCTGGGTAAAGTGGGGCCATCGTGTCAACCTCAAAGGTGACAAGGCTGTGAGGTTTGGAGCTGGTGCTTAGGACTGAGAGAGCTAGGAGCCACCCTCTCATAGCCATGGGTCCAGGGTCCTGGAGAAGCAAAGATCAAGACTGAGACCCTCATAGGACAATTTCTTAGAGATTTGATCGACATCTGGAGAGTCAGGCAGAACCTTGGTCTGAACCTTCTAGAAAGCACTCCTGTCTTCAGACGTCCACCAAGGAATTTTCACTCTGAGATGCAAACGGGTGGAGGGGCCCTGCTTTCATCAGCTTGGCCTTGTGGTGACCAAAAGACCTGGTAAGAGCAACTTAGAGGAGGGAACGTTTACTGTGGCCCATGGTTTCAGAAGTTCAGTCCGTGGTGGGCCGACGCGAGGGTTCCACCCACCTGGGACAAGACAGAAACCCCACATGGTGAAGGCGTTCTTGCACCCACTGTCTGACAGGGTCACAGCGTGGGGGACCCTGCAGTAGGGCCACACCATCTGGAAACCGGAGCCATGGGGAATGTTAAGAGTTCTGCTGATGATGCTCATGATGTGGATAACAGGGCACATGTCAATCAATAATAGAAGTAGGTAAGGCCTGAGACGGCAGGGAAATTCCCAGAATGAGACTAAGGATACAATGAGGACGTGCCCCGAGCTGTGTCTCAACATATCTCAGGATACAAACCATAGTGTTATTCCTCAAGCCTGAGCAATGAGAAATGTTTCTCCACGGTTAACAATGTGCACTAAGCCTCCCCTTAACCCCGCCGTTCCAAGGCCACGACCTTAGAACATACACTCCCCCACCAACAGACCCTCCTTTGCCTTACACAGGAATTCATGATGAAATCGGCAAATACACAGTGACTATTAATGGCAAACGGGTGGAGGTGCAGAGCCCGCCCTTTAGTTAAAGAATACAAAGACGCAAGACTTGGTGTACTTGGACCAAGGATCAGGGAAACTCTTTAAGAAAGCAGTTAAAGAGGTCATATGGAAAAAAAAAGGAAATGACCTTGGAAATTAAAAGTAGAATTAAGTTAACATAGATATATTTTAGAGGCGCTTCAGAGTAGAAGGCTTTTTAAGGAATAGACTTTCACTATTTTAAGTGCGTTTTACTGGGATTTTTAGTTTAGAAGAAAGAAAGCTTACCAATAATCATAGGTATGCTTTAAAGTTAAAGGTTAATGAAATAATTACAGGTACGCCTGAAAGTTAAAAGTGAATAATAGGTCTGGAGACAGGGAGTCGAGCTGCGTCGCCTAGCACCTGGTGATTGAGGTGAAAATGTAAAAGCTTAATCACGATTGGCCAAGATCATAGGAAAATGTTTGGAACAATGTACTCAGTATCTTAGGGAATCCATACATGTCAGAAAAGATCGTCACTCTTGAAAATCATGTTAATCAAAGAAGTTTCGGGTTTTGAGGCTATGCATTAACTACCTGAAGAAACACCTGTAGAAAAGGTGTATCTATAAATAAAGGCCCCTCCAGGGGCAGCAGATCTTCTCTGGAGGCTGCATAGAACTTGCAACCTGTATGTCCTGTCTCTTCTTTCGCTGACGCCACTCCTCCTTCAGGACCCCTGGGGTTGGACCCTGGCACCCAAAGACACAGGTGTTGCTCCAGCCACCTACCTGCTCCAGCCACATGCTACCTGCCAACAGTCCCACATCAATTGATCCACCAATGGGGTTACAGCATCTCATAACCCAATCTTTTCACTTCTTGCTTCAGCCGTAAACAGGATCCTCCTTAGTGGTGCCCCCCCAGGATGACTTCAAAGGGACGGCCACTGTTAATTGCTCACTGTGTGTTGATTTCACTGGTGCATTAGGAGACCTCTGATGAGCACTTTCATGTTGTGGACTTTGTTGCTCAAGAAGAAACTAAAATAGACACTAGAGGGTTTTATTGTTGTTGTTTAATGTTAATGTAAAGAAAAATATTAATAGTAAAAGATGTGCCCGAGGGTCACAATAGATGGTGACTAGGGAGGGATTGAATTGTGGGAAAATTGGAATCGGGAAGGAAATGTCATAGACTTAAGTGGCAGAGTGGGTTGTGAACTCTTTACACAGTGTTGAAAGGCAGGCAAGGTGGCTGACCTTGACCTACCCCTGAAGCCACTTTAACTCCCTGGTACTATATGCGGAACTTGGGGTACTCCTCCAATTAAATGCCTAGGACCTAGTGTTTGCTCAATAAACAATTGCTACTCCTATTATGAAGTTCAAGAGGAGGCAATTGTAGTTGACTGAGCTGCAGGAAAGCTGGGTTCCAATCCTGCTGAATCCCACCTGCAGCTGTGTTACTCTGAGCAAATTCCTTAACCTCTCTGAGCCTCCGTTTCCTCATCTGCAGTTGGGGATTTTCTTATCGCAGTTAAAGGACCGTCAGGAGAAGCCCAGTCACTTACTTACTCATGCCTATTTGTGTGGAATCCTGAGCCTGGCGTTATAGTGAGCAGTTTCAGGCAAAGAAGAACAGAATGGTGCGCTGGAAACCACGCTGATGGGGGTTCCCACTCCAGCTCTCCCACCAACAAATCTGCAAATGTTGACAAGGGGTTTCCCCACTGCGTTCCCATAGTCCTCTCTCAAAGCCCCAGTGTGGGGTGGCCCCTTTCCCACCACCGTGGCGGAGAGGGACACGTGGGTGATTGGCCACCTCTGTACCTTTCATCCGTCATCCTGACAGCCTGGGTGTGCCTGGAAAATGAACTCAGGATTCCCAAGGAACTTCCGCCCGTTCTCTTTCTCCCTCTCTCCTTTGAGGCAATCAAGATTTCTCCGAAGGAAACACGAAAGGAACCCCATCCTTCTTCCTGCCAAAGATGGGTGGTTTTGCACAGGAAGGGCCGGGAGGGGTGTGCACAGCAAGGGCCCATCAATGCGGAGGTCAGACACACTAACTTCACTAACTTCGGGGTTCCAAGAGCTCTGGATTCTAATCCTGGCTCTGCCGCTTTCTGGCCGTGACACTTTCATCCGGCCACTTTAAAAAATCCCAACGTCTCCCCTTCCTCGTTTGGACGATAACACAGATGCTACTGGGTCATCCTGAGGATTAAATTTGCTAAATGTTAAATCTACCGTGTTCACCGACTCCTTGGGGCGGCCACAGAGAAACAAGGTGCGATGCTATCAGCACCCCCATTTTGCAGATGAGAAAACTGAGGCCCAGGGCAGTTAACCAGCTTGGCCAATTCGGAGGTGGAAACGTTATGAAAATACGGAGTGTGAATACAGAGATCTTTGCAGTCTGGGCAGGAAGGGGATTGGTGGGGTCTAGGGACAACGTCTCTTAAGAACGTGCCCAGTGAGGTGCTGATACATGTTTAAGAACCAGTTTTCTGGGGTTTGTCAATTGCTGTAGCAGGGATAGAAATTCCTGCTGCTGATTTTAGGCTCCCAGTGGCTGAACAAAAAGTCAAGAAGGAAATACATGCCTGGCTCGAGTCCCTAGGTGGTGGCTTTTTTACAGCCCCCTGTGTTTGATTTGGTCACCCAACATAATGGGGTGTGGGTCCATGAGTGGTGGGGGGACAGTGTCCTTCCTTGACGCCAAGGGCTGCCTTCCCAGGACAAAGACAGACCGTCCCTAGGACAGCCAGGAATGGAGGTGCCGAGGGGAGCGGCTCAGATGGCATAGAAATTTCATGGGCTTCTGGTGCAGGCAGGATGCACATTGGGGGCTCCACCCATAGGGCCCTGGAGCCAGCTTTCAAAATGAACGAGGCCCCCAGCTCCTTCCCCCACGATCTCCCCTTCTCATCTGAGCTCTAGGTGCGAAGTCTGACAGATGTAAAGCCACCTAATTAACTAGCCTATCGCCTCTTTAAAATACTTCCTCTCCTTCAGGGAAAAGAGCAGAGAGGTAATCAGCAGGAAAGGTCACGTTAAACCAAGAAATGTGACTGTGGGAAGTGGGGCCCCACGCCTCCCCCCGTCTGGATTCTCTCTGTTTCATTAACAACCAAGAAAACATGGCCACCTTCAGGGCCCCCCACTTCTGACACCACAGTGAAGCCAGCAAGAGATCTGTCAGGGATCACCCTGCGCCAGCTAGAGAGGCCCAGCAGGGGGCGCCGCCAGCCCTCCACGAGGACCTTTCTAGGAGGAAGGAGGACGGCGAGGACCCTCCAGCTCAGCTCCGGGGAGCTCCAGCGTCAAGACCGCCCTCTTAGGAATCCCAGGTCGGGCAGAAATGCCCTGGGACAGCACAGTGCTTAGCCATTGGCTGGGCTGTCCAGGGAGCCAGTGTCCCACACCCCAGTGCCGCAGGGGGCCGTCACCTGACCGCAATCTTTTGCAGGAATGAGAGCAGGTCCCCAGCACCCATCCGACTGCAGAGCCTGTGCTCTCCTGATGGGTGGCAGAGTAGAAGCTGTTGGCCCCTCCGTCACTCGTAGCTTGGCATAAGCACACAGAAGGGACTTCTGCCTGCTGGTTCGTTGGGTCTGCTCTGGATCCTCCCCTAGATCCCTGTCCCTCACCAGTTTGCCCTGGGTATCTCCCCCCCCCCCCACAGTGGGGCCACCTCCCAGGAATCATCTCGATTTTGGGGAGTGGGGTCACTTCCCCACTGCAGAATTTCCCATTGCCTTGACTGACTGGCCCCTCAAAAATCTGGGAAACTCAAACAACCACTTCTGTTTCCTTTTGCCCAAATAATAACATAAACAGGTCTGTCTTGTAAACAGTTACAAGGTGACAGCATTAAGAACTGAAAGCATCTTTGACCCTCACCCCAAACCCATGCTCACCCTGGAAGAAGGTGCCGTTAACTGTTTAGCAAGACTCCTTCATCTCCCTACCTTTCTGCGAAACAAATAAATGGGAAAGCTCGCAACCCAACCCAGGATCGTTTGGTTCCAAAGTCTCTCCATCTTATCTCTACACATTTTCTCCTACGCTACAAGTAACTACTCCGTGAATACAGCCTCTTACAGACTTTGCCAAAGAGCATAAAAGAAGTGCTTGAGACCTGCCAGCACTGTGCAAGGTCCCTCCATGAATCTTACAACAACCCTTTCAACCGCTATCAGACCATTTCCCAGACGCAGGCTCGGGAATGAGCCACCGAGATGGAGCTGGAATCCAGACCTGTTCATGCTGTTAATGGACATGGCGCCCGCCTCCCAGGACATAGCTGGCATTGGCTCTCCCTCCAACAAGCGGCAAGTGCGCTGCTGAGATTGATTTCCTTTGCCAAACTCCCCAAGGCATGAGCCTAGATAACACTCCAGGCAAAGCCCTCTGCACAGGCCAGAGGTTGGCACAGGTTGGTCAGGACAGCCAGCAGTGGCCGGCTGGACACACTCGGGACACCAGACCCGCTATGGAGTCCTCCCTGGGTGCACAGCGGGCAGACCACAAATTGAAGATGGAGGTGACAGTCGATGCTCGGCCCAGAGCCAGCGCATTCTGGTAGGTGTGAGACCAGGAGCAAGATCATTCAAGGACCAGCTTTACCCAGCCATCTCCACCTGTTCTAGAAACCCCCAGCTCAGCCTGGCTCCGTAGGACCAGACAGGGGCCGATTCCAGCATTGAAAACAGGAGGGAAAAAATATACGCATGCACACGTGCACACACACATGCACACACATGCACCAAGAGGTTGTGTCAAACTTTTACTGAGAAGCTAAAAATATCTGTTGTTGCGGATGGATGGCCACAGATCATGAAACGTGTATGCCGACATGATGGCCCTGTGTAAAATCGCCCCAAGCGAGTGTCCTCTAAGCCACTCACAATTAAACCTAAGTGACGATATATAGAGCACCATTTTTCAGGTGGATGGAGGACACTTAATGCTTTGTGGCCTGGGCACCCAGGAGGTGGCAGGAGAGGCGGGATGGACGGCAGATCAGCCAGGGTTGGCATCTGGAGCCATTGGCAGCCCTACTGCCATCGGCCAGTGTTGTCTGGGGACCCACAGGGCCCCTAATACTGCTCTGATCTTTGCTGGGTTCCGTGAGCAAAGGGGGAGCGCATCCCGGTACGCAGAGATAAGTGAGCGCCTTGCTACCTCCTCATCAGGAGTCTGTGAATCTAACCGCGTCATGCTTGCACACAGTGGGGACCTCCGTGAAAGCCTATTCAGCCACGGTGCTTCCTTGAAAGTCCTGAGATCTGATGAGGGTGTCATTGTCATGGAATGCCCAGTGACTCACCAGCCTGGAGATGCCAACCGTAATCGACTTGTGGGTGATGCTCAACCTTGAAAGTTGGTGACGACTTTGAACTGACCCAGGAAAGCGACTAGAGCAGGTAGCCCTTGCTCCTTGATCTGAAAGGGAAGCAGGCAGGTGCCCAGACACCCTGCAAGTATACAAAGCCAAGCTCCAGCTGAGAATGTGCTACTGCAGGCGACACGCAGCTGAGAATCCAAAGCCCAGCTCCAGGGGTCCCTGTGGTGTTTGTAAGATGTATCCCTGTCTCTACCTCTGAAATAGGCATAAATAGAATGATCTGGAGTGGGACTGCAAACCTTCACACACACAGTCTCTAGGAGATAGCTAAGAGTTACAGGAGGCTCTCTGCTGATTTTCCAGTATCACCTCTTAATCCTTGCACGCCAGTTTGATTTGATATCCTTAACAGGACAACCACAGTTGAATGGGACCAGGCCCAGGCAGGGGATGACTCCCACTGCCTCCCAAGAGCCTGCCTGATTCATCTCTTCCCGACTCTGCATTCTGTGACATCCAGTTGGCACAGTGAAATCAACTGTGGCGGGAATATTTACACCAGGGGAATTGGCAATCACTGTAAATCAGGGTCTGTCTCCTCCTCTGGAAAGCAGGTTGTTAAATATTTATCACCGTTTACTGGCTGAAAAACTCATATCAAGGAAGTATAATAAATCGGGCATTGTGGCACACGCCTGTCATCCCAGCAGCTCAGGAGGAGAAGGCAGGAGGATCTCAAGTTCAAAGCCAGCCTCAGCAACTTAACAAGGCCCTGAGCAACTCTGTGAAACCTTGTCTTTACATAAAAATATTTTAAAAGGGCCGGAGTTGTTGCTCAATGGTTAAGTGACCCTGGGTTCAATCCCTGGTGAAGAAAGAGAGAGAGAGAGAGAGAGAGAGAGAGAGAGAGAGAGAGAAGAAGAAGAAGAAGAAGAAGAAGAAGAGGAGGAGGAGGAGGAGGAGGAGGAGGAGGAGGAGGAGGAGGAGGAGGAGGAGGAGGAGGAGGAGGAGGAGAAGAGGAGAGGAGAGGGAAAGAGAAAGAGAAAGAAAGAAAGAGAGAAAGAAAGAAAGAAAGAAAGAAAGAAAGAAAGAAAGAAAGAAAGAAAGAAAGAAAGAAAGAAGGAAAATGTGTGGTTGTAAAATCTCCACATGGAAGGGATTTTAGACTTCTCTTACCCAGTCTAACTTGGTGCTGGAATTCTCCCAGGGGACACGGGGTCTGGCACCAAGGAGCAGTGGTGTGGTCTTCTTGCGGTTTCCATCCCTTCTAGAGACGAGAAGAGGAGATGTCACTCATTCCAGGTCACCTGGCCGGTGAGCCGCAGAGCCTGAATACCAAATTGAAGCAGTGAGCACCCTCGGAGTCGGGGCTCTCCACCCATGATGGGGGTTTCTCATCTCAAACCTTCAGAACTTCAACGGGAAGTTGAAGCAGGCGACAGGGGAAGGGACCCCACTAAGCAGAGACGCTTTGAGGAAGAGCCTTGCTTTCTGAAGTCAGATTATGCAGAGTAGGTTGGCTCTGTGTGGCCAGGACCCTTTTGGGTGATCTTTTCATCTTTATCATTAGTAAGACAGAGAAATAGAGGGAGACAGACAGACAGACAGAGAGCATGACCCTCATCCAGGCAAATTCACCCCTCTCTCCTCCCTCAGCAAACACAGAGCCCACTTCCAGGTCCTCCAGCTTCAGTTCTCCTCTTGTCAATATTCAGTGATTAGGAGGCTGTTTAAGCCTGTGGACGAGTTTGACGGCCGTCTGTAGCGTTTCGTCACAGGGCAGAGATATATCTTCCAGCCCCTTTCCAACATTTTACCCTTGTGGCAGACATTGCCAGATGACCCACCAGTTCCAGGGAGTGGGTGGGGACCCTTTCTGCCCTCTGTGGACATCCCATCGAGTCTTGCCAGTATGAAGAGGGAGATCGTGGAGAAGAGAGTGCGGAGAACTCAGGAGCATTTAACAGGTGCAGGAGTGGAGGGAAAAATGTTCCCAGCATGGGGAACAGCACGTGTGAAGGTCCTGAGAAATGAGGTGGCGAGGGAAGCTCAAGCTGGTCCCTACAAGGCTGGGCAGGGAGTGAGCAGACAGCGTGACACAGAGCCAAGAGAAATGAGGTCTGAGGTGTAAATTCTGGCTGAATCACCAAGTCTTTGAGACCCATTTTGAATTCTGACCTTGGTCTTCACTGCAAGGAGAAGACAGCAGTGATGGGGTCACATTCGTGCTTCTCCAGAAATATCAGGCCACTGAGCTGTGACTGTCCCCCACCACAGCAGCTAAAGTTGCAGTGGGGCTGAGACGCTGTCATAGATAACCGCTAAGTAACACTTCCTAGATACTTACCACTTACCAGACACAGGAAGGCGCTGAGGCTTAAAGAAATTAAATATCTTATCAAAGGCCACAGATCTGGAATTGGTTGGAGGAGTCGAGATTTAAATCCAGATCTGCTTTTGCCACTTGAGCATCTCTTTCTGGAAGTTTCTGGAAGTTTCTGGAAGTTGCCGGAAGATCTACATACCACATAATCCCACCCTCCAGGTCATAGATGACTGGCCCAGATTTCCTCATCTGGGAATGTGGATTTGGGTCCCTGAGCAATGGACCCAGGCAGCTGTAATGTATGGAGGGAAAGGTCCAATCATCTCTGGGGGGACCGCCATTTTGGCACGGCCATGATGGTTGTGTAAGGGAATAGAAGGATCCAGGAGAGAGAGCGGAAGGAAGAATTAAGAAGCAGGTATGCAGAAAACAGCAGATCTGGGCAGCCAGGCCCTTTGGGAGAGCCCCAGAGACCAAGCCAGGAGCTGAGCCTTCCTGTCATTGGATTCCAGGAGATTCCATGCATCTCTTCGGTGCATTGGAGAAATGCGTTTCCCTTCCTGCCAAACACAGGTCACTGAGCGGAATTTTTTGTCCCTCTGTCGACTGCCATGTAAGACAGCTCGAGGAGAAATTAATCCTCGGAGTCAGTGTCAGCCCTGCTGACAGCAGATCAAGGCTGAAAGACAAATTGCTCATTACAGTTCAGGGAGCCGGAGCAGGGAGAAGAGAGCTGCGTCATCCCAGTGAGCTCCAAGTGGCTCCCACTAGGGACTAACTTTGCAAGGGACCCGTCCTGGCTCCTGCCTTCCTGCAAGGTTTCAGAGGGGACTGCCCGGCTGACTCTAGGAGAGCAGTCCGTCTGAACCTCCCTCAGGGCCCCTTATGGACCATATTTGTCACCTTGTCACCGGCATGCCCAAGCCTAATGCTCTGGAAAAGCTGTCTGTGTACATCACCTGTCACCTGCCTGTTCTGGGTCACTGTAGTAACCCTCAGTGACCACAGGACTGACAGCACAGCAAAGGTCCTTGAACAATGAGAAATCACACAATCCCCACTCTGGCCCCCTGCCTTGCATCTCTGTCACTCGCCTCTGATTTTTTTTTTTTTTTTTTTTGCTTTGTGACATTTGGACTGCTCGGTCTGGGGTGAGCTGCACCCCATCTCCTCACCTGAACATGGAAGAGGGGCTGATAGCCGGCCCACCAAGCCCTGGCTTCATCCTCTTAAAGGAAGGGTGGCTTTCACTAATTTGCATACACGTGCTGATTGGCTCAGCGAGGTCCTTATCCGTCTGAGCTACTGGATCTTATGTGCCTATTGTCCATCCCCCCAAGTAGAATGTGAGGTCCGCAAGGGCAGAGAAAATGCTGGAATTATTCCACTTGCCTCCCCAGGTCCCTCACCGCTCTTATTCTCTCTGTCTCATGCCCCAGGAGATGACAAATGGGTGGCTGTCCTGTTTATGATTGGAAGGGCCACCAGGAGATCAAAGGACATTGGCTTGGTGGGTGTGATTCTCTGCCAGGGGCTGTCACATAGCTTCTGTCTACAGCTCCCCTCTTGGTCACTGCTCCCTTGCTTTGTCCCCTTTAAGCTCCAGAGCGCAATGTCTGCCTGCTTTGCTCTTCTTGGGGTGGCGTAGTATCCCTTGGTCCACCTTACACCCTGCCCACACCTTTGTAAATAGTCCTGGGGTCCACCTCTCCTCAGATCCCCAATCTGAGTGCTCCTGACTCGTCACTATATCCCCTGCGCCCAGAAGGATGTCCAGAACAGAGTGACCACCTGCCCAATGAACGGAGAAAGGAATGAATGAGTGAATGAATGAATGAATGAATAAGTGTCGACTTAGGGGAACAGGCCTGGATGGTCCAGGGCCTTGCCAAAGATGCCCCGGGTTCCTCCTGGCCCAGCCCTGAGCTCGGCTGGAGGAGCCTGAGCAGGAGACCTGTCCCTCCCACCTCGTCTCTCCGTGCTCAGCAGCCTTCAAACCTCCCTGTTCTCAACCACTTATTTCAGACGACAATTAGACCCTGTCTGAAAAATTTTGCTTCTGTCCCTCGCGGGAGAGGAGAAAATGAAGCGGTGCCCTCAGAAGAGCATCCCTTTTTATTTCCTGGGAGTGGGGATTTTTTTTTTTTTTTTTTTTTCTGGCCGTTCTCCTTTTCTTTACACCCATCCTCCAGACCCAGCCTCCCGAACGCGTGCGGTGCTGACCCGCCGCCCAGGACCACTTCCACTTAGACACAGCAGGAGGCGCTCACCGGCACCCCGAGCTGTTCCTTGTGGGGAGCCACCGCGCAGCCCCACCCAAGGGCTTCTTCAGGGGCAGCAGCTTGAGGGCCATTGGACATAATGACCAGGTGGCTGCGTTCCAGTCCTGGAGATGGCACAGCATTTTCCCTCCAGGGCTTTGCAAGAAATGACACTGTCAGAGCAAACAATGATTTAATGGCCACGAGACAGGAGACCTGAGTCTCATGGTACCCAGCGCAGGAAAACGTAGGAGACAACCGGAAGGCAATTATGACCCAGTCCGTGCCTACCGAGCTGTCATTACCAGCCGAGCATCTGTTCCAAGAAGCTGCTCTCCTTTGGAAGGTCAGGTTCATACGGTGCCAAGCCTTTGGGAGAGAAAGGCTGAGGCTGGGAGACTCAGGGTGGATGGATGTTTCTATGGAGAATTCTCCAGAATCATGGGCAGTGGGCCCCACCCACCCGCCTCCCTTCCCTTTCCCCTTCCCCTTTCCTTCCTTCTCTCTCCCTCTCATCAATTCAATTCTCTCTCTCTTTCTCTCTCTCTCTCTCTCTGTAATGACACAGTTCTCCCACTTTCCAAACCCAGTTCCAACAAAAGCTTTTGTTTATGCAGACCAGGGAAAGTGGCCCAGCCTACTTGACAAGTGGCTTTTGATTAGAAACACTGAACTCTACTCAAGTAATTGTGCTACACACAAGAAAAACATTTGAGGGCCCGAGGAGAAGCTCCTCTTTGTTCCCAGGAGACGTGAAATCGTGATTTAAGGGAAGGAGAGAGAGAGAGAGAGAAAAAATAGACCTCTGTCTTGCAAGGTTTGAACAAAACTTACATCTGTGCCTTCCAGTTTTGCTAGATTTTTCTATAATGAGCAGGTGGGATATTTTCTGAACATTTGTATGACAAAAATCATAAATTCACCCATTTTTATCGTTAAAAGTACAAGCTCTGTGCATTAAAAAAAAAAAAAAAAAAGAAAAAGAAATGCCTGTCTTAACTGGCTCTGCCTGTCCGTCTCCCGTGGCCAGAGGTCAATACTTTTCATGTGTATGATGTAGCCCCTCCCAAACCGGTTTTCATACAGATGATGCTTGTATATGAATCTTTACACACTTTATTTTTATAACAATTCTCTTTTTCATAAAAGGGTTCCTACTGCATGCATTTATCTCACAGGTTTTTAAAACTTAAGACCTTTGTCTTAGAAATTTTTTTTGCATCGGAATCAGTACATAAAGATTTACCCAATTGTCATGAGTGGCCTGGAGTTCAGTGGTTTTACTGAATTTTTACCACAATTTCTTCACTAAATCCCCCCAATGTCCATGAAAGTTCCTCTTAAGGCCTCACAACTACATGCAAGAGTGAAATATCTGTGTGTGTCGCCTATTTGGACACATGACCTCATACTTCTATAAGGAAGAGATAATTCATTATATCCATTAAGATACTTCAGGTTGCAAATCGAGGAAGACCCGAGGGGCTAGACCATAGGGCTTTGTTCTCCCATTTTCCTGAGAGGTCTGGAGGTGGGGGTTTTCCAAAGATGATTCATTTGATGGCTTGATGCCATCAAGGATGGACCTGGGCCCTTTCTTTCCATCTCTCTGGTCTGCCCTTCTCAGTGAGGTGGGAATGCGTCCCCAGCGGACCCACCAGAGCTGGAGATGTTCTAGGTGATGTGTGCAGACACAGCCCTTCAGCTTTCCCTGGGTCCCGTTGGCCAGCATTGGGCCAGCATTGGGCTACACTGCCACTGGCAAAGGTGACAGAATGGGCATCTGATTGGCATGGACAAATCCCGATTCCCCCTTTGGGTCTTGGAAGAAGGAAGGGAGGGGAAATGGATTTTATTAATCAAAGTACCCACCAGATAATCTGCACCAATTTCAGCCTACAAATGGTAGCCAAGTACCAACTACGGTACCTCTTCCTCCTCCCTGAATCAGATATTTAAAACCTTAAGCACGTGATAGGCAAAGAAGGCATTTCCTTTTTTTTTTTTTTTGCACTGACCTTATTACAACTGAGACTGAGGATCATCTATGTATTTATTGCCAATCTGCATTTTCTCTCCTGGGAATTAGATATTTGTTGTCCTTTGTTTTATTTTCCACTGAATAGTTTGCTGAGTTCTTATTGATTTGTAAAAGTTGTATATCTGTATCCTGGAAACACATATAATCGAGACATTTTAAAAAGGTTCTTAAGAATAGAGAACACTCAAATTACCCGTCTTTGTTTTTACGGAGATTCTCAAGTGCTTCTAGGGCATAGGAGAACATCTATTTCTTGGAGAAGGTTATGGCGACCTGCTGTCTAAACTATGTGCTTCAGAGCACAAATTCCTTCCCAGGTGTTAAAATGCAGTTGGGGGACACCACAGAAAACCTCCTCTTTCAGAATGCCCACAGTGCACAGAGAGCAGAGGGACCAGCCCTGTTTCATCAGGACCACTTCCCCTCTGTGTGCCCTCAGGCCTACATGACACCTCTCTGAGCCTTGCCTCACTCACTATTAAACAGTCCTTTCTGGGCTTTTAAGGGGGCATAGCAGCTGCAGCCCCTTGGCTCTTCCCATGCCCATGCACACCTGTGGCTTCCCACAGTAACCCCTGTTGGCTCTCTGCCTGTAATCTGGGGCATTCCAGAAGGATCTAGAAGGTAGTATTCTTAGGGGCGGCCTTTCACGGTAGCATATGGGTTACCTCACTTTTGCAACAACTCTCGAGACATATTCTATACCAGGAGTTGACAAAACACAACCCACCAGCCAAATTTGGCCCCCCACTTGTTTTTATAAATAAAGTTTTATTGGAACACAGCCACATTCGTTTGTTTATGTATTGTCGATGGCTGCTTCCAGGGGCAGATTAGGCTGACCCAGACTGTCTGGCCTGCAAAGCCTGAAGGAGCTACCAGGTGGCCCCGTTGTATCAAGTCTGCTGAGCCCCTGCTCAACATGGTCCTCCAGTGGCCCCAGAAAGGCTGAGCCCAAGTCACCTAGAGAGGGTACACACTTGCTCTTTCACATTCTCTTCTCCTGTCTGGATCCCCTCCCCTCGTCCCCTAGAGCCACCCCCCACCATATGCTACCTGTGCCCATAAAGCCCTAATGTCCTGGGCAGGTTTGGGGAAGAAGATATGGCAGGAGCAGGGCTGAGGGCCAAGGCATCTCCAAGGCTAGCCCTCCACCTCCCACCCCTTCCACAAGTCACAGCCACCAACGCACAAGTGCGAGCACATGCAGACCCAGCGAGCTCAGCCTTCCTCTTGGGCGGTGGCTTTGCCCACGTTGTCATGACTGGTTGGGGACTTGCAAACTTCATTTGAACATGCAGGTGGAAGATGAAGGTGCCTTTCTCTCCTCTGCACCTAGAACACCCCGACTCCCGACTGCTGCATCCAGAGGGATCGTGTCATCTTCCTGTGACTTTGCCTATTTTATTTTTTTTAAATATTTTTAATATTTATTTTTTAGTTCTCGGCGGACACAACATCTTTGTTGGTATGTGGTGCTGAGGATCGAACCCGGGCCGCACGCATGCCAGGCGAGCGCGCTACCGCTTGAGCCACATCCCCAGCCCCAAATTTGACTTTTTAAAAAAATAAAATGTGAAGGGAAGGCAGGGCTCTAGGTTGCTGAGCTCACTCAAATTCCAGAAGCATCAGAAAATGAGCTGTCACTCAAATGTCTCTGGAGTGACTCTGAGCTAAGCCTCGTGGGACCAGGATCCCTGTCATCACTGTCTACACCTGTTGTGACTCACATTTCCAGTATGCATGCATAAATGTATATACACAAGTAGATACGTGTGTGTGTGTGTGTGTGTGCGCGTGTGCACGCGCCTTACCTTCTCTTAAATGCCTTCTGCATCTGGGTGCTTTCAGGATTTCCAGAAGATACTCGGAGCTGTGAATCCTGAGGACTTTGGCCCTAGCCACCAGGCCACAGCCCAATGCCTCAGGCCTAGATTCAGTGTTTGAGTTTGGTCTCCAGCTTCCGACTGGTCTGAACTGGAATGCGGCCTCCCACACTTCACAGCTGTGTGACTTGGCAAGTCCCAGGCCACAGTTTCGACCACAGTGTGACGAGTGGCACACTGAAGAGTGTGCTTAAAGTGCCTGCTGCAGGGTGGGGCACACAGCAAGCGTCACTAGTCAAAAGCCACTGTCACTGGTGTGGTTATTATTGTCATTGTTGGTCTCCTCCATAGGGAAAGCGAAGAGAATGTTGAGGTGGAGGTGGAAAGGGCTTTTCTTTGTTAGAATAAGCGAAGGTCCAGTGCCTTTTACTTCCTTCTGAGCCATCAGGAAATTCGAGGCCTGGGTTTCCGCCTTCTAGAGCCTTCTGCCCTGGGCCCTGTGACCTACCCGTGGGCTGCCTGGTACAAGGGAGACTCGAGACTCCTGTCACCGCACCACACAACTGTGTGCAAAGTATTGCAAAGGACAGAGGCCACATCTCAGGAGAGGGTCCTGTGAAATCTGTGATGGCAAGACCAGCCAGCCCCGGTCCTCTGGGTTGTAGGAAACACAATCCTTTCCAGAGACCCAAAGAGAGACCTGATCCTAGAGACAAGGAGGTGCCATGGAGCTCAGTGGTAGATGCAATGTGGCTTCCCAAAGGAGTGGTCCCAGGACCTAGGACATCATTGGTCTCCACCCATCTCTTCATCTCTCCAAACATCCACCCCCCACCGACAAGCAGATGTGGAAGAAGGGGCCACTCACAGAGACCCCACTTCTCCTAGGACCACCTTCTGATGAACTGTCTCCAACTGTCTCCAACTACTCTCTTCACCTTGGTTTCGAACCGAGGTGGACATTTAACCCCAGCTGAGCCAATCTGATTCTCCCCTGAGACTTTGGAATCGAGGCTGATTTTTCTCACCTGTAGAATGACACCAGGTGTGTAGCTCAGCAGTAGAACACACCTTAGCACGCCTGAGGCCCGGGCCTCCATCCCCGGTGCTACCAAAAAAAAAAAAAAAAAAAATGGTGATGATAATAACAGTAACATTTACCCTGCAAGACATGGTAGGGATTGAATGAGAGACTCTATGCCAAGTTCTTCCCCAATGCAAGGTATATAATGAGCACTCGGTAAAATATAACCGTTATTGTCATCGTTATTCCTAACACCAAGCCCCTTAGCACCTACCTCAGAGGAGTGCTCAGTCAATACTGATGGGACGGATGGATGAATGGATGTCGGGAGGTGGGGGGGAATGGCCGTGCTGTTGGATGCTCAGGTTCAATAGCCCATGGACCCAATGTGTGTGCACAATTTCTCTCTGGAAGGCACTCCACCTTGCCCCCTAAACAAAAGCAATAGCACACCCCCAACCCAGGATCTCATGCTTTTGAGGTTCCATATAAAGAGTTTTTGAGGGTTGCCAGGTGCTCGAGCAACATTTTACAGGTCATTAAATCTCTAGTTAGACAAACTCAATCATGTGTACTCGTTAAAATGAGATTTGGCCCATTTCGAAGATGAGGCTCGTAGCGTCGAAAATACAGTTCAAGTTCAAGTTTGCCTTTGGAAGGGAGGAGGTGGGGGAGGGAAATGATCTCACAACAGCACCGAAGAGTCTCGCCGCTCATTTCTCATTTTATATTTCCTGCAGTCATTCTCTCTTCTGAATTGTCTCAATTTGGGGGGGGTGTTCACCTACACCACACACAGGCTCAAAAAGGCACATCCTGGAGATTTGTACCTGCACCGAGTGGGGGAGCATGTTTCTATATTTTTAAAACTGTCGCTGCAATCAGTGGCTCCTGAAACGTACGTCGCACAAACGCAGACATGATTAATCATCTCACCTTGGGAGAGGAGGTCACGGGGAAAGTTTTGCAAATGGAGTTTTCTCCCAGGGCTGTTAGGAACGAGCCTTCAAAGTGGACAGGTTTCAAGAGGAGAGAAATATCACCAGTCCGCAGCTTCCTGATTTTTGTGTGATATTTTCAGCCAAGGGACCCAGCAAGAAAATACGGATTCATTTAATGGGACTCCCCTCAGAGGTAAAGACAGGATGACAGAAGGTCAGATGGCCTTTTCTGGCCCCAAAGCTACACCGAAGCCACCAGGCATTAATGAGCACCTTCAGGAAGTGAGCGCTCACACACACACCTTCCCTGGTCTTGTGAAACGGTATTTAACGGCTTCCAGCATCTTCAACATTTTCGAGCCCCAAGATCCTGGAACAATGGTCCCCTATTTATAGGTTCCCCCAGAAAATATGCATTGAACTAATAATATTCCTGCTAGATAAAAAGTGACAGATTACATTCTCAGCTTGCTACCCTGCCAGGAAATCCAGGAACACCACATCTCATCATTACCACCGCGCTGCAAGGCAGAGGTTGCCATGAGCACCTTCACCCTCGAAGAGATGAAAATACTGAGGCTCAGAGAGGATCAAGGACATGTCCAAGGTCACTCCGCCAGGAAGTAAAAGATTGCAGATTTGAAACCTATGTCTGTCTGGCCCTAAAAATCCACATTCTTACCTCTCGTCTCCCCTCCCAGTTCCCTCCAGATCTTTCTGCTGGCCATGAAGCAGAGGTAATTTCATGGCACGAGGGATCTAGTTGCTTACCACCTGTGTGCCATAGGGTAAGCCATGCAGGGACCGATGGTACTTTGTAGTTCCTGCAAAGTACTGAAAAGACCTGTAACTGCTCCCAGGTGTCCCCAAGTGCACAGCAGCTCTCTCTGATTGCATCCTGAATGGGCAGGCTTCTGGACACTGAAGGAGCAGCCATTCTCACAGGTGACCAAGGCATTACATGCATGACCTCTTGGAGAGCTGCTCTCTCCAAAACCAGGGAAATTGAGTACCTTGGTCATTCAATGTCCTCATCATTCAATGTCCTGCTGTTGCCCTTCGTCAGTGGTACGTTCCACCGAGTCATTTAGTCCACCAACACTTACTGAGCCCTTGCAGAAATAAGACCACCCCTGATCTCAAGATCTCACACCTAAATAGGAACAGATGCTTAAAACAAATAACTTCAGGCATGGGTTCAGGGCTCCAAGAAGAGAGGCTTGACCAATATGTTGTGGGAAACAAGAGAGGCATGACTAAGCTCTGGGGGTGGGGGGAGAATTGGAAAGTTTTTATAATAGTGATGATATTTAAGTTGGGTTTTGAAGACTGAGTAGGAGTTTTCCAAGATAAAGAAAGGAAGGAAGGATGAATATCACCTGCAGGAGACAGAATGTGCTTCCAGGAGCCCCATGTGTTTCAGAATTATTCAGAGTGAATGCAGAACAGAGTGTGTGAGTTGTCTGCTCAACACCAGCAGATGGAAAGTCAGGAAAGACTCTGTAGAACCACCTGAGGAATTGAGAATTTGTTTTGAGGTCAATGGGGAGCCATTGAAGGGCTTTGAGTGAGAGCATGGGGAGCCATTGAAGGGCTTTGAGTGAGAGCATGGGGAGCCATTGAAGGGCTTTGAGTGAGAGCATGGTCGTCAGGTTCACTCCATAGAAAGATGGTGTATTTGGTTTCATGCTTCCATAACCAATTATCACGAGCTGGATGGTTTGACACCAGGGAATTTTATTCTGTCACTGTTCAGGAGGTGAGAAGTCCTGAGCCAGGGTGTTGGCAGGGTCTGTTCTTTTGAAGGCTCTGACGGAGAGTCTCCCAGCTCCTGGAGACACGTCACCATTCTCCATTGTCACCCAGGACTCTCCTTACTATGTACCGTTTTTTCCTTAATCACTGGATTTAGGTCCTACCCTGATCCACTATGAACTGAACTGATAACATCCACGAAGACCCTCTTTCCACATAAGGTCCCATGCTGAGATCCCAAGTGGATATGAACTGGGGTGACGTGGGCTTGGTGTGACCCACTGCACTAAGAAGAGGCCCAAGTGTCACTGGGAACCCAGGAGACCAGCCCCGTGGAGAGGGAATGGGTGGAGGATGTGGCATTGGGGAAGGATTGCAGCCTCATACCAAGGACCTCCTGGTGGCCTTTTTTCCCCAGAAGAATGAGATCATGACACAAGGAATCCATCATTTGAAGGGACCTTAAAGACCCAATTGCATAGCCAGACTCAGTAGTGCAGGCCTGTAATCCCAGTGACTCAGGAGGCTGAGGCAGGAGGATCTCAAATTCGAGGCCAGCCTCAGCGACTTAGCAAGACCTTGTCTCTAAAGAAAAAGGGCCGAGGATGTTGCTCAGTGGGGAGAAAAACCAATCACTCCCTTTCTCCCCATTTACTGATGAAAGCGATCGCAGACATTGTTAAACAGTGGAAGTCGTTTTTCGTAACCACACTGTCTTGATGATCCCGTCAGAGCTTGAAGATTGTTTTAATGCATGTGGACCCCCTTCGAGTCAGGTTTAGCGTAGGCAGAGACTTTAAGAGCTGAGGATTTTATTGGCAGAGCTCATAACTGTCTTAATAGCCAACATTTATTAAGCACACTCTAAATGGCGGGTACCATGTGAGCTGCCTTGAATTCATTATCTCTAATTCTCACATCTCTAAAAAGAAAGGCACTGCTACCAACATCTCCATTTTATGGGTGAGGACATTGATACTTCATGAGGTTAAAACTTGCCCTGGGTCTCACAGTGATGGAGGTAAACTGGAATCCAGGGCCCTGGGATGCCCAAGGAGGTTTCTCAAACCAACCAACCAAAAACATTCTACAAGCCAGTCACGGTGGCCCACGCCTGTCATCCCAGCAGCTCGGGAGGCTGAGGCAGGAGGATTGCAAGTTCCAAGCCAGCCTCCGCAACCTAGCCTAAGCAACTCGGCAAGACCCTGTCTCAAAACAAAAAGCAAAAAAGGGTTGGGGATGTGGCTCAGTGGTTAAGCATCCCTGGGATCAATCCCAAGTACTAGAAAGAAGAGGAAAAAAAAATACATAGGTACGAATGTTTGACCAATTCAAGTGGCCCCCCCGTGAATCTTATTCCCGAAGAAGGAGTCTCTTGCGGCCCTGGCTTGGGTGAAAGAACCAGCTCTCGAAGGCAGATGACAAATTGGGGTCATCCCCCCTGAGGGTGGGGTGCCGAGAAGGAGATGGGCACAGGACCCAGATGGGCGCCCTCCTGTCCAACAAGGGACCTGGGACACAACCTCATTAACCCCCTCCTCCTGCCAACGTCTCCCTGTCCCTCCCATCTGCTCAAAAGAAACCTTGTTCTCTCCGGGGATTAAGGGACCTTTTCAATTCCAGCTCATTCAGAATGAAGTTCCTTGGGACAAGTGGCCAACTTCTTTTTTTCTTTGCGCCCGACACGCCAAGCCAGCTGTTCAACCAGAAAGCTCTGCAACCCAGCCTGTCCTGGCAGACCTCATCTGGTGTCTGCTGGAGGGCACCCCGCTCTTCTTAAGCACTTACATCCCCCCCTTTTAATGATAATTACACTTCAAAGGGAATCTGGTGCTTGTAGGAACCAAGATCAAAGTCTGGAGAGGGGGGTCATGCTCCCTAACTCCCCCCCCCCCATGGGGCTCTGAAGACGAGGGGCAGGTTGGGGTGACGTCATCGGCCTGAATAACCTGGGTCCTCCCTCCCCCCACCCTGTGATCCTCTGCTTTTTTTTTTTTTTGGTACAGGGGATTGAACCCAGGGATGCTTAACCACTGAGCCACAGCTCCAGCCCTTTTTGCTTGGTGCCTCTCAGTTGCTGAGGCTGGCTTTGAACTCGCGATCCTCCTGCCTCAGCCTCCCGAGTTGCTGGGGTGACAGGCCAATGCCACTGTACCCAGCTCTGCCTCTGCATTTGATGGCTGCCGTGGGGCACCCAGCTCCGCCAGCTGGTCTTTGTAATACGTTCCTGTGGTCGGCAGTCTGAGGATGGAGCAGCCTGGGCCCACCCTAAAATACATCTTGACACCCTAAAACCTAGTGTGTCCCTGGATTTAGGTCACTTTCCCGGCATCCTCTTGCCATCAGTATCCCCCACTCAGTGTGCTCCATTTTTTCATCAAAAAACACTACTGGGCGGAGGGTCCCTCAAGTCACTGCAGCCTGTGCATAAATTAATCTACAAGTTGCTTTTCATTGGTCAAAGCCACAGGAGGGTATTTGGCATCCAGGTGGGAGTGTGTGTGTGGGGGGTGGATGTGTAATCAATGGAGAAGAGTAAATATTTAGGCATAACTAGAAAAGGAAAGAAAACGAGAAACCTAAGGTCACCTAGATAGTAGCCCAGGTTGTATAATGTCAAATGTCTTTTCAGTTGACCATACTGCCTGAATGGCTTTTTCCCCCAGTACCCACTGTGACTCTCCAGCTACTTTGGGCTATATATTTAGGGAAGACCCCATCTCATCTCCTACCTCCAAGAGATTAAGGATGCCATCCATTTATCCACTGTTTACCCACCTGTGTGTCTATCTATCCATCCACCTACCATCCACCCATCAATCCATCCTCCCACCCACCTATCTACCATCTATCCACCCACCCATCTACCCATCCATCCATCCACCAACCTATCTATCCATCCATTTGCCCATCCACCAATCTATCCATCTATCTATCCATCTACCATCCATCCATCCATCCTCCCATCCATCCATCCATCCTCCCATCCATTCATCCACCCACCCATCCACCTATCCATTCACCCACCCACCCATTCATCCATCCACCTACCCATCCATCCATCCACCCACCCATCCATCTATCCACCCATCCATCCACCCACCTATCCACCCATCCATCCACCCACCTATCCACCCATCCATCTACCCACGCATCCACCCACCTTCCCATCCATCCACCCATTCAACCACCCATCCACCCAACCATCCATCCATCCATCCCATCCACTCACCCATCCATCCATCTATCCACCCACCCATCCACCCACCTTCCCATCCATCCACCCATCCATCCACCCAAGCATCCAAGCATCCATCCATCCATCCTTCTCTTTATCGAGGATGTATCCAGTGCTTGCTGTCTGTCAAACCCTCGGCTCCAGGCTGGGGATGCACTGGAGGAAAAGATGCAATATTACGCCCGCAGGAGCTCAGATCTAGAGGAAGGGAGGACCCCACAATCTTGGCATCTCCACCCACATTCACAGTGTGTAGGCATCGAGGTCATTCTACTAACACCCTGAAGTCCAGTTCTGGTGGGTTTCTAAGGTGTTGATGGATGACACCAAAGGCCCAGCCTCCTTTTATTTGATTCAGATGGATTTATATACCTTTGGAAGGTTGAGGTTCCGTTTTTAACATCAGCAAAGCAATTCAAGATCCTCAGTAATGGGGATTATAAAAATATTCAGCTATCACGATTCTCTGTTTATGGAGCATCAAAGTGCACAGCACATTATAAAACTTCTAATTAATCCTCGTAATGCTCTGGTGTCATGAGCAAAGGACGGCTAATAACCCTGTTTTACCGATGGGACCAATGGACCAACGGCCACTGTAATTCAGCTACTGGCCTGCGGTCATATGGCAGATCACCTGCATTTTATACCTTCATTAACAGCGCGGCTTATTAATTACAACAATTACGTTAACAAGTAGCATTTATCGGGAGCCCCCATAAACCCAGCTCTGTCCTGAGAAGCTTACACATTAGCCGATTGAACCTCTGTCACAACCACATGAAGAAGATCCTGTGATCATCTCTCCATCGCACACTGGAAACCAAAACTCAGAGCAGCATCGTATCTGCCAGAGACCTGGCCGGTGACCTCGAATCTATGTGACTCCAAATCTTGTCCCCTCCTTTTGCCTTCTTGTGCCTGTCCAGGGGTACATTGGGAAGCACAGCTCCACATGTTCTTGTCCCATCTCCCTGCTTAGCTGGGGGTCCTTAGCAATGCTCTCCAGCTTCTCTGAGTCTTGGGTTACCCATCAGTTGGCAAAGCAGGGAGAGGGAAGACTTTGGAGCCAAAGTATAGTTTGGATTTAAACCTCCTGTGAATTGAATGTGTCCCCCAGATTTCACACATTGGAACCAATCTCCCCCAAAGTCTTACATTAATGGAGGCAGGAGGTAATGAGGTTTAGAAGAGATCATGGGGTGGGGCTGGGGGTGTAGCTCAGTGGTTGAGCGCTTGCCTAGCCGGCGAGTGGCCCTGGGTACATTAACCTCTCTGGGTCTCTCTTCTTTAATCTGTAAGATGGAGATTACAACAATTCTATTCCACAAAACAAGTTGCAAAGAGAGTTAATACATGGTAAATAATGATGGGGGTGTTGGGAAACCTCTCAACTCTGATGGTCTCAGAGTTTTTTGTTTGTTTTGAATTTTGGTGGCACCCAGAATTGAAACCAGAGGGTGTTTACCACCGATCTACATCCCCAGCCACTTTTACTTTTATTATAAGATGGGGTCTCCCTAATAGCTCAGGCTGGCCTTGAACTCTCGATCCTCCTGCCGAAGCCTCCCAAGTTGCTGGGATCACAGGAGTGCCCCACCGCGCCCAGCTCAGATAATTCCCAAATGAAAGGTGCATGGTGTGTTTTGGTTTCACCCCAGGGAAATAGTATGACTCTCCTGGGGAGTCGTTTGGGGCCATCCAGACAAAATATCTGCGATGTGCTAACGAAATCATGGTCAAGATCCCTTCAGCTGCAAAATGATAGAAAAAAACAATTCAAAGTGCTTTAAGAACAAGAGAAAAGTGAATTGTCTAAGGTTAACAAAGAGTCCATAGGTAAACCAAGACTGGGGAATAATTATGTCCAAGTGTTCAAACATCTTTTTTTTTGGCCAGGGGGGGGGAGTATTTCTCTTCTTTATATCCTTTCATCTGTGTTCTTTATTCTAAAAAAAAAAAAAATTACCAAAACGGCGGCCAAGAGGTCCAGGTGGACGTGCTTCCATGGAGCAACCCCAGCAGAAGGAGCGCCGCTCTCTCTCTGCAGCTCCAGCAGATGTCCTGGGACTGAATGCCTTTGTCCTTCCTTCTATTTTTTCTTTTAATGTTTGTATTACTGCCCTATAATTATCCATAATAGTGGGATTCATTATGACATATTCATATATACATACATAACCTAATTTACTCCAATTCATTCCCAGGGTTCCCCTTTCCCTCCTCCCCTCCCTCCCCCCGATTCCCCTTCCTCTCGTCTTCTGGTCTTTTATTTATTTACATGCATATCTTCTTCATTGCTGCATTATAATTATACATAAATGCGGGCTTCATTGCAGTGCCTTCACACATGTATATAGCACCATGTGGTCAACTCGATTCCCGAGTGCGTCCCCTTCCCCTGCCCGTTTCTCCATCCCCAGCCCCACCATCCTCCTCCTGGGGACCTCAGTTGCAAGTCCTCACTGTGGCCGGAGAGGTGGCACATTCCCACTGGCCATACCTGAGTCGTGTGTCCACCCGCTCCTGGACTGGGGTAGCGAGAGGAGACCCTGCCCACCACCCTGTCCCAGGCAGTTGGCTGCCAGGCCCATGGTAGGGGGAGACCACTGCAACCCCCCTGCCAATCCTCAGATCCCGTGGGCTTGAATCCAACAGCATAATCGTTTTGGTTTGTGTCACTTAGCTACAAATTGGTGTCCCATCCCCAATCAGGCCATCAACACCACCTTTGCACGACATCCTGACTCTGTTCTCATCTTCAGAATTTGGCCCTCCTGCTTCTCCATCATCACCACCCCCGCACCCCCCAGCTGCCACGGCATTGCATGCTGCATTCCCACAGCCTCTTGGAGTGCCAAGTTCTCGCTCAGCTCCAGGTCCTCGCGCATTCCCTCCACTTGGCACACCACGGCCTCCCTCTTCTTGTATGTATTTATCTAGTTTCTCAGTTGACAGAGGGAAAAGTGTCTATAGGGGTGGCGTCTAGGGTGACATTTGGACATAGGCACCCATGGGGTGATGATTGGAGAGAGCTGATTGGCATCTCCATCGTCGCCTCACCTGCTCCTGGTGGCTGGTCCATCAGCTTAGGCTGGGAAGTCCCTTCCTTTATCCCTGCAGCCCCTCCTCCCCTGCTGGGTCAGAAGTCCCCGGAGGAGCCTGCTTCCTCCTCAGCCCTCATGACTCTGCCTCATCTTCTGCCTTCCCCCAGGAGATGCCAAGAGGGGAAGCTCTGGGGAGGGTGTGTATTTCCTAGCTCTGGGCAGGGACCCAAGGAGAGGGCTCAGGAAGTCTTTTCTGAGAGAAAGACTATCAATGTCGTTGGCAGCAAGGACGATTTGTTGAAGTTCAAGGTTAGGAAAGCAAGGAACCCGGCACAAGTGTGAGAGGAAAGCCAGAAGACCCCAGCCCACTATCAGTACCCCCAAGAGTGATGGAGATGAGTAAGTCTGCAAGAGGCGAGGCAGAATGGGCCACCATGCTTAAATCTCAGCTCCAGATAAGACCCCCCAACCCAGCCCCCAAACCATGGAAAGATCTAGAAGGTACATCCAGCAGGGCTCCTTTGTGTCAAAGACCCTCACTGCCTCCTCCCCCAAAGCAGGCACATCCAAGATGGTTTTAAAGAAATCTCTGCAGTTCCTCCTAAAAGCTTGTGCTCCACAAACAAGAATGCTCCCCCCCCCGCGCCCCGCCCCCATGGCTCTGGATTCACCTTGGTCTAATTTGCATGGTGAACCTGCTTCCTCCGATTTGCCCCAGGAAGGCATGAAAATGAGCATTTGATACCATCAAAGGCGTCTGCTTTGAAGGGCTCGCCTTGGCTCGGGCTTTCACATCTGAAAATAATAAGCAAGTTGTTGCTGCAAACTGCAGTCCTCTTCCAGCCTGGGCTCCCCGCCCCCCCAGGAACTGTGTTTGCTAACTCGAGAGAAGGCAGGCGCTTTGCTTTTCAAACAAGCCTGCACCCCAATTAGTTTCTCAGCAACTTGATACTCATTGGTGGCGACTGTGGTTTCTCGCCTTGTTATTGATTTGGTCAGAAGTAATTAAGGAGATAATTCTTACTCAATTACATTTCCCTGAATTTCCTGAGGTTGCTAACTCTGCTCCCCGGCTGTATTTTCTTTTCCAAATTAATTTTGTCTTGACTCTGAAATGAGGATGGATATTACGGGGCTTGTTGTGCTTGTTGATGTTTTTTTTTTTTTTTTGTCATTGGAGCAAAGTGGGGCTCTGTATTTGCATTCCAACGAGGGCTCTCAAACGCTTCTAATTTTTAGAAAATCAATGTAAAATATACTGAGGTTTCATTTAAATCAACAACAACAACAAAATAGCAGGAAAATCTCCTACTAAGAAATAAGGGGCCCTGGTCCTCACCCTCAGTGCTGTCACCCAGAACGGCCAATTCTGACAGCTATTTCTTCCAATGATCCATGATTGGACTTTTACCTGTATTTCTCTTATGCATTTAAGACATTAATGACTTTCAGCTACAAAAGATGTGGCTCTGTCTCCTTTAATTCCTACCCCACCTCCCACTTCTAATTCCTCTGCTTTCCATACTCTATAACTTATTTTTCCTTGATACATAAAATTGTTACTGTAGCACTGTTTGTTACTAGTCGCTTAGAAAAGCATGCTACACTTGCGTTTCTGGCCCTCTTACTCTGAGGAAGTACATCTACAGCCCTCTTGGCATTTTTAACTTACTTTTTTGGGGGGCAGGGGTACTGGGGATTGAACTCAGGGGCACTTGACCCCTGAGCCCCATCCCCAGCCCTATTTTGTATTTTATTTACAGACAGAGTCTCACTGAGTTGCTTAGGGCCTCGCTGTTGCTGAGGCTGGCTTCGAACTGGAGATCCTCCTGCCTCAGCCTCCCGAGCCCCTGGGATCACAGGCGTGGGCCATCACTTTTACTATTGCTCTTACATGGTCCAGATTGACAGCAGTTTCACTCTGCTCCACGTTCCTAATCTGATTTTCCAGGCTTCCTTTGTCTTTGATTTGGGTCTAAAAGTTGAAAATCAACCAACAGTATGGTTTTGTTTGCCTCCATTCATCCGCTCGAAGGGTACATGACTGCCAAGAAACCACTCTTTGCTTGGCACTGTGCCTCCGACCAAAGACGCAATGTGACAGGGTCACCCTCTGCTGCACACTGCAAGGCTAGAATCCAGAGAGGGGAGAAGGAAACACACTTTACAACCTGAAAAGAACAGCCACTTAAATCAGTGGTTTTGAATATGATGTTTATAATATGATTATAAAACAGAATAAAGAGGTAAGCCAAACGTAACCCTCACCCCCCCCCCCCCCACACACAAGGTTTAAATGGAAGCTGCTTAGTTTTCTTTTTGCTTCGTGAATACAAACAGAATCTTGACACCCAAACCTAGGCCCATTTGACATCCTCTGGAACCTCAGGCCGTAGCCAGAGCACCCAGAGGGTGCAGCATATCCGGGCTGGGGGACGGCGACAGGCATCACAGTCCCAATCTGAGTTTGTGCTTCTAAAGCTCCTTCATCAAGAGCAAGTCTTTGTGACATTCAGTGTCCTGAGCACACTGGCTAGAAATTTCCCTTGGAGAACAGCTGGGGATGAGCATCTGCTCACCATGAGAGGTGCCAGATCCGTCACTACGATGCCAGTCGGGCCAGCTCAGAGCATCAAAGACACCTCAGGAGCCACAGAGGGGGACATTCAGACTGCCCCGGGTCATGAATATCCCACCCAAGAAGTAGAACTCGACAACCTTGAAGCCTCATGGCCAAGTTCACTAAGAAGATCAAAATGATCAGATGCAATATCTATTCAAATATGCACACTCGCCTACAGACCAATTTAAAAAGCCCTGGATTATTCTTCCACTTACCTTGCAAACCATCCAGTATTTTCACCACCACCGGGTCCATTTGCCTGGTTGGAGCTTTTCCCATTCACTCAGCCCCTCTGTGCCCTGGTGGTTTTTCCTTAGACCTGTCAAATGGCCAGTTAAGGACATGAATTTCTTGTGGCTCTTCTCCAACATAACACTTTGCAGAAGTCAGAGCTGGGATTTGAACCCAGGTCTGCTTCCCTAAGTGCGTACTTTGCAATACTGCCATCTGCTGTCCCCCCACGGTAGCTCGGGTATGGAATGACCTTGTCGGCAACCAAGTTCACATCCAGGCCAATGGACACCCTCAAAAGCACCCACAATTTTTCCTCCGCCATGGTTGAGACGGTTATGGTCAAAGAAGTTCTATGAAACCTGTGATGAGACCCTAAAGAGAAATTAAGTGGGTTTCTGTAACCCGGATCACCAGCTGTTTCCTGGAGAGAGTTCATTCCCCACGGACTGCATTTGAGTTCTGTTTTGGTGTGTTAACAGATTACTCCAGAGTGTCGCAGCTTAAGACAACAAACATTTATCATCTCCCAGTTTCTCTGCTTGGCTGGGGGGGGCCTCTGGCTCAGAGTATCACAACCGAGGGACAACCAAGATATGGTCACTGGGACTCTTGCTATCTCAAGGCTCAGCTGGGGGAAGGGGTCACTTCCAAGGTCACTCACATGGCTATCAATGGGGCAGGTAGCAGGTGCTCCTGAGCTATAGTAAAGACATTAGTTCCTTGCTGCATGAGCCTCTCCCAAAGGGTGGTTCATAACCTGGAAGCCAGCTTTCCCCAGAGTAAGAGCAGGTGCCCAAGCCAGAGGCCATGGTCATCCCGTCACCTAATCTCAGAAGTGACACTGTATTGTGTTAGCATATTCTATTCATGAGAAGTGAGTTACTGGGTCCTACCCACCTTCCAGGGGAGGGGATCCCACAAGGGCATGAGGGTGAGGATCACTGGGGACCTACCTGGCTTCTAATCATCCACAAGCTGAGTACCTGCCGCCCCGGGGGGTCTCCAGGAGACAAAAAAGCCCAACACACCTTCCACAACTGTGTGGCTTGGTCCTGGCACAATTCGGACCAGATACAGCTTTGTGGAGGGAAAAGAAAGACGTTGTGAGGAGTTTAGGAGACTTGTTGGCATCTACCCACTAGGCACAGCCACTACCAGGTTGTGACAACAAACAGGATCACCTTGGGAAGTTGCCTTGGATTGTCTACTAAGGTCCTCTCGGTCACGTGGTAGAGGAGGGGTGCATTTTGTTTGTCAAGGGCATTTTGTTTGTCCTTGAAAATAATCTACGGCTAAAAATTCACCCACAAAGAAGCCTATTTCATGCTTCCAAACCTGGGCTCAGAAGACTTCTCGCGAAAGCCAGACGGTGAACATGTTAGTCTTCGCAGGACTTTGTATCTCTGTTCCAGTTAAGCCATCTCTGTCCCTGTGGTACAAAAGCAGCCATAGACAGTGTTCACCGGGATGGGCAGTGTTGGTGTGCCAATAAAACTTTATTTACAAAAACAAGCAGGCTTTTCTGTATCTTCTTCTGGATACTCTGTTGCTCCATGGACCTTGGTTCCCTGAATTGGTCCTTGGCCTAATCTTAGTTTTTTTTTTTTTTCTCATTCCCTCCCTCTCTCTCTCTTCTTCAGAGTTAATTCAGCATTTTATACATTAATCTCCAATGGCACCCTCTTCTCAAAGTCCTGATCCATGACTAACAGCCACCCACTCTTGTTCCCAGCTCCAAGGACCCCAGAGCTTGATGCCGTCTTGCCCCTTGTCCCTCGTCCCCCTTGACATTCTGACAGTCCTCAAGATATATTAGTTACAGGGAGGGGAATTAGCATAGGAGCCATACTGTCATTTGTGTATTCATGTGAAAACAGAAGGTCTGTGGTTGGAAAGGTGCACACATACATGTGTACATGCGTGTGTACGCGTGTGTGCATGTGTGTGCATGTGTGTGCACATGTGCATGTGTGTGTGCACATGCACGTGGGCGTATTTAAAACCTCTCTGGAAGAATACACAAGAACCTGGTAATGCTCGACCTCTCCAGGCAGGAAAAATGAATGATTTGAAGACAAGGTAGATGTAACACTTTTTAGCTACATGCCCTTGGGTCTGTTTTAAAACTATTTGAAAATATTGCTTATTCAAGGGGGGGGGGCGCAAAAAACAAATTAATAGGAAAAAAAATAAAATGAAACTCAGTGCTCCATCTTCAAGTCTCAGCTGGGCCACTCGCCCTAGACTGATTTTGCTAAAGTGGCCTCTCACGGCTTCTCAGCAGCACTAGAGTTTCAGGCATGCTCTGTCCTGCTCGGGGACATCAGAAGAACCCACCCCACCCCTCCCCCACCCCACCCTACTTACTCCCCGTCCCAGCCATTCAGAGCTCCTGTGGGTCCCTCTGTCTGGAACACCTGTAGGGAGGAGAAAGCCATGCCCCTCAGGAGGATCTCGGCTCACAAGCCCCTAACAAAAGACACGTAAACACGGGGAAAGGGTAACAGGTTTATGTCAGCCAAGTTTTATGTAGCTCTGTTCGATGCCTAGACCCCACCCCAGATGATATCCCCCACCCTGGACCTCGAGCTCCTCAGGAAAAGGACTGCGTTCTGTCCAGCGTTGTACCTGCAGCCAGCTTTAACTCCTATGAGGTATTTCAAACCTCTGAGCTGCTCTTGGCACCCACAGAGCCCCCCAGTGTGGTCCATGGAAGGTGGCCTTGAAGGGCATGCTGGGGACATCGGGGAACTGTTTGTTGTCAGAGTATCCGAGAACTCACAGCCAAGCAGCCCTGGCATCACACTAAGGCTCATGCCAAAGGTCCAAGCCCCAGGCAGCTCTTCTGCATCTGGGCTCTTTTCTCTTTCCCCAGTTTTCAGCTCAGCTCTGCTCCGCCTTCTCCTGTGAAAATGAAGTTAAATGTCATTATCCAGCTTCGAGCCGTGGCACACCGGTAATCCTGCGGCTCAGGAGGCTGAGGCAGGAGGATCGCGAGTTCAAAGCCAGCCTCAGCAATTGAGTGAGGCGCTCAGCAATTCAATGAGACCCTGTCTGTAAATAAAATACAAAAAAAAAAAAAAAAAAGAGCAGGGGAGGTGGCTCGGTAGTTGAGCACCCTTGAATTCAATCCCCTGTACCAAAAAAATGGGGGAGCCTCCAACAGGAGGCTGAGTTCACTCCACTGTTGCAGAGATGCCCACGTCACCCACTTCCAGGGAGAGAGAGAAGACGGACGGAAGCCCAGGGGGACTTAGCCCCAACACACACACTTCTCCAAAGGACATTGATGGCTTGAAAGAAGATGCTCTTGGGTCACTCCTCGTTTCTCTTGTCTAGAATGAATTGACAAAAAATGTTTCATTTCCAAGAAGCCAAGTCAACCATGGTGTGTAAGAAGACATGGAGATCCCTAGGCAACCAGACTGGCTGAACTTCTGATTCTGCCTCTCTCTAGCTCTGTGACCCCAGGCAAGCTGTTAACTTCTCCGGGACTCGGGGCTCTGAATCATAAAACAGCAAAAAGAATTATTACGCCTCTCACCTATTCTCACCTCAGTGGGAAAAGCAGGAAAAGGGCCCCAGAGAGGAACCACGGATGGTGTGTGGTCATTGATGCTGCTGTTCCCTCCTTGGTCCGGGGTAGGCATTGCCAGTCAATCACAGAAATTTCTTGTGATGGGATTGGATCACAGGGAGCTCCAGATGGATTTAATTGCTGAACAGAACTCTGGTTGGCAGGACTCACAATACAGAACAGAGCGGTTGTCACATCCGGGGTCCTCCAAGCTTCTCCAGGACTTTTTGAAAGTCAGCCCCTAGCCCATCACACATTCCCATTGGCGACTGGTGCTTGGCAGCTGGACCCCTGGCCCCTCATATCTAGTCTTTCAAAGAGCTTATGAGATTAATGTATTTGATTAATTTTTTTGAACTAGGTGGATAACACATTCGCTGCTGGCAATGCCAGCTCCGTCCCAAGGCTGATGGGGGCTCATTGATGCTGGCAGCCAATTTCCATTTCAATCAAGTGGGAGAGGAGGAAGGCAGAGAAAAGATGGAAAGAGACATTGATTGAAAGCCGTGGCATCTAGCGCCACCTACTGTTCTATCACTGTATTGCTACCATGGCTGACCATCTGGGAGTCCTTGATAGCCTTAATCTGCCCTTAATGAGTTTATTTGGAAACATTTTCATCATCTCATTCTAGTTAGAGTTTTCATTTGTGGTTTATGGTTCAATATGTAAAATCTGCAGATATTCATGATCTGTAGATCCTTGGCATGCTCGGTTCACCCATCAAACTGCACCAAGCATTGGCTCCAAGCTCCTGGGTGGAAGACCAGGCAGATGCTTAGTGAGGCTGAAAGGCAGTGACTTTCCTGGGTCCTCACGGGCGGTGGGACATGGAGCTGGGACTCTGACTCCACATCCTGTTCTCCCCCTGCCTCTGTCGCTTGTCTATCTCTGCTTGCCCTGGGCCACCTGGGGACGGGGCTCACACATATCAAAGCCTTCAGAGCACAGTTCCTGCTCCCATTTAGGTGACGTGAACTAAATGCATGGTGTGGGTTCTACTGAAGGGTGCGTGGAAGAGATGGAGCCGACAGTCATGTGGCACCCCGTGCAGGGAAAACCAATAAATCACCCTTTAAGCCGAATGTGGTGGTGCATGCCCATCATCCCTGCGGCTCGGGAGGCTGAGGCAGGAGGATCGCCAGTTCAAAGCCAGCCTCAGCAACTAAGTGAGGCCCTAAGCAATTCAGTGAGCCCCTGTCTCTTTAAATAAAATACAACATAGGGCTGGGGATGGGACTCAGTGGTCAAGTGCCCCTAAGTTCAATCCCTGGTACCCGCCCCCCGCCTCCCAAATCATCCTATAAAAGCCTGTGACTTTTTTTTTTCTGTATGTCAACCCCTCCTCTTCACCCCTGCTCCAAGACCTGCTTCTGTCCCCCAGAATCTATCCCTGGAGTCTTCCTTCTCTCAGCTTTTCCAGGTTCTTTCTCGCCTTCATCTTCCTTCTCTGCCAAACAACCGCCCTTCTTACAAAAAGGGGAATTTAAGAAACAAATCATGGAAAACTGTCTCCCTCCAGCATGAAGGACTGCAAGGCCTTGCATTTTCAAAGCTGCTTAATGGCTGAGGACCCCACTGGAAACGCAGGGAGACCGGGTTCCCCCTGGCTCTAACAGCTCACCAGCTGGGTGACTGACAGACAGCCGGCTGCGTCGCTTTGAACGACTTCCTCTGCTTCCACTTCCCCTTCTGTAAAGTGGTTTTTAATAACTGTCTTATTAGGTCACTGGGAAAAGGCAGTTTTCCTGATGGCACAAAATGCTGAGCCTTGCTCTGACACGTGGCAGTTCCTCCATCATTTGTTAATGTAGGTGATGTGAACACTTCCCCTTCTCAAGAACCACCCCACCCCCCAAAATGATCTTAGGCTAAAGTGTGTGAATGCTGTATCTCTCCAGCACTGTGCTTTGTCCAACCTGCACATCCTTATATGATGGCCAGCCAGGCTCAGAGGGTCAAGGAATGCAAACCAGCAAAGAGCTAAAGGATGAATCGAAGCTAACAAGTTGAAGGGAAAGGAGTTACACAAGAGCATGTGGGAAAGAAAGGACAGCAGGCGCAAAGGCCCTGTGGTTGGAAGGAGCATGGCACATACAAGACTGTAGCAGTCAGGACCTGGGAGTAGAGCACTGAAGGCAGGAGGCAGGTCACAGAGCTGTGTAGTTCCTAGGATTTGGGACTTTTAAAACAATAAGGACCATTTTTTTAAAGTGTGCTGGGCAAGGGAATGGGACCAGGTGTGCATTTGGGAAGGATTACCTGTGTGGACAATGGCCCAAGGGAACAAGAGCTGGGGGGGGGGGGGGACAGCCATTGGCAGATTGTGTCTGCTCTCCAGGTGGGGTCCATGGCAGCAATGTGGCAATGTCACTGGAGGGATGGTGGGGACGTAGGGGATAAAGTCGACAGGACAGGGGTCAGGAAAGCTTTTAAGTTTTATTTTACTTTTGATTGACACATAACCACCCGGCAGACCTCTTCCGCGAAGGACCAGGGGTGAGCGCTCTGCAGGCTGCGGGGCCTCTAGCGTAGTCATAGCAGGAGGCTGGGCAGGGACACAGCCCAGGCAGGGCCGTGGCTGCGCTCCAGGGAAACATCAGGTGACAGAAGCCATCGAGGCCACCGAGGGCCGACCCCTGGATGAGATGAGCACTGGGCAGGGGCACAGGGGGATCAGGTTGCTGAGCTTCGCTTCCCGTCCCTGTGACCGCAACAGGGACTCCACCTCTGGGCCCCTGGGTTTCCCTCCTGGCCAAAGAGGCCTAAGGTGCCTCCGAGGATCAGCTCCGGGATTAAGTGCAGGGATGTGACCAGGACACCTGCCTGGGGACACACAGAGCTTCGTCCACACACACACACCAGGGATAAATAACTACCCACCCGGGCCTGGCTTCAGGGCCACGTGGTACCTGTGTGGCCCGTGATGGGGGTGCAGGGCACAGCCAGGGGATCCAGACCCCGCCATCATAGAGGCACCTGGTCCCTGTGTCATTGCTAACTGACCTGCAGGGTTAAGCCTGGAGATGGCGATCCGCCCCCCTCCCCCACCCACTCAACAACAGAGCATGCTCAGAGCCAGGCCCCGCACCAGGAGCTGGACCTCAGAAGCTTTCTGTCCAGGGACCCTGGCTCCTTGTTGTCCACCCCCTTCGGCCCCCCACAGGGCCCCTGCTGCTAGTCCCCCCTAAATTCTCAGCTGAGGACTGGCTCATCTCCCTGGCCACAGCCCCCTGCCCACCCCTCCCTGTCTTTCCCAATCCTCCCCCCAACGTCCTTTTTCCTGGGTCCGTAAGATGGGTGGCGGGAGGGAGGGTGAATCAGATATGGATACATCCCGCCTGGGGTGAATAGATCCTTTAAAAGAGCTCCACAGAACAGTTGATGTTTCGTTTGAAGGTTTGATGTGGATGAAGTCACTAGTCCCGGGTATCCCTGCGGAGCTAGGTACCCACCTTAAATCCTTAGGACCAAGGAATAAAATAAGGTACCAACTCGCCTCCTTAAAACCATAGGAGCTTAAATACCAGTGTGCACACCAAGGAGGCGTGTGTGTGTGTGTGTGTGTGTGTGTGTGTGTGTGTGTGTGTGTGTGTGTTCTGGCCGGGAAGCCCCTGGTCCACTCTCCACAGGCTCCACAGTGAGCCTGGAGGTGGCTAAGGTGTCCCTGTCCCTCCCCTCTGTCTCCAGGCTCCCTGCTCTGACCTCTGCTAGCTGCATCAGCCTGGGCACATATGACAGGAATTTCGTTTCCTTCTTCATCTGATGCTCAGAATTTGATTGTATTTTAGGGAATCGCAAAGATGAGTCCTGAACACACATTCATAAAACACGAAGAACAGATATTTAGAAGACCCGGCTTTCCGGCTGTGACCTTCAATAAAGCATTCTGATTTCCTGCCGTATAAAATTCCTGATGAGGAAATCTCACAAAATTCTGTAGATGAACTTGGTAGCATCTGTCAATCAACAGCCAGCAACTGCCGTCCCTTAGTTAGTGAGAGCCCACGATGCAAAACAGGGCAGAAGACCAGGAGCAGGGGCGCACGCCTGTCATCCCAGCGACTCGAGAGGCTGAGGCAGGAGGATCACAAACTCAAGGCCAGCCTCAGCAATTTAGGAAGGAACTAAGCCATTAGCAAGACTCTGTCTCCAAATAAAAAATAAATAAATAAAAAGGGCTGGGGGTATGGCCGTGGTTAAGCATGCCCAGGGGTTGAATCCCCAGTCCAAAAAAAAAACAAGAACAGGGCAGAGGTGGGGGAGCAGAACAGGGCAGCTGTGAAGAGCACACGCTGTGATGCACTTGCACTTGATCCAGCGTAGACTTGGCCCCTCCATAGCACGTCACTGTCACTTTCCTGAGCCTCCTCTTGCTCCCCCTGTGAAACGGGAGCCCTGGTGTAACGAGGACTGAAGGAATCGGGGACTTCATGGAAGAGTGCACTTGGGACAGGACGTGGCCCAGAGGTGAACAATGTCATGGCTTCAGCATTGGCTCTGTTTCCTAGATGGCCTTTGTGCACCCAGGCTGGGCGTCGTGACAGGGCGTCAGAGGCTATGTGCCCAGAGGGTGATGGACGGGGTTACGCCTGAGCTTTATCTTCTCCTGATTGGTTTTTTGTTTTGTTTTGTTTTGTTTTGCATAATTTTCCGGTTTTCCACAACATGGATCTGTGGCGTCTTTTTGTGGGTGTTGCTGGGCGCGGGGACACGTTAGTCGATGTCGTTCAGAGGTGTAAGGACCCAGGGAGTGGGGAGGACCCAGGGCAGGTAGGTTTTGGTGGAAGAGGAGGTGGCCTACAGAGACCTGGGACACAGAGTCCTTTCTAGAGAAAGAAACAGGGAGGGGTCAGAGGGTCAGGGTACCAAAAACCTGGCGGCTACAGCTTGGATCTGGAATGTCTCCCAAAGTCTTGGTCCCCGGGTTCTTGGTGCTGTTGGGAGTTGGTGGACGCTTTCAGAGCCGGATCTAGGGGCAGGTCTCCAGGTCACCGGGGGAGCACCCTCAAAGGGGATTCCGAGAACCTGCCCTCTTCCTCCAACCCTCTTCCACTTTTCTGCCAACAAGTTGAGCGCCTGCCACCACCTCCACCATGAAGTGTCACCTCACCACAGGTCCAGACCCAATGGGCCGGTGGGTCATCGACTGAAGTGTCTTGAGTCTAAGCTAAGACAAACCTTTTATCTTTATAATTTGATTATCTCAGGTATAATATGTTCTAGTAATGAAAAGTCAACTCACACCAGGGTTTTTGATCATGATTTTGAGAGACAGAGTAATCACAACTCTGAATGTGCACATCAACGGTGGAACCTCAGGCTCTGGATCAAAAGATCAGGAGCAGCCAGTTACCATCGGTGAAGGGGGACTTCACCAAATGAAAGGAAGAACCAGTTTGATAGCCCCAAAGTGGCCTGGGGCTGAGGCCCCCCTATCTGTTGGCTTGTAGGTTCTGGTTTCCATTCCCTGCACCCACAGAGGACTGGGGTCCTTGCAAACTGCCCGTTCCCCGGGTGACCTTGTCGGAGGGTTCAAGTAAGTTCAGGCGCTAGGAGGGACCAGCGGGAAATTGGGAGTGGGAGGAAAACGAAGCTGGTACATCTCTAGCGCTCTCCTGTTCAGCTGCAGAGCAGCGGGAAATCCAGCTGAATTCCCTGTCCCCCTGTGAGTCCCTCCAGCCCTGAAGGTGGTCCTGGCTGCCTTCCCAGCTCATCCCCCACTGGCTGCCCAGATCGTCCAGCGCCTTGGTAACTGCTCCCCGGTATTACATCCCCTCTATTAGGCTGCCCGGCCTGAGCGTCCACTCCCTGCCCAGACCCTGCCCCATCCCATGTGTTAAAAACCCACTAACTGAGGTCTCAATTCCGGGTTCTTAGACTCCATTTAAATCCGCATTAAACACTTCTATTTTGCCTGCGTTGAGAGAATGAGTCAAAATTGCTGTACAAACACACACCAAAAAAAACCACAACACTATTATCTTATTAGAATTAATATATGTAAATTGTAGAAAGATTAAGAAAAGAATAACCAAAAATAATTATTTGATGACTTATAACTCCGATGTCCCATGATGGTGACATCCCTGTTAATGAGGCCTGGTGTTCCCTTCCAGCTCATTCCATGGCTGCCTGCACGCTGTGCCCCCACTCACCACGGTGGAGCACCCTTTGTGGGAGACGACAGACGCTTCCAGGCGTTCCCAGAGGTCTTAGGAATATAGATCTCAGGGCTCTCCACGATCTAATTCCTCGACACTGGAGAGCATATGTATTTTCACTCGAGGTTTTATGCCTTTACTGTCTTTCCACATCAATAAATAAACAGGGACAGCCATGCTAAGCGGTGACAGCCCAGCTCAGATGCTCCTGGGGCCGCGGTGGGGACGGGCCATGATTCATCCCCCGCCCCCCGCCCCCAGCGCCCTGGCTGGGCGATCTGGTGTCTTCTCACCGTGACTTACACTGCTGTGGTGGGCAGCCTCCGGAGGATCTCCTCATCCTGGCGACGTGATTTCCTTGGATAGAAGCAGAATTATTGGGGCACGGGGGCATGTCCGGTCATGCATGGCTTAATGGTGGGGCCACGTTTGCAGAAATGCAGGGGGAGGGGGTGATTGGGGTGTTGTGCAAACACCAGAGGGTGCCCTGACCCTGATGGAGATGGTCGAGTGTGCCACACACCCAGGCTCTGTGCGTGTACGTGTGTGTGTGTGTGACAGAGAGAGATAGCCTGTTGTTCTTAGGGCTGTGGACAAAACCATCAACCAAACACAAGAGAAAATGACGCAAAGAAGAGGCGGTGGCCAGCGCAGCCCAGCACACTGCCTTACAGTGAACGTTCGTCTGTGTGATTAGTCCACAGTCTCTTTTAACTTTAGTCCTGCAGGGAAGAAGGGTGACAAGGGAAGGCTACCTCAGTTCCAGATATTTTGGTCTCGCTATGGCCGATGCCATGGCTTTCACGGTGGAATGTTCTAGAACGAGGATCATCTGATTCTGATCTCTCCTCAGGGGTGGAGGGAGGTGAAGAAGGACTCCTTAATATGGTTCCTGGTCTCCACCTGTCTTGGCACTCCCAAGGAGGGAGGGACACATTTCAGATAGAAATCTTGCAGTTTTAGGTAACAGATGACCCAATTCACACCCATGTAAATAATAATAAAAGAAGCATTCAGGAAAAGTCAAGGTTCTAGTGAAGCTTTATTATTTGAACAAGCCAATGGGAATGACGCTCTTCTGTGCCTTTCACCTCATCTTGTTAGCTTGTGGTTGGCTCTCCTCATGGGCACAAAAGAGCTGCCAGCAACTCCCAAGGCATGTCTGCTTTCCTATTCATAGTCAAGTGGGGAAAGAGAACATCTCTGCCTGTGGTTCCTGGAAGACCTAGAAATTTTGGTTCCAGAGAGTCCCTGGGAGATCTCTGCTGGCATCTCTTTTGCTCAAACTGGGTCACATGACCAGTCCTGAACCAGACACTGCTGCTATCTGACTTCAGTCATTCAGGGCCAACCCTGCTGCTGGTGCCATCAGTGACTCCCTAAGATGCAAGGGCTGAGTCAAAGGGGGCAAAAAGCTTGGGCAGGAAATGGGTATCAAGATGGAGCAGAAGGGATTCTGGGTGTCTGAGGACAGCAAATGTCCTTCATGTGAGAGTGTGAGAAAGTTCTGCAGATACTCTACCCACCTGTCCCTCAGGATGAACATTGTCAACTTTCAGTCCAAGGGGTTGGAACCTTCTGGAGTGTTAGGATGGACATTACCTGCAATCCGTTGCTAAAAACAGCTAAAGAGCTGAATTTTGTAAATGATTTCATGGTTTCATTATTTAATTGAGCTTATCTGAGGCTATCCCACATACATTGGGGCTTCCAAATACAGATGCTCCTCAACTTACCACGGGGTCACATCCCAATAAACTCATCATACGTTGACCTGTCATCAATCAAAAGCACATTTAAGGCACCTCACCTGCCAAACATGCCTCCCTTAAGCACACTCAGGACGCTTACGTTGGCCTATGGTTGGGTGAAATCATTTAGCACAAAGACTACCTTACAGTACAATGTTGACCAAGTCATATTATATATGGGCTGTTGTACTGAAAGAT
The DNA here is from genome assembly GCF_045843805.1 of Urocitellus parryii. Lineage (NCBI taxonomy): Eukaryota > Metazoa > Chordata > Mammalia > Rodentia > Sciuridae > Urocitellus > Urocitellus parryii. The sequence continues at coordinate 144,804,569 of NC_135533.1, forward strand.
TAAAAAAGAAAGAAAGAAACAAGAATAATTATCTGGATTACACTTTGGCACCGTGCTTAAGTTGAGAAATCTTAAGTCCAACCATCATTAAGTCGGGAAGCATATGTACTTTTCTGAAGTAGACAAGTAGTAGCTGCAGTTGCAGATACTCTGGGGAAATTCCATAGATTCTGCACCCTTTGTCTGAGCCGCCTTGGGTGGGCTGTGTCCTTTCACGTCTTTGGTATATGTATATCCACATAGATCACTTTTTCAAAAAACGAAAAACAGATCCATGCTACACCTGTTACTTGGTAGCAGGTCTTCTCACTCCAAGAACCCGAACATCACTTGATGGTTGTGTTACCGTTACATTTAATTGCTGCATGTATTCTGTTGTTCAGATGCACCATAGCTATCTGACCTGTCTTCTGTCTACTTCTGCAGTATAAGTGGTTTCCAAGAGTTTGCTATTACAAGCAGCATGATGATGATGAACAACTTTGTTGATGAACCTTGGTGCCCATTCAGGAATATCCTCTTAGGACATTTGACAGGGAACGTTAGATCTAAGGGCATGCTCACTTCTGAATAATTTGGTATGCACAGGTGAATGGTCCTCCCAAAAAGTTATCCCAACTTATTCTCCCCACTGGATTTATTTGAGTCCCTATTTTCCCATAATTTCTTAGTATTTATTTTTATTTAAAACAATGTGTAGGAATTAATTTCAAGGCAGGATAAACCAGATAATATTCTGGTTCATGTTTCTCTAAACTGGTATCTGAGAAGAGTGATCATTTTATTAAAATATAGTTAATTTTAATTTCTTTTTGTTGACCTGGTATCAACTTAGGATTGATAAAGTTTTGTATTGTGAGGTTTCCTCCATGTTTAGTTATGACCAATGAATAGAGAAAAGGGAAAGAAAAGTCCATGAACAATGTGTGGATAATTCACTCCTAAAATCCTGCTATGGGGGAAAGAGAGGGGGGAGGGTACATTGTCATCTTTTCAACGACCAGATTCATCTCTTTAAATTAGCTGCCAGTCGACACCAACAATTATTTTCAATGTTCAATTCTTTGCTTTTCCCTAAGTGTAAGGCTGGTAAGTCAGTTCCATTTAGTATCAAATACTTGCTATGAGTCCAGAATTTTGCATTTTATTGAATCCTTACTACAAGGTAGAAATTATTCCTCCCATTCTACTGAAGAAAACGAGGTCCCCAGAGGTTGAGTAATCTGTCCCAACTTCACATAACTGGTCAGTGGGCAAAATCAAAATCAGAGCTTAGGTCCACTGTGTCCAAAGTCTTTTCTATGTCCACTATGCCTCAAGGAGCTTCTTGGCATAGAGACAGACTTTGTGCTGCCCAGCACCCATCCAGTCTGGCCAGGCATTGCTGTGATTTGGATCTGGAACATTCCCCAAAGGCTGATGAAGACTTGTGTGCTAAAGGCTTGGTCCTCAGGTGACAGTATTGGGGAGAGTGGAGCCTTTAGGAGGTGGAGCCTGGTGAGAGGTCTTTAGGTCATTGGGGGCGTGGCTTCAATGGGAATTGTGGGCGCCCTGCTCTTTCCTTTCTCTGTTTTTTGCTTCCTGCAATGAGGTGAGCAGATTTGCTCTACCGCATGCACCCTTTATGAGGAGCTTTCTCACTGCAGGCCCAAAGCAGAGGGGTCAACCCATCTGGGACCTGAACCTCCAAGACCATGAGCCAAAGTAAACCTTTTCTCTTTCTAGTTTGATCATCTCAGAGTGTTTGTTATAGTAATGGAGAGCTGACAAACACAGACAGCTCAGGGGAACAGCTGTGCCTCTGTCCCCGGCTGCATTTGGATCAGTTGTATCAACACCCCCTTTTCTCTCACTTCTTATTGTCCCATCAGGTTCCGGGCAAATCAATGAAGAACATCAAGTACATGAACAAGGAAATAATAAACATCAAAAAGGACCTCATGCGAAGCCGGTGAGTGAGTCTGTAGGGAAAGACCCACAGACCGCCTGTCAGGATGAGCCTGCTGTGGGGGAGGGGAAACCTGAGTTCTGAGGTGACACTAAGTTCCCTGCTTCTGCTGGCAGGTGGGGTGCGTGCAGGCTGCAGGCCTCGCCAATTCCCTTTCAGGTTCTTGTCTCACGGATTTGAAGATTAAAATTCACAGACAAGAACGAAAGGGAAGAGTGAACCCAGTAGGATTTGTTTAAACGAGAAGAGAGAAACGTCTTGCAAGGTGGGAGGGGACCTCATAGTGTTACAGGGGGAGGGGGTCTTCCAAGAAACTGAGGCAGGATGAAGACACCCACATTCAGACACGTCGCTCAGTGACAGGCACGAGTTTATTGAAGGGACAGCAAAAGGGAAAGGGGACACTCTCAAGGGAGAGAGTGGGTCCTCTCAGACAGCAGAGGGCCAATGTGCCCCTCCTACACCCTAGTTTTATTTGGGGATAAGTTTCCAGAGAGTCTCGCCCAGGTCCACCTCTTGACTTTTGACTGACAGCAGGATGACATCAGACTTTCAAATCCCCACTGCCATGACAACTCTAGGTCCCCTTGGCCCTCGGTGACCAGTTCCCGTCGGATCCCTCACCATACCTTCTTGCAGAGTTTATGGGTGGGAGGAATCATCCTTACCTTCCTGAGTTCCAGGATCCAGTCTTGAAAAGGGTCACCAAGGTCTCCCGCTTCAGGGTAACTTGGGTTTTCACATCGATGTCATTTGGGGCCCTGGTGTCTCTTGCAGATAACAGGTAGCTTGACGAAGAGTGGGACGTATCCCGTTCATGGAAGCCAGGCAGGGCTGCAGGAAAATTGCTTTCTTGGAAATGCAGGGGTCAGCATGGGGGGTCGGCACCGTGGGCCTATTTCATAGAATCATTCCCTAAACCTCGTGGTCTGTTCCCACCACTCATGTCTGCCTGACCGCTGTCAGAGGGAGGTGCCAGTGAGTCCTTGCTGAGTCCCCTCATTCCTCCATGGTCAGCCGAAGATTGACAGGAGGGTCAGCAGTCAGCAGCAGAGGACAGGAGCCCTGACCCACTGTGCCCTTCAGGGAGCATCTGCACTAGATGTGCCTCCACAGCCTCCCTTGGTCAGTCTCCTGCCCAGAGCCCCCTCTGCTCTCCATCCGGATGGGAATCCAGCTCAAGAGAGTCCTCACGCGCTCCAGAAATCTTCCCTTGGTGCAACAGGTAATAGCAGAGAGTCAGATGGACTCGGCATCCATCGCCGACCCTGCCACCTGCCAGTGGGTGACACTGGAGGAGTTATCTCGCCTGCCCGTTTCCCTGTCTGCAAAATGAAAATAAAACAGGTCGTTGCGAGGCTCGAGTGGGACCCTTCCTGTGTCTCTGAGCTCCCTTCTCCAGCTCGCTCCTCACTCCTTCCCTCCCTGGCTGTGTCAGCAAAAGAGATCCAGGAAAATAGGTCATTCATCTCCAAGTGGTGAGATGGGGGTGTTTTTCTTTCTGAACCCTTAACTCTTTCCCGAGAGCCGGAACATTCCAAAGTGGGATCACCAAATGGGGCTTTTGGCAGAGCCATTCCAGGCAGAGTAGGAGCTGGAGACTTGGCACTCAGCACCGTGAGGTGCGCTAGGACTGGTGACGTAGGCCATGGGGAAGGTCAGCGCCTCCTAGTTATCTCCCACTCGAGCTGGACCAGATCGAGGAGCACAGGGAGCCCTTCCCTCTGTCACCTCCATCATCTCCGAGTTCCCCCTCCCCACAGCCATCTCCACCTTCCTCTGACGGAACTGATTCAGCCCAAGAAGGGACATGGGGTGGGGGGCAGGGAGAAGGAACAGGGTGAAAGGGATCAGGGGAACGGGTTACGGAGAGAATCCCAGAAAGTGATGTTCCCTCTGACTGCAAGAAGGGAGGCTCTGTCAGCTCTTCAAATGTCCCTGGACAGTCACCGTCCAGTGGAAACAGAGTGTGAGCCGTGTATGTCATTTTGAGTTTTTGACCCGTCACACTAAAAAGGGTTAAAAAAAAAAAACAGGTGGAAGCAATTCTAATACTAAATTTTATTTAACCTGAAATGTCCAAAATATTATGATTCAACATGTGATCAATATAAAATGGTATTGAATGAGATGTTTTTCATTCTGTTTCTGGTACATGATAAAAAGGGATGAAATGTTTGAAAAATAATAAATGATAGAAAGCCCATGGTGTAGCAGGGTGCTGTGGTATACACCTGTAACCCCAGCGGCTCGGGAGTCTGAGGTGGGAGGATCATGAGTTCAAAGCCAGCCTCAGCAACTCAGCAAAGCCCCTAAGCCACTCAGAGAGACCCTGTCTCTAAATAAAATATTATAAAGAGCTGGGGATGGGCATGCTCAGCGGTTAAGCGTCCCCGGGTTCAATCTCCAGTACCAAAAAAATAAAAATAAATAAAAAGGAAAGAACAAAGAAAAGAAAATCCGTGGTGTACTTCATACTTGGGAGCACATATTAATTTGGACCAGCCACAATTCAAGTGTCTAATAGTTGTTGTGGACTCAATTGTACCCGCTTGCCCTGGAAAAAAATTCATATATTGAAGTCCTTGCCCCCAAAGTGACTCTAGCTGGAGCTAGGGCCATGGGAGAGGTGTTTAAGGTAAAATGAGGTCGTAGGGGTGGGGCCCTAATCCAGTCTGACTAGTGTCTTGGGAGACATCAGAGATGTGTGCAGGGAGAAGGTCATGTTGGAGGACACAGCCAAGAAGAGAGCCCTCGGGAGAGACCAACCCTCAATCTTGAACTTCCAACCTCCAGGACTGTGAGAAAGGCTCTGTGGCCTTCTGTTAGAGCAGCCCCAGAGGTCTAACAATAGGACAGTCAGCTCTGAGACCACCCTGCAGACCACACCCCCCGTACGATTACCACTTTGGTTCTCACCAGCCAAATGTCATCAGCCCAGAGACCCATCGACGAAGGCGAATCAGAATCTCCAGAGCCCAACAAGGGAGGGTCATCGGCCCACTCCAGCCACCACTGCTAATGACATCCCTGCTGATAGCCCCTGGATCTCCAAGTCCTGCCTGCGGCTCAGGAAGCGGAGGCAGGAGGATCACAAGTTCAAAGCCAGCCTCCCTGGTGGGAAAAGGCTGGGGATGTGGCTCCTGGATTCGATCCCTGGTCCCAGCAAAATAAATGATATCAATATGTAATTAAATAAATCATACAAGAAAATACAGATAACAGACCCTAGAACCATCCCCTCCCGGCTATTCTGTAGGCTTTACTGTGGTCTAGGTTCTTGAGGCTTCTTTCTGATGGTGGCAGAAGGTGTGCAGTGGACACCCTACAAGAGGAGCACCCCAGCAGGTCTCCTCCCAGCTCTGGGCTCACCGATGCCACGTTGGAGCTTGAAATCAATCCCCACAGGAATATTTATGCAATGGAAATCAGCAAGCACTGCAAATCTAGACTCAACAACCGGTCCCCAGGAGCTGGTTGTTGCCCATCCACCAGCACACCACTGAGTTTCCCGCTAACCCCGGAGACCTGAGCGGCTTGATGCAAAGGTTGTGCAGACCTCGGCATTTCCGCCACCTTTCAGTTGGGGAGCGGAGTCTTTGACTCCTGCCAGACACATTTATCATGGCTCTGGACAAGCTAGAATTTAACATCCTCATCAGACAGGCTTAGCCCGTCCAATGGCTGGACTCAAAGGATAAACCAGGAAAGGGCCAGAAAGAAAAACCTACCACCAAGAAACCAAGAAATGACAATGAATCATTCCACCTGGCCATGCTCCTGGATCCCACCCACATTTTTTTTCCAAGACTAAATATATTTCTTTAACTGAAAGAGAACTCCTAATATGAGACCAACTATTATAAAAAAATAAAATTAATATCTTTTGCTGGTGCAAGGCATTTTAGACACAAAACTACACAAAGTATGCTTTTTAAAAAAGTGCATACAGATCTTAAATGATATTAAACCAGAAAGACCCAAATTTAATGAGGCAGTGGTTCTTTAAAATTATTTGTTATTGGTTCTTTTTAGTTATACATGACAGTAAAGTCCATTGGGATCTAATCACACAAGCATGGAATAGATCTTGTTCTAATGAGGACCCCAGTCTTGTGGATGTGCACATAGTGAGGTTCACTGTCCACCTGCATTTAAGGGGGCAGCAATTCCCCTTCAGAAGGAAAGGTCCTGCTTTCCGGGGACAGTCTCCTCACGGAGAGGTGGACTCCCTCCCCACCCCGCCTGTGGGCCCATCTCCCGGGGTTCAATGAGGCGAATTTTTAGGAAAGAAGATGCTGCCTTTTTCACTCCCTGTTCTTTAAAATCTGTGCTACCTCCTAATAAAGTCCAGCCCACCTGGAGCCAAACACCCTGACCGTCTTTGGATTTTTACTTAATACTCCAGCCCCCTTAGAATTCAATTGCACCATCCCGGGCTTCACGGCCAATTGAACATGGTGCTAAAAAGAACGGAACACTAGCTGCTTCCCTCCTTGCCTGTCCCTGCACCTCCCAGATGTGGGGTGGCACTAAGCTGCACGTTCTGCACGCCCCCAAACAAGCAAAATGTGGGACCCGAGCCGTGATTTACCCATAGCAAAGTTTAGTTAGCCACAGGCATGCGAATTTTCCACCCCCTGACCTCCCCAGCGCAGACCCCGGCAGGGTGCAGGATAGGCAAGTGTTTTGGAGACCTGAGACTTGGCTTCCTAGCTGCATCTGGTAGACAGCCCAAGGAAAGTGATTAGGTGGGATTTTTTGGGAAAAGGAAGAAGCTATTCATTTTTTAATTCCAGTTAGGCGTTTCTTGGCTGTGGCTTGGATGCATGACCTCCTAGTTCCCCCAGGTGGCGCTATTGGGCGGTGGTGGAAACTTCAGCGGGTGGAGGGGCGAGGATTGGGAGGTATTTAGGTTATTGGGGGTGTGCCCTCAAAGGGACTGTGGGACCCTAGTCTCTTCCTCTTGCTGTTTTTTTTTTTTTTTTTTTTTTGCTTCCTGGTTCATAAGCTGAGCAGCTTTGCTCTACCAGATACTCATATACCCCAGCCATGATGTGCTGCTTCACCAGAGTCCTGAAGAAAGTTCTAGAACCTCCGACACCAAGAGCCAAACTAAATCTTAATCTTTACAAGTCAGTGCCTTGGGTCCTTCATGATCGTGAGAGAATGACGACTGAGACATTCTTGGTGTCTCCTTCGCCCTCTGTGCTCATTCACCTTTTTTAACAAATATTTTATCTACTGTGAAGTACCATCAGGTGCCCAGCAGACATTGCTGTAAGTACTGGAAACTCAGCAATGAATGAGACAGACGAGATTCCTGTCCTGAGCAAGTAAGAGATGATGATGATGATGATGAGGAGGAGGAGGAGGAGGAGGAGGTTTATAATGGGGTGAAGACACAGAACCAGTTAGCAGGTAAAACCCTCCCCAGGATCTGGGGTCTGGAAGGATTAAAACAGGTGATCTATCAGTCATGGTGACAGGGTGGTGACAGGTGACAGCTGCTACTTCAGCCAGAGTGGGCCAGAGAAGAAAGGATTATAAAGAAGACCCTGGGCCTGAGCCCTGAATAGTGAGAGAGGATCATTCACCCAAAGGTGTAGTGGGCAGAGAACAGCGGGAGAAAGGGGGTACCAACGTGGGAACAAGCTGGATCGTGTAAGTAACAGAAGCCAGGCCCATCAGGCTGGCGCAGGGTGAGGTGGGAGAGAGGCCTGAGACAAGGTGGGAGCACTGGGCAAGGCTGGGCCAGGCACAGCCCTGCAAGCTGACACGACACGTCTGGTTTTTAGTCCAGGAGCAACGAGCAACAAGGTTCTCATCTCTAAGAGGAAGACATGGACTGAGTATTAAAGAACACTCTATCCACTGCCCAGAGACCAGCTGAAAGTCTGTGGGGAGAGGGGACACGGGCTCAGATCAGGGACATGGCAGCGGATTGGGGACAAGAGGACAGAGGCCAGGATTTCTCTGGAGGTAGAGCTACCAGACTGGCTATTGGATTGGACGTGGGAACTGAGGAAAAGGCAGAGCCCAGGGGCTACAATGACGAGTTCTCACCCATGGACTGGGTCACGTCCACTCTCGCTCCTGGTCCTGAGCAAGTGTGTATTCATGGGATTAATTATTTTCTTCTCCATACCGAGAATTTAGTTAAAAATAAGGATGAAGGCTTGTCTGTTAACAGGAAAGTGAGCAAGGGGGCTGCTTGATACACACACACACGAGCAGGATAAATCAAAAGATGAGGCGCTGAGATACCTGGTCCATTGCTTCAAGTCCTGCAGGTGAGGCTGCTGACCTCTGCCTTTTCCACTGCCCTTCAAGCAGGAGTGTCCATTCTGACGTATGAGTGACTGGCCTGTGGTCAGAAGGAGGAGCTATGAATGTCGCCCAACAGCAGAACCAACCTGTCCCGTGAGTCCCCAGGGTCCCGCTCGGTGCACCGTCCAGACTAAAGATGGAAGCATGGATTCCACTTTGCAGTGGGAAGAGCTTCCAAGTCACATTGCAAAAGGTTGGAGACTTGGGGCCATTTTTCAATCGACCACAGTCGTGTCGCTAAGTTTGAGCTGGCTCTGAGACCTGACCCAGTATCAGATGGTAATCTGTATACGTCAGAGTCTCTCTCTTAGGAATTGGGTGAGTCGGCCTTGTGTTGCTGTGACCAAAACACCTGACGAGAACAACTTCGAGGAGGAAAATTTTATTTGGGGATCACGTTTTCAGAGGTTCAGCCCACGGTCGGCCAACTCCATTGCTTTGAGCCTGAAGTGAAGCAGAAAATCCTGGTGGAAGGACCTGGTGCAGGAAAGCTGCTTAACTCATGAGAGCCAGGAACAGAGAGAGAGAGAGGAGAGGGGGCCAGGGACAGGACAGTCTCCAAAGGCAAGCCCCCAGTGACCCACCTTCCCAGCCACACCCCCATCTGCCTACAACTACCACCCAGTGGTAACTGTATTCAAATCATTCAAGTCTATTCAAAGCATTCACTCCTCAAATGGATTAATCCACTTATGAGGTTAGTGTGCTCACAATCCAATCTTTTCCCTCCTGGACACTGCTACATTGACTAACACATGGGATCTCGGGGGGGCGGGGGACATTTTTAGATACAAAGCACAAACCACTGTCGTGAGGTAGCAGCCAGACTAGAACCTGCAAAGCTAAGAGGCCAGAGCGATCATGGTGAGCTGAGTGGAAGCCAGCAGCACAGGAGAGCAATGACCGTGGGTACACAGACACCACGCATGGAAGAGGGATGAGAAGACACCAAAACAGATCCAGCCCAAGAGAAGAAAGTCCTCGAGTAATGCCAACACCCAACCAAAAGACTGTCAAATTCCTGCCCCTGAGGATCTTCCAGAGGAAATCTCCAGTCCCTCTGTCTGTGAAGTGTCTGATCTTGGAATTCCACGAGCTCTGTCACATCCTGGGTCACCCCCACGTGTCCTCTTTCACAAATCCCTCTTGGGTAGGTAGCTTGCTAACCAAGGAGCCTGGTTAAAATGACTTCCGGGCTCATAAAGGACAGAGAAATCAAGGAGAATTATAACACTTGTACACCTCACCCCAAATCTTGAACTATTTTATGGGCTAATGGTGTTTACAAATGTTAAGGGTGTTTCCTTTGAAATATGGTTTGTGTCTGGGATGGTAGATGGAGTGAGCTTCTCCCGACTATTTTTGAAACAAGGGGAGATGAAACTCATCACTGTATTGAGACAATCGGATTCAGGATAACAGATACGTGGCTCACGTACCTTCCCTCCTCTCTCCTCTGCTCCTGGCAGACATGACTAATGGATCACAGCATTCTTTCCCTTCACACCCAGATTTGGTCTCCACATCTTCTCAGGCCAGCACTCCAAGCCAGCTACCACCAGGAATCAGAATTGTGACATAGGATTGAACTTGTTTGTCATCTCTAGATGAGAAGACTCCAGAGGAAACTTTGACATCTACAACAGCATCCTATTAACTCAAATTGAGGGTTAAAGTCTACGAGACCAGCAGAAGGAAGGGATAACCCCCAAATCTCTTTATGGATGAGGCTGAATTATAGTCCACGAATTTAAATAGTTGGGGGAAAAAAATCATCGTTGACCTCAGACATTCACGGATTGCTCTCTATGGAGAACATCTTCTGCAACTCATCGTTCAACACCCCCAGACTCACCATATCCACAGCCTGTAGCCTGGAACTTCATCTAGAAAGTCACTCCTGATTCTTCCCATTGCTGCTTCTGCCAGACTTGAGCCCTTGTCTTTAAGCCCCAGAATTTTTGAAGATGAGGGATTTGTGTGCTGGTCGATACTTTGGATGCAGGCATAGCCAAGGCTTCTGAATTGCACTTTCTGAATCATTCAAAGAAGGACCCAAGTCACATCTCCCCACGCCCTGCAGCCAGCAAATGGCCATTAATGAGTCCCCTGTATGTTCCAACAGGACCACCATTCGGCCCCATGTCGTCAGCCCAGAACTAATAAACAGAACCACACACCTGGGGGTAGGACACAGTTGCCCCTGCCCGATGAAAACTTGGCTCAGTTAATTACATTTCTTATCATCCTGGATGTGACCCACAGGCTCTTTCCATTTCTTCCCTTTTCTGGTTTCTTTGTGTATCTTTGATTCCTCTAGTTAACCACAGTTTGAGGAAAGTTTTCTTCTCTCCTTTTCTAATGCCACTCTCCACTGAGAGTAAATATCTATTTGATTCCTGTCCTTGTGGCTAGGGCTGACTCAGAGGGCCCCACATTAAAAAACCATAACAATAACTTGACCAGAAAACCTTCTTTTCAAATGGAAGGTCCAAATATCTTGAGCCCTTGAACTTTTGGTGGCATACGTGTTCATACAGAACTTTGTTTTCCGAAATGCCTTCCCAGATGGCAAGCGGCGTGCTCAGATTTATGCCCAGGCTTGGAGGGTTCACGCGCAAGGTAGTGGGAAACCTGTTAGCTTTGGAGTCAGCTGTGAGTTCGAATCCAGCTCTACCAGTACTGGCAAATCTATCCACTTGTCTAGACCTGAGTTGTTTTTTTTTTTTATTTTTATCAAGGGTGCAGGGCGGAGGGATGGCGAGATCTATCTCATGTTGTCATTGGGATGTGGGAGAACAGATACGAGTGGAGATTTAGAGTAGATCAATAAAAAGTGGTCGCTTTTGTTTGTATACCTGTTACCATGAGAATATCTGAAAATACAGACGTCAACCAAGAGCATGAGCTTTGGAGATAAGGAGACTCACCCCTGTCTCTTCTCGGCTGCGTGACCTCAGGCTGATCAGTTTGCCTCTCTGAACCTTTCAGTTTCTCCTCTTGGGAGAGGATCTGTGCCCCTTTTTTCTCCCCCTTGGGATCTATTATCCAAAACTGGGGAAAGAAAAAGACACTTTGATTCATTCACATCCCTTCTTTACCAGTGAGAGATTCCTAATCCTCTTCAGCCAGCAAGCAAATGTCAGGAGGTAAAATACTGATAATAAATGGCCATTATTACTCTTTGATCATTTTTTAAAATAGCATTTGAACAATGGCGACCGAGCAGAGAGAGCTCACGATTTAAGACAGGTCATCTTACCCAGAGTTTCCCTGCGTGTGTTGAGCAGGGTGCCCAACCTGCAAAATGCAGAATCATGTTCTGCTGTCACATGTTGGAGATGTGCTGCGACCTGGATTCCTGACTCAGAGATTCCCGGGGCAAGATGTTTGTTTTTTTTTTTTTTTTTGCTTTGACAGTGCTGGGGATCCAATCCGTGGCCCGTGCATACCAGGGAAGTGTCTCCGCACAGCAAGAATGTAAAGCTTTCTAAAATCCTGTAGCAAAGAGTCCTGCTTCAATGCACATAGCCCAGCGTCCCCTAATTGTAAACCGTGGGCTTCCTTTTCCAGCCATATGGTGCACTAGGCGTCTTAAATGGCTCTTCCACAGAGGAGAAAAATGAAAATCTGGATATTTATTAACCCATCAATGTGGGTGTAAGACGGGTTGTGAGATGGGTTCCCAGGGAAACAAAGTCTCAGGTGGAGGTTGTGTGCTGGGGGCTCACTGGGCTGTACTCAGGGTCAGCCCCCGGGGAGGGAGTGGGAATGTGGGGCAGAGGAGGAGCTAATCCCTCATGCAGCCACAGAGAGGTCCTGGTCAATCCCAAGGGCGCTCTGTAGCTAGGCTTGCCCTTCAGAGATGTCCCCCCACTGGCCCCAGAGGGTCACCGCTCTGTACCCAAGCAGGTCCTTGGAAGGGACTCCTCCGGGAGCAGGTAGCAGTCTCCCTGGACAGAGCTTGGGTCTGGGAGGGGCACTCAGACGAGGCAACGGCACTTCCGTCGACCACCCGCTTTGCCTCTGGCATCCGCTTGCTTTGTGCAGCAAGTTCACCCCTTTGGGGAGCTGATCTTCCAGGATTCCCACTGATTTCTTTTCCTGGAGACGCTTGCTGGGGATGATCAGTGGCTCCATATGGACCGTCCTCCGCACTGCAGCGCGGTTCATGCAAAGGATGAACTTGAGATGTTGTCACGGCCAAGGCACCCACTCCCCGCCGGGGATCCCATCTCACTTGACCACTGTTGGGCGTGGTAGCAATGGCTCTGCTCGCGGGTCTGGGGCCATCAGCACGCCACCTCCCACCAGAAGCTGGACCCGTGGGATGCCTCCCAGTGTTACCTGGCTCTTGGACGGGGGAAACCAGTCTTTATATGCAGCGTATGCTAGTTTCTGTGGTGTAAATATCCCCACTGGGGCCAATTCCAAGCCGCCAACATGGCGGTGGCACTGAGGAGGGGGTGGGGAAGAGACAGGCTCAGTTGGCTCTCGCTGGCCATTACACTGGCTGGGGTCCTCACTGCCAGTTGGACGGTGGCTCTTCAGCTCCCAAGTCCCCTTTAGAGTCTGCATGTGAGGACTGCTCCTGCCCCCACGGCTGTAGGTCAGTTTCCCCAGAAAACAAACCATCAAGATGGGCAGGTGCATGCAGGTTGCTCATTGGCTAAAGCTCTTGGGAGCCACACCTGGAAGTGGGTACAGGAGCAGGAAGGGGCGGAGGGAGGAGCAGTCACAGAGGTAGTTCAGGTGCTCCCGTGGCTTGCTGCAGAGCCTTTGGGGACATCCCAATGGGAGCAAGAGGACGAGTCTTTTGTTCCCTTATAGGAACTCATTATGGGATGCAGGCTTCCCTGACAAAAGAGGCTCGCCCCTTTATTGAGTCTGCTCCCTGAATCTGAGGGGAGTTTCTGAGCTGGAGAAGTACTCAACCCTGAGCCCTGAGCAGGCAGCGGCACCTCGGGAAGTGCAGGCGTCCATCTGGAAGGGGCAGAGTAACCAAAGCTCAAAGAGCAAGAGACAATGGGGGGAGGGAAATGGAAGTTATTTGACCACTGGAATTTTTATTCTCATTTCACTCTGATTGCCTTGTCCGAGACTGGCGCGTGTGTGGTGTGAGTCTCCGAGTTGGAAGGTGCGTGCACTCCGAGGTCTTTGCTTCTTGTTCCTCTATTTCCCTGTGGTGTAGGGTTTTGCAGTTGGGGTTGGTTATCCGAATGCTGTCCAGGCCTGCGCTAGACTGGAGGATCACTAAGAACGGGGCCAAATCTGCCTTTGCTTCCTGATACATTGCAAGTGTCTTGCACCATGTCTAGACACACTTGGCTCTTAGTAAGTACCCGTTGAAGGAATGAATGAGTGCTGCAGAATTCTTTTCACATTTTTTTTTTTTTTTTTTTTTAGGAATCTGGATGAAGGGAGAGAAGGGAAAGGAGATGACTAGCTGTGAACTGGAAAAAGCCAGGTGGCCAGGCTGACTCACAAAGAACCTGGCTCAGTTCAGCAAGCATAAGCAGGGCTAATTATTCGTAAGCTTATGCAGGCTTTGAGCCACGGTGGGTGACTGGGTTCAAAATCCAGCTCCTCCGCTGACAACCTATGTGGTGACAAACAGGATGCCTAATTTCTCGAATTGCCCAGGTAGAGATTGTAAAAATATTTTCTCCATCGCTTAGGGCCACTGTGAGGATTGAGTTTGTACATGCAAAGCACTTAGGGCAAGGTCTGACACTTAGTAAGTGCTCATTAAACAGCACTTGTGTGAATCATATCATCCACATTCCCGGAGTGACTGTAACTCGTTTTCGATACGATCAAGATCTCTTGAATTTCTCCCTGTCGCCAGTCAAGGGGCCACAGGCAGAGCTCCACGTCACATCCAGTATGCCACTTCTGAATCTCTTCCTGTTGGGGTTGTTACACAAGCCGTTGCTCTAACGGATGTAGCCAGAGGCCATACAACAAAGCCCTAGTCCTGTACTTTGAGTGGACTCTGAAACTGATGGACTCTGCCAGAGTTTGAATCTTGAGTGTCCCCCAAAGGCCCAAGTCTTGAAGGCTTGGTCCCCAGTCTGTGCTGCTATTGGGGAACAGAAGAACTTTCAGGAGGTAGGGCCTATTTAGGGGATTTGGTCATCGAGGTCACATCCTTGAAGAGGATAATGGAACCTTGGCCCCTTCTTTTGCTCTCTGCTCCCTAGTCCCTATGAGGTGAGCATTTCTCCTCTGCCATGTACTCCTTCCACATTGCCCTGCCTAGCAATAGAATCCATTGACTATGGACAGAAACTTCTGAAAGCATGAGCCAAAATAAACCTTTCCTCCTTTCAAATTGACTGCCTCAAGTATTTTGTAACAGTAAAGGAAAGCTGACTAGCATAATCTCTGGAATGTTCTTGAACTTTTCATGGAGATAAAACATCACACAGGAAATCACACACAGGGACATCTTTAGAGTTAGTTCAGCATATGCTTTAGTTCCTTGGGATAGATTCCGAAGATATGTAGCTTAAGGGTCTCGATCCTTAACCCGGGTCCTCTAGACAGTCACAGTGCTTCAATTGCCGAAAAGTAGTTAATTCATAGATATTTGAAACAAAATGAGTTTTTCTCCTAAAAGATGGTGGGGGATAGCACGAAACATGGTCTAAGACTCTATTCCAAAAGGGCATGGTTTCACTTCAAAGTAAAATAACATTATATCAAAAAGCAGAAAACCTACAAGTACACCAGGTCAGCCTGAGAATACCTGTGTGGTGCTCAGTCACCCTGGATGACAGACAGGAAATCATCCTGCAGCCCGCTGTGAGAGAAGCGACACCGCTGTCACTCATCCACCCCACCACCCGCCTGAGTGCAGAGTGATAATAGCAATAAAAGAGCCGGCAGCTTCAACCCTGTTATTCCAAAATTAATGCTTATAAATATATTTCAACAGGTATTCATTTCCTCCCGACTCTATTCCAAAAGGGCATAAGAGGAAGAATTATTTTTAAAACCAACCTCCCAATCACCTACCCCTCACTGGATCCAGTGTATTGAATCAATGGTCTAAGAGGTCAAAATTACTTCAGATAAGACTTTATGCCCTTTCCACTTCAGCATAGTCATTACCAACAGGGAGACAGTCTGTAGCAGTCAAAATGAAAACGAACTATGCATGAACGAAGCCCTCCCCCCACCCCTCGGAATTTCCTGGCAATGTTCACTTGAGCCAAGACAAAGTCACCCTCCAACCAGGATGTCCCTTTTGTTCCCAGGATTCTTTATGTAAAGTCATTGTCTTACTTAGTAACCTCCTAGGCTCAGCATTCCCTTGAATGCCAGTGTGTTTGACATCTTCCCATCACTCTAACAAAACACCTGAGATCATCAACTTAAAGACACAAAAGGTTTATGTTGGCTCAGATATTGGCCTCATTACTGTGATGTGGGAGCATCGGCAGAGGAAGCTGCTCATCCCAAGAAGCCAAGAGGATAGCATCCCAACCCCCCCCCCCCCGCCCCATGACCTAAGACCTCCCTCCAGGCTCCAACTTCTTACTGTTTCTACCAGTTCCCAGCAGCACCCTGCTGGGACCTAAGCTTTTCACACATGAGCCTTTGGTGAACATTCCATATCCAAACTCTAGCATCCTGCATGTCCATAGCTGATTGTTTGGATGAGCCTATCACCTGTGTCTGTGACCATTCACCTTTCTCAACCCTGATAGGCTTTGACCACTTCTTTGCCTGGGTCATCTCTGCAATATTACCTGACATTCTGCCGTCAAGGTTTCACTTCAAAGTAAAATAACATTATATTAAAAAGCAAAAATACCTACAAGTACACCAGGTCAGCCTGAGAATACCTGTGTGGTGCTCAGTCACCCTGGATGACAGACAGGAAATCATCCTGCAGCCCGCTGTGAGAGAAGCGACACCGCTGTCACTCATCCACCCCACCACCGGCCTGAGTGCAGAGTGATAATAACAATAAAAGAGCCGGCAGCTTCAACCCTGTTATTCCAAAATTAATGCTTATAAATATATTTCAACAGGTATTCATTTCCTCCCGACTCTATTCCAAAAGGGCATAAGAGGAAGAATTATTTTTAAAACCAACTTCCCAATCACCTGCCCCTCGCTTGATCCAGTGTATCGACAGCCAGTCTAAATTTGGCAGGGCTTTTGGAACCTGCCTGAATCCTGGCTCTACCACTTGCTAGCTGTCTGAATATGGGCAAGTTACCTGATCTCTCTGGGCCTCACTGTCCCCATCTATAAAGTGGAAATAAGAACAGGACCTACCTCACTGGATTGTTGTGAATTAAATGAATTGAGATGTGTGTGCCCGACGCAGAGAGGTGTCAATGTTAACCACACAGGCACTACCAGAGCAGCCAGTACCTTTGATGACCACAGCTCATACTGCACTCCAGGTGCCTGGCCATGTCGCTGAGACTTTTATCACTTGTGCAGTGATCCAGCTCAATGGTCTCCTTCCTGTCTGATTGGAAAATCAGCTACCAGGGAGCATACAGCCGAGGTGCTTAGGTATTTTAGTTTGTTCTTTTCCTAGAGAGATGATGAAGTGGATACTTTTCGGACGCTGTTTTCCAGATAACCCCACTGGAAGGCATTTAGAATACAGGCGCCACAGGAAGTGTTGGCTCCTGACATTACTAATATTCTTATTGCTGATACTTTTCAACAGCATAAATCAGTGGGATGAGAAGAGGCTACCTATTTTCCTTCCTGCATACTCACGGTCCTATCATGGGGGGTTGGAGCAATTACATCATAAGAGGTGTCTTTTTCCAGATAGCCATATGAGCTGTCCCCGTGAATTATGCACAAGAAGTCTAGTGTCTCTCCCTAGGAGCTTCACCTTCCCCCTGGATTGCCTAGGAACCAGAGGGGAGAAATTTGGTACTTAAGGGTCCTTTACTGTCATTGCTTCTTACAACCAATAGGTGTCGCTACTTAAAGCCCCTGGGGTCTTAAAGAACATGAGGGCCCTTCTTCCCTGACATCTCGCTGATCCTGATCTAAACTCATAGGGCTTGGGTAGACACCTCTTACCCCTAAGACTACCTGCATAAGGGAGGTGATCTTTAGGGGCTCCAGGAAGCTCCAGCCCCACTCCATCATCTAAGAGAAGCTGCCCTAACATGGAACCAAAGAGGTTTTCTGGCTCTTGCTGAAATGAAGAGCACATTTTTTTTTCTTCTGTTGAGGTTCCAGATATATTTCATAAAACATTTTAATAGATGTACCCATGGATGTGCAAGGAGATGTTTCCCCAAAGTCAAAATACCCTCAATCTACCTTACCAAATGGATTTAGAGGACCCCTTAGAAATTGGCCTGAACTTTATCTGCCCCAAATTTCCTATGAAAAAAAAAAAAAAAAGAAAAAGAAAGAGAGAAAGAAAATGCAGAACAAAATCAGCAAGAATGCCCAGAGAAGCACTTTCCTGCCCTGAGCTTAAAAAAAAAAATGCAAGACAGCCAAATCAAGCAGCTTGGAAAGCGTCGAGAATGATGCTTCAGCAAGTTCCCGAGGTTGCATCTGAGGCAGGCAGAGTCTGGGGGGTCAGGAAATTCTGACTGTCTTAGTGCCTTCTGTGTCAGGCCCAGGGGGTCCCATTTAAAGAAAGTGCATGGCTCCCGACTCTCCAGCACAGTGGATGATGTGTTTCGCTCCAGGACTCATTCAGGGTCGAAAACAAAACAAAAAACCAAGAGAGTCCTCGTAGAATGTGGGTGCCAACTTAAAGAACACCACTAGAACAGGTTTTGCAAGAGAGTCTTCAAATCAGAAAAGCCTATGTAGGAGTCCTTTAAATAAAGGCCTATGGAAATGACGGATGAAAGAGGAATTGATCTCTATTGCTGCCCTGAGACAGCTCAAA
Source organism: Urocitellus parryii (assembly GCF_045843805.1). Classification (NCBI taxonomy): domain Eukaryota; kingdom Metazoa; phylum Chordata; class Mammalia; order Rodentia; family Sciuridae; genus Urocitellus; species Urocitellus parryii. The sequence continues at coordinate 144,822,745 of NC_135533.1, forward strand.
ATGCACCTCCCAGTGAAAAGCAGCCCCTGGATCCCAAGAATTCCTTCTGTGTGTGTGTGGAGGGGGGCTCATTGATCTTTTACCTGTATGGTCCCCTGTAAGTTTTTTGGGTTCGCACCCTTTGGAGGCTTTTGGTCTAGAAAAAAAAAAAAAAAGAATAGAAACAAGAAGGTAGACGGGATTGGAGCCATAGGAGGAGAGATCCATGTCTCAGGCAGAGAAAGCGACCCGCACAGGAGCAGTCAGGAAAGGCCCTTTTTACTACATTCCTGCCCTGAGCCAGGCACTGGGCTAGGAATTGAAGCAAGGCCATCGCAAATGTGAGAGGAAGATGAGGAAAGTAGCTTAACCCTGCACATCAGGCACTTAAGAGAACCTTCCACGAACCCTGCTCAGCAGACCCATGCCGAATGAGCAAGAACTGGCCATGGTCCTGGGCATCTCCCAGGATCCCTAGGAGTGGACCAAGTGGGAAGGACAAGAAGTGGCAGGTAACCACAGGTAACCACCTGTGTCCCGGAGGTTGACAGAGCCGTCTCACACTGACAGGAGGCAAAGTCAAACTTGTGATTCCGAGGGGAAGCCTTGGACGATGCCCCTCCCCTCAACTGCATCGCACCTCACACCCCTGCCTGCCACGCCCCCCTGCGCAGGCGCCTAATGGAAAAAGCAGTGCAAATTCCTAAGGAGACAATAGTCTTGCTGTCAGTCAAGCAGAACTCAGGCCCAATAATTGCAGGCTGGTGGTCTTGCACTCTCTTCCACTGTCTCTCGTGAAATCATGAGCCAGGAGTGCTTTGGAAATTGTCTGTGTGGCCTGGTAAAAAGCCTGTCTCCCTGCTAATGCTTTGGTTTAAGTCTATACTGGCAAATCCAAGAAGAACAATCCCTTCGGTTCCATTTAGTTATTAAGCACAATAGGTGATAATGGGTATTGCATGGTGTGTGTGTGTGTGTGTGTGTACACTAGTCTATTCAGAACTGGTCTGCTTCTACCTGCAATGTCACGCCTCTGCTTGCTCATGGCAGGTAACTACCTGGATGCCGACAGGTGACCCAGAGGTAGTGGTGACAAAAGTGGTTTTTGGATCTAAAGTAGTTGAGCTCCTAGAAGCAGAGATACAGAGACACTGGGCTCAGGGCTTTCATATTGCAAGAATACGACCTAGAGATCTGATTTACAGCACGGGGGACTGCAGGTCGCCACATGGTGCTGTGAACTTGAAATCTGCTTGGTGGGTGCATCCTAAGTGTTCTCACCACCAAGTTTAAAAAGGGAAGCATGTGCAGTGACGGTCACATGAGGACATGCTAATCATCTTGATCATGGTGATTATTTCACAGTGTGTACATATATTAAATCACCAAGCTGTACGTCATCAATATATACAATTAGAACACACAAAAAAAGGAGAGAGACCCCAGGATCCAGACAGACCAGAGTCCAAATCCCGGCATTGCCACGTCCCCATTCCGTGCTGTTAGAAAAGTGGCTTCAATACTGTGAGCCTCCATCTCCTGTCCTTGAAATGACAGGACCTGCCTGGCAGGGCCATCATAGGGATTAAATGAGACAACACAGGTGGCATCAGGGACCTGGCAGACACGCAGAGTGTCCACTCTAAGAAATGGCTGTCGTTAGAATGATTTACCAAGCCCAAGCCCTCCCCAGGGTTCTTACCCTTGTGGATACTGAGCTTCTTCTCTACCCCCCCCCCCACCAAACCATCGTTTGCTTCTAAATATGATGGGGTAAAAAGACCAGATCAGGAGAGCGGAGGGGTGGGGAGCAGGAAGAGGCACATTAGGCTCCTGAACAAAGCAGGCTTGGCCATGTTCCATTTCCAGTGAAGTTCAGAGCTTCACGTCTCAGTTGCCTGGAAACCAGAGCTGTGGTGAGCTTATGCTGCCTCCCAGAGATGCCCCTAATTGGGATGCATATAGAACTGTTTGTTGACACGCCACAGGTTTTTAGTCTTCTTCCAGAAGAGATTCAGCCCTCTTGTACAAATGCTGACTCGCATTAATTAAAGAGTAAGCCCCGAGCCAAGACACCCGTTCCCCATAGAGAACCAGCTGGGCCGGGGGGTTGGGGGTCCGGGGGTGGGGTGTGTGATGTCTTGGCCTTGGTGGGCATCCTCTGACAAAATAACCGTTTTAGGTTGCTGTCACTGTGTTTGCATTTCAGGATGCTCCCAAGGTCTCAGGTGACTTTGGAGAGCAGGATGCTGCATATAAGAAGGTGTGTGTGTGTGTGTGTGTGTGTGTGTGTGTGTGTGTGAGAGAGAGAGAGAGAGAGAGAGAGAGAGAGAGAGAGAGAGAGAGAACAGTGAGGTCACAAAAGCTTGCAAAACCCATGCGATCCTACGATCAATCAAAGCACAACACGTGCTTGGTGTGTCACCCAATACTAAATGCTGGATACTGCATTCCCCTTGGGAATTTAAATACCACTTGTAGTCCTGCGACATAAGGGAGGTCAGAAACTGTATCGGGAGCGAAAGAAATAACTTTTCTGAGAGGCACAGAGGGGAGCTGTTTCATTTGATCAGATCTTGCAGAACACAGCTAAATTCTAGTTCCCAGGTGGGGGAAAAAAAAAAAAAGAACGCCAGTATTTCAAAGGCATTCATTTATCTCTATCCTGTTTGCATCACATACGTTTCTATAACCGGCTCCATCCAAAGAGAATATGAACTGGCCACATACCAGAAATTTAAAAAAAAGAAAATAGGCGTGTATTTAATTAGGGTTTTAAATCCGAGAATTCCACATTGCTTCACTATTCATGCGATATCATTTTTGGTTTTTGAGCGATCCCTAGGAGGTAGTCACCCTACCAGGTTCTGGGACAGGGGAAGAGATTTCCAAATTGCGCCCCCTTCTCCTGGAGCACGGTCTGGGGGCGGGGTTGCGAGGCGGGAGGGCGTGGCCAGGCTGCAGTTCCATCCGCGGTCCATAGGGGCGCAGTCCGGGGTGCCCAGCCCAGCCCAGCCCCGGAGGGAGGCGGTAACTTCTGTTGAGCAACAGGGTGGGGTTCCTACCTGAGCAAGTTCTGAAGGGTGAGTAGGAATCAGAAAAAGAAGGGAGTCTGTTTCAGCAGGGGGATCAATTGAAAGAGAGGGGTGATCCAGGAGAGGGGCGAGAACAGCTGGATTTTAGGGCACAGCAGCCTGGGAAGGAGCCCTGAGATAGAGCAAGGGCCAGCCAGCCTGGAAGGAGGGAGGTCATCCAAGGGCCTGAAATGACCAAGCCGTGCCATCTTCACACGACATGCCTCTTCCCGTTTTGGAAGATAACCCTGGTGCAAGGCAGAAAACCCAAATATCAGGGGTGCTGGGCTTAGAGGCAAAAGCAACGGTGGTCATTCCTTTGCCAAGATTTTGGAATTCCAGACCCCCAGCTGAAAGTGCCCTGTGTTTCAGTTTCCCCGAGTGACACTTGAGGTGGCAGAGGGTCTAGGAGTAAGCACATTGAACTGGGAATCCGGAGACACTCCAGAGACACTCCACCACCACCCTGGTGGTCCTGGGTCTGCCTCTAACTTGCCATGTGGCACCTCTTCTCTCTGGACCTGTTTCCTCATCTGTAAAATGGGGTCTCTGGGGCTTTGCCCAAAGGTCTTTTCATTTCCAAAATGCTCCATCGAGCCTCTGCCCGGGTCAGAATAACAAGTTCCAAGGCCAAACTGTGGACATCAGGAGTGGAGGGCTCCAGCCCCAAATGGCAGTGACAACATAAAGTCTTGGACGGTGAAGGCCAGTTCTTCCCGGTTTCTGCATCTTTCCCCAACTTCAAACAGCACCTTGTGCATAGTGAGTGCTCTATAAAGATGATCCGGAAGGAAGAAATTAATCCCATTCAAAATGAGGCGGAATCCATGGGAATGGGATTGGCCAGTAGTGAAGAGATTTGGAATAGTTACCTACCGACAGTAGATTTGTGAATCATGAGAGCTATTGCTGGGAGATATTGGTGTCTAACTTTAGAGATAGATGAGAATGTATCTGACCTTCAACAGGACACCAAATCATCAACATAGCCCTTTGTTCTCCAATGAATCAACTGGTTATTTTTATAATTGATGATCAAAAGGTCCCAACTACATGCTCAATAAATGGGGAAAGAGATGGGAATGATAAATATGGGATGATATCTACCTCCAAGGACTTTAACAATGTCTAGAGATCCGTTTGGCCAAAATCGGGATGCCACTTTGCATAGAGATACAAATTTGGGGCATCTTAATGTCCCTCGTCACCTACTCACCCGGGTATGTGCTCCCCATTGATGGGAGGGTATGCTTACCAACGGTGGCCCTGTGATGAGGTGATTAGGACAAACCCCACTTCTACATAAAGCAGATTGGAATATTTGGTTGAGAATTTCATTTCATGTTCACGTGAAAGTTTTTTAAAACCTTTCCAAACTGCTATTTCCTCAGTTTTTTTGTGTGTGTGTTTCATGACAAGTCAGACATGGTTTTGCAAAACAGCTGAGGGAGATGGGCTCAGGCCTGGGGACCAATCCAAGAGCCATCTGCACCCAGCCAGGGGACCCTGCATAAGTCACTGAAACTCAGGGTGAAATGAAGCCAACAATACTACCAATATCTGCCTCAGAGGGAGGGTTGTTTTAAGAAGTTAAAGAGATTAGTAACTGGAAACACTTTTCCACAGTTACTGGTACATGGTTATTCATGTTCGGGTTGTGAACTTATGTTGGTGCTGATGGTGGTGGTGATGGGGGTGGTCATGGTGGTGGTGATAGTGGTCATGGTGTGGTGGTGGTGGTGACAGTGGTTATGATGGTGGCATGGTGGTGATGATGGTGATGGTGGTCATGGTGAAGGTGATGATGATGGTGATGGTGGTGGTGATGATGGTAATGATGATGGTGATGGTGATGGTGATGATGGTGATGATGCTGATGGTGATGATGATGGTAGTCATGGTGGTGATGATGATGGTGGTCATGGTGGTGATGATGATGGTGATGGTGGTGGTGATGATGGTGATGGTGGTGGTGATGATGGTGGTCATGGTGATGGTGATGATGGTGATGATGATGATGATGATGATGGTAATGATGTTGATGATGATGATAATGGTGATGATGATGGTGGTCATGGTGGTGGTGATGATGGTGATGGTGGTGGTGATTATGGTGGTAGAAAATAGTGGTGGTAATGGTTATTTACTCCTACTCAGTAGAACAGAGCAGTTAATTATTCTGCCTATATCACAGAGCAAGCCAAAGTTGGAATCCCAACTTTGGGATAACGAACATTAATGAGCGTCACACTTGAGCCTAAACCCATAGGTTTAATTGTCATTCACGGCGATCAGCAAGGTCTTCCTCTGAAACATCTTCCAGTTTTGTGATGCGAGTTTGTTCCATCTTTCCATCTTTTCCTCCTTTTCCTTTTTATTATTTTTCCTCCTCCTTCTTCATTTTCTTTAGTGAAAATCTGAGATGGAGAGTAAACAAAAGAAGAACCCAGGAACAACAACAACAACAACAACAACAACAAAAAAAAACCCTTAAAGTAATTTGGAAAGCTCTGCCGTGACTTCTTCAGCAGAGCGGAGGCCACCTCCTGGCCCGTTATCTTGATAAATTTCATTACTTCCATGGTAACTAGCGTTTCTCCCACCACCTCCGCATGGCAGACTCGAAGTCCTCAGGAATCACTTCCTAATGCCATTTACTAAGTCCCCAAATACCTGCGGCCTAATTAGACTGCTCCCGCTGTCACCCTCAGCAGAGAAACTCCTAAGCCCCTGTCTCTTGAACCAAGTGGCACTTCCCAGAAGCCCACGGGGCCCACAGCCACACCACCCAGAAGCCCACGGGGCCCACAGCCACACCACCCAGAAGCCCATGGGGCCCGCAGCCACACCACCGCCCGGGCTGTGCACAGGAGAGCGTTGTGACAGCGGCCACTCACCGCAGTGACCCTGAGGAAGAAGAACGTGAGAGTCGTCACCGGAGGGGGAACATCCGCAGGCACCGACCCATCGACTCTCCTATATGGTGAAGGCGCCAGCCTCCCAGGACGGTTCTCCATTCATCCCAATTCGACAGGTGAGGAAAATGCCTCCCAGAGGGTGAGGTGACTCACCAAAGGTCACCGACATGGAGTGACGAGGAAATAATGACCTAGGTAAACTGCAACAGGCCGTTTCCAAACCAGTGCACTTTCCTCACACAGTGCTTTGGCACCAGGCCGCCTGGTGTACAGTCAGATCCACCAGTTACCACCCTGCCATGGGTCTACTGGACCTCCTGGACCCTCAGGCTCCTCATCCGCAAAATGGGGATAACAGAATACAGCCAGTTTGGGGGAGGGTTCAATGAGACCAGACTGGAGCAGACAGCTCAGGCTCTCACCCAAGCCATCGCCTCCTGCAGACAGTGCCTGTCCGTCTCTTAACTGCAACCACATCCCTCCCTTTCAGCCCTCGTTCCTGAAGGTTCAGATCCTCCTGCTCTCTATTTACTGGCTGCCCCAGGAAGACCCCCTAGACCTCTCTGCCTAGTTCTCTGGGCAGAGTCTCTGTGCTTCTAAGTTTCCCTCCCTCTTCCAATTATCCAAACCAACCTCCCCCCCCCCCCGCCCCAATACCTTCTCCTGGTTCACGGCCAGTGATTTAGCCAAGGATGATGACATTTGAAATCATGGCAGTTCCGCCAAGAGGAGAGAAAGAGACTGTCACTCAGGACTGTATTCTGCTGCAGAGTAGCTGAGCCGTGAATCTCCATGGTTTCTACAAGGTAAAGAATATGATCCCTCACATAAAAGAAGTTTATGTTCTGGAAGGAGGGGATCCAGTATGAGTATGGTGGCTTCGTGGTATGCCGTACACAGCTTCCTTCTATGCTTTAATCCCACTACCCTTGGTATTTGCTTCCATCCTCAAGGATTCCTCCTCACAAAATGGCTGCTGGGGCAGCAACCATCACATCCAAACTTCAAGCAGCAGGAAGAAGGAAGGGGAACAGAGGCCAGAGGGCATATGCATTATAGCTGTGTTAACTTCCTTCAAAGAATCTTCCCAGAAGCCCTTCCCAAAGACTTCCCCTTGTGCCTCGTTTGGTCAGTTTTTAAAAATCTAAGCCTATTGATGTTCAAGGTAATGTGGTCACTAAGGAAGCTAGAGAAATGGATATTTGGTGGCATTTCTGCCGTGGGGAGCAACAGAGAGAGGTGGGAAAGGAAAACCGACAGGCGCTGGTCATCTCTTTGCCAGGCACCGACTTTAAGGCGTGAGCTCCCAAGTAGGAATCTGCAGGTAAGTAAGCCCTCGGCCTACAGCATGGTGAGCGCAGGGAGGGAGGGAACCCCAGGATGGGGCGATGTGGGTGCACTTGACCTATCCTGGGGCGTGGGGGCAGGGCATTGCATGTGGCTTGGGAAGGAGAGAGACCAGCCAGGGAACTACTTATGATGTCGGACCCTGGGATCTTCTGACCGGACATGGATAGAAATGGAACCGAGTCAGGCGAGGGATCAGGCAGGCAAATCTGTACTGGGGCTTCCGCGTGGGAAGAGTCGCTGCTCCTACAGGAAGCCCTCAGGCTAGCCCCGTGGATGGAAGAAGGGGGCTTGTTCTGTTGGTCACTTGCAGGGGTGGGGATGTTGATTGACACTTGAGTGTTTTGCCCGGTGCAAAGAGAAGTCCCTGCAGATGCTCAAGAGAAAGCACACGGGGCACACTGGTTGAGGGTGGCACACCTTGGAGTCCTCCGTCAGGCCCTGAGCTGAGACCCGGAGTGCATCTGTCCTCTTGGGCTCCTTGGCAGAAATCACGGGGCTTCTGTTGGGTCTGAGCAGGACGCGCTCAGGTGCTTTGCAGACCACTGTTGCCGTGGAAGAAGGCACAGCCCAGGGCATGTCCTGGGCCAGTGCAAGGACACTGTGTTGGTCCCTGTGGAGGTCCCTGTGGAGGTCGCTTAGGGGAAGGGAGACAGCAAATGGTCGTTCCTGGCTAGGGCCGTGACCAAAGGAAGCAAGCCGAGTGATATTCAGGAAAGAGAGTTGACATCGCGTCGTGATCCATGAGTGAACTGGCTATGGAGAGGGTACAGGGACCTGAATCGACTATTCATTCTGCAGGTGAACCCATTGGGCCTGGCCACTCCAGAATGATTTCTGAACAGTGCCCTTGCGCTGGCCCAGGACATGCCCTGGGCTGTGCCTTCTTCCAAGTCCACAGTGGTCTGCAAAGCACCTGAGCGCGTCCTGCTCAGACCCAACAGAAGCCCCGTGATTTCTGCCAAGGAGCCCAAGAGGACCTCCTCTCCACTGAGAGTCAAGTTTTTGGTGGCTCCGTGGCAGTCCCAGTGACATCTCTCTTCCCTCTGACCGAGGATCCAGAGGAACCCTTGGCTGTGGGCTGAGTCTCTGGGGAGGGAGAGCAAGCCATCCATCGGGAACTCTAGTGAGAGGGAAATCCTGACTCAGCCCATCTCCCATAGCTGGACATCACAATTAGCAGACGCCCCGAGGATGGGAAAGAGACTTTCCGACGTGATTTAATAAGAAATGTGGTTGCAATGAGCGCTCGGAATATGTTTGCGATCAATTTGCTGTATACACAATATGCTAGCAGGGCCGTCTTTTGTGTATGCAGTTGACCTTTATCTCTGGCAATCTTGTCCCATAAAGAAGAGTGAAATCCTTCATTGCAAATCATTAGCACTGGGGAAATGGCTTTAATTTGCATGCTGACAAAGATATTAACTCGGGTGGGTGGGTGGGGTGGGGGGGCGATAATACAACACGTCCCTTTGTCTGAAAGGCAGTTCAAAATCCGTGTTGTGACTACCGTTGACTGAAGTTCAATTACTGTAATAAATGTATTCCAAATTTCATCTCAATTGCATTTGCATTTTAATGAATGATTCTCACCTTCTTGTCAATTTGGCAGCCAAGCTAGATTTATTAAGTTATTGTATAAACAAGGGCCTTCTAATGCGGGGATTTAAATGCAAACTATTTGCTGGGGTGCATTATTAATTTGCCTCTATGGCTTCCCCGGAAAATTCAAGAGTTTAAAGATGAGACTTTAGGACCCCCCTTCCATCATGTCCCCCTCCCCTCCCCACACCCCAGCTCTGAAATCGATATGTGTGGGTGGGCTGAGGAAGCGAGATGCCAGCCGGCCAGATGAAGTGGGCTCTCCAGGGCTCCAGCCTCGACACCCTGGGGCTGCGCTGATTTATCTGCTATTATTAGAAAAAAGAGCAGAATTTGTTAAGTGGAAAGTTCCCACGGAGGCAATTCCCTTCTGCGGGCGCAGGACGTCCCTGACATCAGATCGGCGGGAGTTTGTTCGTCTTGGTGTCATCTGCCCTGCCCTGCCCGTCCAGGCACTCCTGGCTTATGGCCCTGTATTTCTTGTAGGTTGAGACGGAGGCTGGGCATGGACAGCAGCTGGATACCAAGCCATAGCACCAGTAGAAGTTTTCTTTTTTTTTTTTTAAGTACATTAGGGCTGTCAGTCGTTAACAAAGTGATTTTCGGTGGTTAATCCCATTCCCCTACCATGTAAAAAAGGTCCTGTGATGGCAGATTCCTGGGACCCCAATAGACCTCCAGGAGCCGAATCCTTTGCAATCACACAAGAGTCTTTATTGCAAGCTCGAGCCTGGATCCCAGGGAGTGAGCCCCGGTCCTTTGTTCAGTGAGATTTTATAGGTTTTGGGGGATACTCTGTGCGTCACTACATCACACAGCAAATCATTCCGCACCGCAGGAAAGTCAAACAACAGCTCTTAACATTGATTAGCACATTCACTGGCGGGAACAAGTTGGGTAGGGGTGACTGGTTAGTACAAGAGGGGGATTCGTTTGAACTGATTGGTTTAGGCCACGAGAGGGGTACATGCTGAACTACATGGTTTTCCAACACGTTATCAACCCCCATAAACTACTGGGGGGTCATCTGCATTCCAGGTATTCTCCCTGTCTCATGCTGATTGGAGGTTGCTAGGGGGTTGCTATGGGTCCCCACCTAGCCTGACTGAGTCAGGGACACCTGGCGCCACAGACCTCTCCTGTTATTTACAGACAAACCACTCAGCAGGGTGGGGATGTGCCTAGGAGTGCTCTGTGGTTCCAAGGACAAGGTTCACGCCCTCTTCCTTAGGACAGGCCTGGAGGTAGAAGCTGGTTTCTCAAAAATGGAGTCACATCAGTTTCTCAGTCCCATGTGGGTTCCTGTCACCCACCGCATCCCGACTGCCCGGGATACTGCAGCTTCTTAGAAGGACCGTCTATTTGAGGTGATGTTCCTTTAGGTCCCTTGGGCGAGAGGCTGATGCAGGCAGTAGGAGACCTATTGTAAGCTGAGGGCCTGCCGCACAGGAATGAGAACAGCCTAAAGAACTTTCGAGATGGATTGGTAGCGGGCATGTCACAAAATTTTATTTCCAACTTGTATGTAGCCCCTAGGATCAGGACTCTCATGAAAGGAGACAAGTGGGAGGTTTTCTGTTTGGAGAGAGTTCTTAGGAGCCGGGAAGAAGATGGCTAGACCAGGGTATGCAAGTCCAACTTCCAAGGGGACCTGTGCCACAGGGGGACCCTGTGAAAATGCAGCCTCCGCCTCGGGAGATCTGGGTTGGGCCCAGAATTCTGTGAGTCTAACCAGCTTCTGGGCGATGCTGTTGGAGCTGGGCCTCACTTTGAGGAGCCAGGAATAGAGAGCATCACTTAAGGCGGGGGTGGCTGGTTACAAGTCAATACCCTTGTTACAAGTCGGTGAACCAGCCACGGGGTAAATCCAACACCCCCAAAGGACTCTTCATCTCAATATCAAAACATGGCTCATAGCTTTCATCCAACAAGCCACATGCATCTCAAAAGACGCTATTTATTGCTTTAGGCTCTGAGTTCTACTGTAAGCCACCTTTTCTCTGGTCTGAGGCAATTTCTTTCTTTTTAATTTCTTTTTTGAATACTTTTATCAAGCCTTAAGAAGCATATTTTTTTTTTCGTGTTTCAACACCTCTGAACTTGGAATGCCATGTATCATCATGTGGGGAGGGGTGGGGGCTGGGGGGGCAAGCACTTTACCACTGAGTTCTACCCCCGGCCCTTTGTGAATTTTATTTTGAGACAGGGTCTCACCAAGTTGCTGAGGCTGGCCTCAAACCTGCGATCCTTCTCCCTGGGTCTCCGGAGGGCTGGGATTACAGGCGTGAGCTACTGTGCCTGGCCAATGGTCAGCAAGTAGACAGTAATAAAAGCAGTCCCCAGTGAAGCAGGCCCTAGGTGGCAGGCAGTGTACTAAGCTGTCCCATTTAATGAGCCCAACATCCCATTTGAAGATGAAGAGGTAGGGCCCCGAGTGGTTTAAAGCTACAGGGAAACCAAGATGAGCCCGGAGGCCATCATGTTGAGTGAACTAAGCCAGGCACAGAAAGACAAACGCCGCCTGTCCTCAGACACGCAGGAGCTGGGAAACGGGGATCTCATAGCAGTAGAGCACTCAGCAGAGGTGGGAAAGGAGAGAGGGCACCTGGGGAGAGGTTGGCTGTCGGGGACGGGGGCGCATGGAGCAGGAGGGATAACTGCTCAGGCCCCGTGGCGCACTGGGGTAACAGGTTGACAATCATCACTGAAATCATTCAGAACAGCTAGGAGAAGGGTTTGCTCCCTGCACCAAGAAATGAGAACCGTTCCAGGGGATGCCTGTGTCCATCCCATTTCACATTGTACACATGTACCGAGATGTCACCTTGTCCCCCATAAAGGTATCCCACTGTTATGGGTCAATGGAAAAATAAAATTCTGTTTAAAAAGCCCCCGTGCCCCAGAGAGGGACAAAGCAAAGATCCAGAGGCTGTCCAAAGCCATACCACGGAGGACACAGCCCTGGAGTCCCGAGGTGCTCGGGAGTGGAGCGCAGACTCGGCTGAGCCTCCGCAGTCTCTTTATTGTCACAGTGAGTGTCCTTCACTGGCAGGCTCACGCAGACTCCCAAACAGAGAACATATGTCCCTTAAAAATGAACACCCCCACCACCACCACCAGGCGTTAGTTAAGAAAAAGTTGCACCAGGAGAGGAAACTTTGCATGTGTGATCTGCGCAGTTAATCACCCTTGTCCCCACCGCCCCTCCCCGCGCAGTCAGTCAGGGGAGTCTTACTTTGGTGCAAAACAGTGAGCCGAGGCCCCGGGTGAGTGGATTTAAAGGCAAAAACTTCTCTTCCCTGCAAATAATTCCCTTTGCACAAATAGCCTGGTAATCAGCAATAATGAGGAAGAAAACGCAGGAAACACACAGGGAATTAAATGGAAATTTGCTCAAATATTAAGCATTTTTAAACAGGCCTCCGCGGTACCAGGGGAGCACTCCCGAGCTTGCTGATTGAACAGCTCACAGTTTGAAGTTCTCAGAATAGACTGGTGTGTCTGACGCGAGGGCCCAGACCCTCCCCTCACGCCTGTTCATCTGTCACGGAGGCTCTGGGAGTCTGGCGGCCCGGGGCTGAAGAGGGGTTGAAAACCTGCTGGTTAGATTCCTGGAATCATCCATCACCCACCCGCCCCCCATCCCTGTCTCTGGAGTTCATTGATAAGATGAGCATTCTGCACTCATTTGCATCTAGGCTTTATTGGATTTACTTTTCACAGTGTTCTCCCTGCACAGATCCTAGAGAAGAATCTCTTTCCAGGTTCAGCACCAGGAATACCTCTGATTTTTAAAACATCCTAGAGCTATTAGGAATCACATCAGGATTAGTATTTCCCTCTTTGCATTGGCCACTAGGATGCTCAGGGCCAAGTCTGTGCATCAGCATGAGTTTTGATGCCTGTTGTACCTGACTTTTTTTAATCTTGTTTTTCCTGTCTTCTGTCCTTCTTTTAAAATTTTTCTGCCTCCAATTCTTTGTGGAATAAGGACACAAATAAGTAAGGCCAAAACAATGTCTTACCAACATCTTAATTACTATTAAAAAAAAAAAAAACTTGGAGTGGAGAGGTGAAGGCTGAATGCTTTGAGGAGGTGTTCATCTTCTTAGTGTTGGTGCCTAGAACAGGTCTTGACTTTCAGCAAGGGCCCCGCCCGGAATCTGACACATTATAAATGCCTGGTCCAGGGCCTGACACACAGCGAGTGTCCGAATGATATTCAAGTCCCTTTTATTTACTGTGTTGTGAAACAGCCACCTGGCACTGATTCAGAGATCGCTGCAGTAAGGATGCTGTGAACCCTCAGGTTCAAAGACAGTGAAAAAGAAATCAGCCTGATCCATAAATGTAGGACTGGATAATTAATCCTGCAGATGAGTTTGCTGAGAGTATCACAGACCAACAGGAATTCACTGTTCCCCAGTTTGGAAAACTGAAAGTCCAAGATCAAGGTGTCGCGAGAGTCGGCTCTTTTGGAGGGCTGTGAGAATCAGTCCCAGGTCCCTCCTCTTGATTCCGGTGTATGGCACCCTTGCAAGGGACTCTTGGCCTGTAGAAATCTCACCCACCCCCACCCCATGTCTCTGTCCCCCTCTTAGGGTGCCCTCCCTGTCAGTCTCCACATTTCTCTTTTCCATAAGGACACCAGCGTGACCTCATCCTGACCAATCACTCCTGCAGCCCCCTCTTTCCAAATAAGCCCCCATTCTGAGACGATGCAGTTCAGACTTCAGACTAGCAAACAACGCGGGCCACCGTTCAGAAGGCAGCGGGTCCCGGCTTCTGCAGGGGGACACAGAGGCTCTGGTCTAATCACTCAGGGAAACCAGAGCCCAGAGCCCGCTGCGCTGGCTGGGTCTGTGGCCCGGGCCCAGAACACCCCCTGTGGTCACAGGCCACCATCACACATGACAGGTGTTTTCCACTCCCGTCCTGCACTCTGCCCCGTGATGGTGCCTCGTCTCGGAACCTGACAGGCCTCCGTGACAGCTTTCCACTCCAGCAGAGAATGAGGACAGCGGCAAGGAAGATCTGGTAGCCCCTGACACCTGCCAGTCACGGACACGCCACCCGAGTGGCTGGGGACCCACGGAGCCTTCAAGGTCATCGAAAGGGAAGGACCCACCAGATTGGCCACACAGAGCAGCCCCCTGGCATCCCACCCCCCGGCAGGGTGTCCAGCAGGCTCTACAGGGAGCCTCTGCCTGGGTCAGACCCCGGCCGGGCTCCTCTCCAGCCTCGGTTTCCTCGTCTGCAAGTGGAAATTACAACAGCGGCACCTAGTTTGCAGAGCCACCATGAGGATGAATAAGATCACACAGGCGTCCAGAAGTGGGGAGGTCGCCCCACGGGGTTCGGGGAGATGGGAGAACAGCACTAGGGTCTGCCACACCCCGCCGTAGCCCAGTTCACAGAGGCTGAATCTGCTGCACCTCAGAAGGACATTGGAAGCCATGAGAGGGCTCGTGGAAGTCCAGCGGCAGGGAGGGGCCTCCCCGGCTCTGCTCCAAGAATCCTCACCATGAGGACAGTGGAGTGAGTCCCTAGAGATGAGCTTCTCCATTAAAATGGTAAAATCCATTGCTTCCTAGAGGAGGAGTCCAGGTGTTGGGAAGCAAAAACTAAAACCAATGTTTTGGTAGCACAAGGTGTATTCTGTGGCATCACATGACATTTTATTCAATGAAAAGTATTTTTTTTTTCCTTATAAAAATCGTGGTTGCTCAGGGCCTTTGCACTTGCTACTTGGAACATTCCTCCTCCAGGTGTCTGCCTGGCTTGGTCCCTCACCTCCTTCACGTCTCTCCTCAAACATATCTTCTCACCGAGGCTTTCACTGGCCACCTCTTTGAAGTTGCACCGACACCCCAGTGGCAGAGGTCCTTGGCAGTCACCCTGCTCACTGTCCAGCTTTCTGTCCGCGCCCCCCAACAGCTGTTACCCTATTGTGTATATTTTACTTTTTTGTTTTGAATCTGCCTCCACCCCAGGGAATATGACCTTCACTAGGGCAGGAATTTTGCGGCTGCGTTGTTTATCACCATATCCTCAGTGCCAAGGGTAGTACCTGGTTCATACTAGATGCTCAATAAACAGTCGAGTTCACTGGACAGCTGGTAATGATGCAGCTTTTTAGCCAAACCCACAAATCCAAAGTTGGATGTCCATCAGCGTGAGAAGACTCTGCCTCCATTTCCTGAGGCGTGACGGCGGACAGCTTTCACCCCCCCTCCCCCTCCCCTTTTGTCCTGTATCTGGGCATTTAAAACCTTCCTGAGAGTCTTCCGTGTGTCCCCAGAAAACCTTGTCCTGTGAGTCGGGGCCCCTCAGACCCTGTGGGTGCATGCACAGTGTCTGTCTTGACCTCTGGGCCAATCACAGACTGAATATCTATCCCCCCTCCCCTGATACCAGGGGTTGAACCCGAGGGTGGGTGACCACTGAGCCACATCCCAGCCCTTTTTTAATATTTCATTTAAACACAGGGTCTCCCTGAGTTGCTTAGGGCCTCACTAAATTGCTGAGGCTGGCTTTGAACTCACAATCCTCCTGCCCCAGCCTCCTGAGCCGCTGGGATGCCAGGCAGGCGCCACCTGCTTGGCTTACTTCAGGTCTCTGAGAAGCAGCTCACAAGGAGAACCCCATCCGCCCCGCCTCCCAGCTTCTCTCTGCATTTG
Organism: Urocitellus parryii; assembly: GCF_045843805.1. Lineage (NCBI taxonomy): Eukaryota > Metazoa > Chordata > Mammalia > Rodentia > Sciuridae > Urocitellus > Urocitellus parryii. The sequence goes on from NC_135533.1 coordinate 144,838,348, forward strand.
CTACTGTTTGCCTTGTTTGGAGAAAGTCCTCCTTTGTGAAATGGGGAGGTTACACATGGTGACAGTTCTGTCTTTACCAAGTTCCTTTGCATCCTCCAGACACTCACTGATTCCTGGATTCTGGAGCCTGAAAGCAACACAGAAGCAAGCTCGTGTTTCACACTGAATTCCACAACACAGCAACCGCTGGCCTCCCTGAACCTAAAAGTCAAACAAAGCACCTACAACCGGCAATTAGGGGCTAAATCTGTCTCTAAATACAGGATCCCGTTGCTGTCAGAGGCTGCCCGTTCATTTAACTTACGCACAATTTTACACAAGAGAAAACCGAGAGATCATTTTGCTGTGACAAGAACCCGAGCCAATCCTTGCCTGAAACTGGCTGGTGGAGATGGACAGGTGACACGCAGCACAGACGTCCAGAAAATTCTACGTGAGCTGAGAAGCAGGGTCTGAAGTCAGCAAAAGATCAGCAGTGACCTCCCGGTGACACTGGGAAGAAGCTCAAATGCTGCGTTTTATGGAATCTAAGCCACCATGGACTCAAAGTCACGCCATCAAACACACAATGGTACCAGTGAAATTCATGTGGTGCTCTTCGCGCTTAGAGGCTATATTTTGGAAGCATGTCTTGTCTCGTGCTTTAAAAAAAAAGGAAGGGAGTGCTCTTTCATTTGCCTTGACAATTTTCTTATATATGACTCTTGTGACCACATAAAACCAGACCTGTAGGTGGAATGCATTGGATAAGGTATTCCTCAAACTTCTTCCCATGCAAAACCCAGCCCTTCTGCACACTCTTGAGCCCAGAGTCAACAAGGGACCTGGCAACAATGTATTCAGCAGAGCTCTGGCTGAGCTTGGGCAAGGTGCTGGGTTGGATCCCCAGCACTGTGAGAAGAAAAAGGCGGGGGATGTCCCTCCACTACTGTCCCTAGGTTTTTTGTCTCAGCCCCTGACCCCCACTCTGAAGGTTTTTCCATTTTGTAAGCCTGTGTCAAGGTCTTCCTCTGACTTAGGCTCCTGCTTTGTTGGCTACCATCTCAAGGACTGAGCTGTGCAGACAGGGTACCAGGAGGGACAAGTGAGTTGGGACACACAGAGGTGACCGCAGCCAAGATAGCGGCAGCAATTGTCAAAAGGTGATTGGAAGACAGGGGCTCATCGGAGAGAGGTGGGTGGCTGAATCAGAGAGTAAGGTCACTGCAGTCGTAATGACAGAGACACCCGTTCAGGAAGAATTGATTATGGAACCTCACAGGATGTTGGGGTGTCGTTACCAGCTTAGAAATCTGTCAGCAAAAGCTCTGTCAGATGTCGGCGGCTTCCTGGCAGCCCCCAAATCCAGGCTCACTTAAGAAATGAAGGCTGTCACCTTGCCACTCCCCTGCTCTCCCGGGCTCCAGCTTCTTAAAGATATTTGTGATTGGCTTCCCTCACTTAGCATGATATTCTCAACTCCACCCATGTACTGGCAAATACCGTGATTTCGTTCTTCTTTAAGGCTGAGTAATATTCCATTGTGTATCTCTACACCACAGTTTCTTTATCCATTCACCCATTGAAGGGCACCTAGGTTGGTTCCATGGTTTAGCTATTGTGAGTTGAGCTGCTATAAACATTGATGTGGCTGCGTCCCTGTAGTATGCTGATGTTAAGTCCCTTGGGTATAGACCAAGGAGAGGGATAGCTGGGTCAAAGGAGTTGGAGACTAGCATGCTAAGCAAAATAAGCCAATCCCCAAAAACCAAAGCCAGATGTTTTCTCTGAGATGCAGGTGCTAATCCACAGTAAGGGGGGCACTAGGGAAGAGTAGGGTTACCTTAGAGTAGGTAGAGGGGAGTGAAGGGAGGGGACATGCGGATAGGAAGGACAGTAGAAGGAAACAGGCATTATGACCCTATGTATATATATGACAGCAGGACTGATGTGACTCTACAGCATGTACCATCAGAAAACGGAGAAATGATACCCCATCTAGGTATGATGTATCAAATTGCATAAATGCATTCTACTACCAAGTATATAACTAATTAAAACAAATTTTAAAAGATTAAAAAAGAAGAAAAGAAAGGTATTGGTGGTTCCCTGACCAGGCCATCTAAAGATCCATCTCTTGGCCATTAGCCCTCCTGATCTGTCCACTGGTGTGACATTTTCTTGGTGGCACTCCTACTAAGCCCAAATGTCACCTTCTCCAGGAAGCCTCCAGTGATTTCCCTGGGTTCCTGTAGCCCTGAGGTAATTCAGGTATAAAGTGTACCTCTGTGGGTGTTCTTTCTCTATTATACGGGGAACTCTCTGGGGACCAATGCCTTATTCCTTTGTGTAGTCCCAGCCCCCTGCACTGGAACCTGGAATTGGTGTCCAGCCAAGAACAGCCAGAGAAATGAATGAGTGAGGAGTCAGCGCTCAGCTACCCCCTGTACACTACGATTGGGAAAATGTCGGCAGAGCGTCCATGCTGGCTCCCAGCATCTCCCCCGTGGTCCTTTACAGGAGCCCCCTGCTAAGGAAATGCCCCTAGGAACACCCCAACTCCTCCTAGCAATAAGCAGGGGTCGGTTCATCAGAGCCCGGCCGTGACAGCCGACTGAGAACTTCCGCATCGAAACTGGGCGCAGAGAGAGACTCGGAGGGAGGACAAGGCTACTCTCAAAGCGGGAAAGAAAATATCCCTGTCTCCGGGAGGAAGTTTCCACCTACCTCGTTTCCAATTTGCCTGAATTAGCTGGTCCCCCACCCCAGGACTGTCATCACTGACTGCACAGGTCTGTCTCCCCCACTGGCCATGAACTCCAGACACCCCGTGTATCTTAAACAGTCATCCCAGCCTCTAGCACACATGGGTTGTTTATTAGAAATTTGGAGAATAACAAATGAAACTGAATTTCAGAACCAACATTTATATCCAGGAAATATAGTAGTGACTTTTGGGTTTTGGTTCCCCTCCCCTCCTCCCTACCCCAGTGCTAGGAATCAAACCCAGGGCCTCAGGCACACTAGGCAAGCGCTCTGTCACTCAGATCAGATACATCCCCTTAGCTACAGGGGTCTCACTGAGTTGCCGAGGCTGGCCTCCAACTTGCGATCCTCCTGCCTCAGCCTCCTGAGTAGCTGGGATCGAAGGTGTGCCCTCTGCCGGTGGCCATCAAGGAAAAGCCCCTCTTCACCCTCTCCCATGCACCATGGTGTCTAATCCTGTGGCCTGCAGATGGTCACACTGATTTCGTGGCACCTAGCAGGGTGCCTGGCACACAGCAGCCACTCCATATCTGAATTGCAGATATTCAACTTCTCTCCTCCTCTCCGTCTCTCTCTCTCCCCCCCCCCCCGTCTGTCTGTCTGCGTCTGTTTCCCTCTTTCTCCTCCGTCTCTCCCTCCCGTGTCTCTGCAGCTCCCTGATCCAGGCGGTGAAGATGGGCCGAGGCTACTTCACCATCCTGAGGGAGGAGAGCAGCTTGAAGAAGGAGCAGCTGCAACTCCAGAAGCTGGAGGAGGAAGAGAGAGAGAAATTCCAGCCGGCCAAGAAGGTCTCCGAGATCCACTTAGGGGACTCGTTGTTGGTGTAAGTGGACAGGGAGCTGCGGGGCTGATGGGGATCCCCTCCCCCCTGCCCCAGGGCGCCATCCGGCCTTCTGGTCTACTGGGGAGTATCTCCTCCCACAAACACCTGCCCCACGAAACAGGATTCCCTGGCCCTACTCTAGCCCTGCAGGTGAGACTTAGAGGTGTCAATCATTCCCCCAGGCCATCGGTTAGAAAGCAGCCTGATGCCCACACTCCGTGGCACCCAAATCCACGGGCTGCACCAACCGTCCTGGACAACATTCTGAGACACTGAGCTTGTGTGGACCCCAGGAGATCTACAGCAGGGACAGGGCAGAGGTGCCAGAGTGGGCAGAGAGGAAACACGCCCTAGAGATGGCCTGTGGCTGCGTCCAGTACCCCGTGGCCACAGCCGTCCCAACCCTGGCTACCTATAGGCTACCCGGAGGGGTCTGCAAGACACCAGTGCCCGGGGTTGGTTACACGGCCTGCCTCTCTTGTTTTTAAAATACAGTTAAAAAGGTCTATTTTAAAGTTCTCCTACTTGTTGAAGTTCCCTTGGGAAATGCCAAAGGGGAGCCATGGTTAAGCCCCATTGTGCCAGGGGCCGCCTTCAGGAATCCAAAAGGCCAGGGCGTTAGCTCAAGAGGACACGGGAGCAGACACCCCCTTTGCAAAAATTCTGTTTTCCAGACGGTTAAAGAGCTAGGCATGTGCACTTCCTAAAAACTTTTCAGCAGACTCCTATGCGAGCTCTGTCTGGCTTTTTTTGCTTAAGACAGTGGGTCTGAGGTTCAGGGTGGTTGGTGGCGGCAGGCAGAGAGGCTCAGAGACTGCTTACTGGATACGGGGTCTCCTTTGGTGGCCATGAAAAAGGTTGGGGACCAGAGACAGTGGTTCCTCGACGTCGTGGATGCGTGTGATAAATGCGACAGAAACCAAGCATGGCTCCAAGTTCTCTTCTCCAGTTTGGCTCCAAACATCTCTACTTCACGGTCAGCCGTCTGCCACTTTTAAGATTTTTTTTTTTTCTATTTTGTCCAGCGATTTTGTTTTGTTTTGTTTTTGTCTAAATAGGCTGACATGTGCGCCTTCATTTATTGACTCGTGTATTTTTTTTTCTAAGACAGAAAAACTATGTCTGGCTGACAGTCCCTCATCTGTGCCACTTAAGGAGTGGCCACGCCAGGAAGGAACCTCTGTCCCTGGAGCAGGGGGCATCTGGATGAATCTGATACATTCAATCCACAGGAAGAGCAAATCGATTCAACTGGGAGGGAGACCTCCAGAAGACAGGCCAGGGGTGTAGCCCACCGGGAGAAGAAAGAAGAGGGAGGAGACAGGCATATCTCAGATGTGCGGGAGGCTTTGCCTCAAGGTGTGAAATGCGAACCCATGTCCACGTCCCTTGGGAATCTTGAGTAAGACGGTTCCCTGGGTGCACCAAATTGTGGAGCAGGTTCAAAGCCCGTTTGGAGCAGGCAAGAGAGGCTGTCTGGATGCAGATCTACCCTCTTTGCACCACCAACCACTGCGTGTTGCAGGACCACTGTGCGCACAAGCCCTCTGGGGGCACACGGAGGTACCCAGAGCATGAAGAGCGCCCCTACTCCACCCTCAACCACAGCAAAGTGCCTGGGGGGGAACATGCCGAAGTGCCTTAAGTACACCCAGCCCCTCAAGGAGAGGACGTAAAAAGGAAATCTAGAGGGGGAAAAATGGCCAGGAAGCCCTTCCATACTGGACAGAAGCTTGCTGAGTGACACAAAGCACGATTAGAAGCTCCATCAATGTCCGCACAGGCCCACCAGAGGGCCCTGGAGCCAGCACATCTGCTTGGGATGGTCCAGGTTGGAGAAGGGGACTGCAACTCTGTTACCTTTTCAAAAAATATCTGTTTAATTTTTTGATTGACACCTAATAATCGTACACGCACGTGGGGCATGGGGTGACGTCTCCATGCACAACGAGCACCACTTGCAAGGGTCAGGGTGACCGGCCAATGCATCCCTTCACATATGGATCGTTTCTCTGTGTCAGGAAACATTCAAAACTCGCTTTAGCTCGGCTCAGATGGACAAGTAACTGCTGTCAACCGCAGTTACCCCACCATGCAAAAGAATTAGACGCACCCCGTACACCCCACGGTGTCTTGTGCCAGGCGTTAGAAAGGCGACATGCAAAGTCAGAACCATTCCAGTGTCCTCGCCAGACCCTGAAGGGGTGTGTGGTGCAGAGAAGGCCACTCGATGGGCCCAGAGTTCCCCATTTTCCCCAGAGGGGTCCCCAGAGCTCAGCAGAAATGCTGCCCTTCAGCCTGAGCCCAGGGCTCTCTACAGTCTGTGACTCCTGGTGACGGAGCCAGCTGGCCGGCTCTCCCTGGAAGGATCTAGAAGGAATCAACTCGAGGCTCTTTCTTCCAGGAGTCGAGCTCAGAGGAACAGGCCAGGCAGCTCCAGACAGGGGCAGGAGCCCGTCTGCTAAAGAGGCTCCCCGCCTGTTTAAGTGGTTGCTCGTCTGGACGGAGTGTTTAATCCGCGGTCACAGAACACAGTTCTCCCTTCTCCCATCCGTGTTTCAGCGAGCGAGACACGGTGTATTTAAAGTTTAATAAGTTTAAATATGCATGAGATGGCTTGTCTCGTAGACATGGGTCTGGTTATATCTTATTTTATTAAAATAAAATTGCAAGCCATTAAGGCACAGTAGCCATCAAATGCCAGAGGGGGGACCTGTTATAAAATGGGATTAGAAGGTGGCCTGCACCAAGACAGGGTGAGGAGCACAAACCCTGGAGCCAGTCGGGACTTGAATTCGAGTCCTTACTTCTGCCGTACAACTGTTCAACTTCGGACAAACACCTGTCCCTCTCTGAGCCTCCTTTTTTTCCTTTGCAAATATGAATGGTACCAAATGTCCCAGCTTGTTAGGAGGATTACATGAAGTGGTACTTAGCACAGGGCCCAGCTTCTAAGACACCCTTGGTGTAATTATCACCTATTAATTATGCAATAAAGTGAATTTGATCTCCCTGGGCCTCAATTACCTCAAATCCTCCCACCTGTGCCTCAAGACCTTAAATTCCAGGAAGGCTGTAGGAAGTACCCCACATTTAAAAAGCTGTGTTTCTATAAATAGGATTCCAAGCACAACAGTATCCAAAAAACACCAGCATTCATTTGGGAAGACTGTTTTTCTTTTTTTTTAAACCAAGCATTTGATCTCGCACCTCATGAAAGCAAAAGGGATTATTTTCGGTGTCCCCTCAGGATGTAAGACCAGAGAATAAGTTCTTTTTTAGACAAAAGTTTTTAAGTCTGACAAAGTACGCAGGGAATAAAGAAAATCAAGCCTGTTCCGGAAGGTTCTTGTCTTCCAGCATTATTTCCCAACGCGTGCAATGACCTCATTTTTTTTCAGCCTCAGATTCTGCTGAAATGGTGGGAGGGGGAAAGATGAGTGGAATTTGTTCTATGATTGTCATTTACAAAGACCAAAACCAGAGATTAAGGAGTACAAACACGGGGTTAATTTCTACATATTCTAATCCACCGGGAGACCAGGATGAGCCGGGAAGATGGGGCAAGTTAACGTGTTTGCTTGTAGGTTTTTCTTTCTTCAGCTTCAGGATTGAATAATCAATAAAAGAGGAAATAGGGGGAAACCCACATTTTGGTCCTTTTCGTTAACTCTGTGACCCAGGATTAATCTCGAATTCCAGGAGGACAGGCAGCTCCTCACTTGGGTGCCAGTCTCACCTCCCCTAGCCCCTTCTGTCACCGTAACACCCTCAATGGCTAATGCTTCTCAACAGAAAAAGACGGAAGTTGCCCTCTCCACGGCCTCCTGCTTTCCTACTCACCATATGCCCTCTACCACAGGATCTTTGCACATGCTGTTTCCTCCACATAGAAGGCCTTTCCCTCCTCCATCTGCCTAGTTGATTCCCATTCAACCTTCAGATTGAAGCTCAGTCTTTACTCTGATGCCCGTGACGGTTGCCATGCACAGTCGTTCCAAAACGTATTAACTCAAGACCACAAACTCTTCTTTCACAAATCTGCAGTTGGAGGGGCAGGACCGTCTCCATTCCAAACAGCAAGGCAGGAGCTGGGGAAGCTCAAAGGATCCATTTCCAAAACTGCTCACTCTCCTGGGTGGCTGGGAGCTGGGAGCTGAGAGCCGAGTCCCTCTCCCTCTGGGCCTCTTCGCAGGCTGCCAGCTTCCTCCCAGTATGGTGGCTGGACTCTAGGAGCAAGCCTCCCAGGACACGCAGAGGAGAGCCGGCCAGCGCCTGGGGCCTGGCATGACGTCACTTCTGACACGTGCTATGGGGTCAGCCAGTCTAAGGATCCCGATCCACGGGGGAAGTAGATGTCGTCCCCTCTGTCACTTGCAAGAGTATCGAGGAATTGGGGAACGTGTCCTAAAATCATCAAGACCCTCTCAGCCTCAAGGAAGAATTCCCAGCTTCCTCCTCAGTCAAATTCCCTATTTTCAGCTGTCAAAGCACATGGATCCCCAGGGTGGGTTTGGCGGTGCCTGTCTACCCCGCCGGGGCCGGTCTCATTCATTGCTACATCCGCTGTCCCCAGCACAAAGAAGATGGCCACTAACGTTTGGGTAGAAGTGAGCGGATCCAGGAACCATCAACTGTTTCATGTGAGAGGTCCTTGGACGGTGGCTCAGAAGCCACAGGGCCTTCCAGGACAGGGTGGGTGTTTATCCTGGTGATTCTCTTTGCTCCACAAGGGTGGGGAGTTTTCGGCCATGTGTCCTCAAACTTCTCCTCTGACCTTGACCCCATTCCTGGGGCTGGTATTGTTGCCTGGTGCGTAATAGTTCCTGGTCATATAAGAGAAGGAGGTGTCCAAAGCTGCTACTCACGGTTCTCTCTCTGCTTTTCCTCCAGCCTCTACGAGGATGAGAAGAAGTCGGGGACCAGCATCATCTTCCGCCCGTTCACCCCCACGCGCAGCTGCCTCTTCCTGCCCTCGCTGCCCGAGGCTCACGTGTAAGCAGCCTCACCCGGCTCCCTGGCCTCGCCATCGGAAATGACCGGGGCACTGGCGTGGGGGGAACCCTTGAGCTACTCATTCCCTTGTCCTCTTGAAAGGGACATGGAGCTTGCCGCTGGCAAACCTATCTGGCATGAAAAATACCAGAAAGCAAGCCGGGCGAGGTGGCTCACACCTGTCATCCCAGCTGCCCTCGGGAGGCTGAGGCAGGAGGATCGCAAGTTCAGAGCCAGCCTCAGCAAAAGCGAGGCCCTCAGCAACTCAGGGAGACCCTGTCTGTGAATAAAATGCAGAATAGGGCTGGGGAAGGGGCTCAGTGGTCGAGTGCCCCTGAGGCTGGCCAGCCCTGCAAAAGGGTACTCTTGCTTTCTAACACCAGGACCTCCCTGTCCCCTGTGTGTCCCCAGAGAGTCACCAGTCCAAACTCTCCTTTTGCACTGGCTGCTCGTTTCAACAGGCAGTGCTTTGGCACGGAGGTAGCCTCCTCTGGCTTGAGGGAAGGGTCCCTCCACCTTGGCACTGCCCACACCTGGGGACCTAGAATTCTTGGTCATGAGAGTCTGGCAGGTCACTGTAGGATGGCTAGTCGCCTCCGTGGCCTCTACGCACTAGATGCCGGGAGTTCTACTTCCCCAGCCTGTGACGACCAGAAACGTCTCGGGACAGCCAGAAGTCCCCGTGGGAGGGACATGACCGGCTCCCCTCCACCCCACCTTGAGAACGACTGTCGGAAGCTAGTGAGTTGGTTTAAGAACTTTAGTGCGACAGATTTATGTGTTAGACCTCCATGACACTTCCGGCATTATTGGCCACTACTGACCACTCTCTAGGCGTTCATACCTCATTCAAAACTCGTAGCACCCCATGGGATGGGTGTCTTATCATCCCCACTCTAAAGAGGAGAAAGCAGAAGCTCAGAGAGGTCTGTTCACCTGCCCAGGCTCACACAGCTCAGGGTCTCCCTGTACTGGGGCTCGGAGCCAGCAGGTCTGGCCTGAGAGCCCGGGTTCTCGTCACCACATGCTTCACAGAAAGAGTGTCCCTAGGCCTGGCCTTGGAGGTGCTCATGGTATATTTGGAGAGCCAAGTCCACTGCCCATGTAGAGTCAAATAATGCGAGAGTGAGATCATAGGACAGATGGCAGACGGGTCAACGGTTAGCAAGAGCACTTACTGACCTCGTGGGCAGACGTGCAAACGTCACCCACACCATGGTCACCCTGGTCACCACCATCAGCGTAGATTGGCCACATCCTCATCCCTGTCTAACAGTCGGGCCTGTGATGAGCCCCACCCCACCCCACTCTCCTCCTACGTCCCTCGGATTGATTTTACCTTTGGTTTCATTTTCTGTTCTTCTTGGGTGCTAGGGATTGGACCCCGGGTGCTTTACCATTGAGCCACATCCCCAGCCCCAGTTTTGATTTTTGAGACAGGATCTTGCTGAGTCCCTTAGGGCCTCCATAAGTTGCTGAGGCTGGCCTCAAACTTGCAGTCCTCCTGTCTCAGCCTCCCGAGTCACTGGGATTGCTGGCCTGCGCCACCAGACCCCGCCTGACCGGCTTCTCTCTAGACCCAATCATTCAGGGTCATCCAACTGGCAGCCGAAGCCGGATGCTCTTAAAACATCTCCTTCCAGCAAGAGGCCTGGTAGTCTCTCCTAATGTCCCTCGGAAACACTTGGGCTGTCCCTGCGTCTCTCGTGGACAAGCCCTCTGAAGACAGTGAGATGTCCCTTGTGTCTGGGGATATCGAGGGATATCTGGGAAAGTACCTGATCCCCCCCAGCACCCCCATACACTCTATTCCTTTGGTCTGACCACACCAAAGCTTACATCAGCTATGAAATGACTAGAGGTAGCTTCTGGCCCTTCTTTCTTCAATGCCAGTTGGGGAAAGTGAAACAGAGAGGGCCCAGAACTTGCCAAAGGTTGCACAGCAGGAATCTTGATCCTGTCGCTCCTCAGTCGGCTCTTTACACCAGGTGAATCAGAGATGTTATCATGAACGGCATCCCAGTGGAAGTCGTTACTGTTACACTCTTCAAGGGCCAGACAGTAAATAACCTTGTACTTTGTAGACCAGAGGGGGCTGTGGGTTCTAGGATCCCCGGGCTGGGCAGGACTCTGTGGTCTGTAGGTCTGTGGACTGGAGGGTCCAAAACACAAGTAGTTCTACTAGAGCGAGGACCCAAAGGGTAGGGACAGGGGGACCCATTGAAGACATGGGGATGCTTTAGAAAGTCCTTGGAGAGAGCCTAACCCAGGCCCGGAGCAATCAAGGAGGGCTTCCTGGTGGAGCTGAAGCCCCGTCACTGAAAGGCAGAGAAGATAAACCTGCACCAGGAGCGGAGAACAGGGCTCCGTGTCACCTTCTCCCTTGAGGTTCCTCCTCCTCCAAGGACGCCGGCCAGACCCACTTTGTTTTAACTGAGTGGCCTCTTCAAAGGCCCGGCCTCCAAGTACCATCCCAGCCGGGGGTACTGGGGTGAGGGCTTCCACATACAAACATGGGGGGCCACGGTGGAGCCCTGACGGGTGGTTTAGGGGGCTCTAAGGTGTTCAGCAGGGGAAGGTGGGGATCAGGTCTGCCCCCGCGCCTGTCCCCTGCAGAAGGGACTCAGCTCACGGGCCCACATCGCCATCAGCCCCGTGACCAAGCAGACCCACGTCCACCATGAGCCCTGCCCACCCACTGCCCACCACTGTGTTGTTCTTGGAGCTTTGGTCCTGGAGGGATGCAGTCTCAGGAAAGAGCAATAATACGGCTGGGTCCTGGAGGCCTCTGCTCTATGGGTGGGAGGGGAAGTCAGTGGTGGAAGGTGAGGACCGCTCACCAGGACTCCAAGAGAGACACAGGCAGCGTGCTAACCCTTCCCGACCGCCACCGCGGCTTCCCCGGAGGAGAGTGAGGCCTCCGTGAGAGGCAGGGCTCAGGCCCGGGGGAGCACAGTAACCCGGAGTGATCAGACCGATCCTTTCTACTCCCAGCTGTGTGACCTCAGGTAACTCACTTCACCTCTCTGAGCCTCAGTTTCCCCTTCTCCAAAACAGTAATGGATCATCACTCATACCTCCGCAGATCTGGGGAGAGATAAATGATGTGGGGAAAAGTAGCTGGCTCATTGTAGATGTTTGATATGACATGCCCCCCCCCCCACCATCAGAAAAGGACCGATTTTTAAATAGTGCTTTAGTGACGTTTTCAAATATCACGCTCAGTGTGCTTTTCAATATCAAGCTGCCTCTTCAGACAAAGGACGCCCACACTTAAGGACTTCCCTGGGTGCCCCTGTGGATTAAGAAGAAAAAAGTAGTGACTACACTAGTTCCTTGTTTTCCAGGCTACCTGTCACCCAACTCACTTATTGTCCTTTGTTAAACAACCAGGGGCCTGGTAATTAATTCCCTCAGGTCCCTCCTTTGCCAGAGTCGAGACTCCAACTTCGGACCCCTCCCCCAGTCTCCCCGCACCACACACACCACACACTAACCCCCGCTGCTGGCCCAGGATCACCTGGCTTCCAATCATGGCTCTGCCCTCTACTGGCCCAGTGACAGGCACACCTTCCTAACCTCTCTGAGTCACAGATTCCCAGAATGGGGCCGATGACAGGATGTGTGCCCAATCCACATGCCCCAGGCCTGTAATCCCAGCGATTCAGGAGGCTGAGGCAGGAGGCTGGCAAGTTGGAGACCAGCCTCAGCATCTGAGCAAGGCCCTGAGCAACTTAGAGAGACCCTGTCTCCAAATAGAAAATAAAATGGGCTGGGGAGGTGGCCTGGTGGTAAAGCGCCCCTCTGGGTTCAATCACCAGTACCAAAAAAAACCATGCTTTTCCCCATGAAGATTGTCATAACAGGATCCCCCTGTGTCCCCTCCCCGTGTCTTGGCAGAGAGCCCCTGTTCCGCCAGCTCTGCGCCCTGCACTGGCTTTTGGAGTCCCTGACCATCGACCACACCCACCACACCATGAAGTCGGTGACCACCTGCTGGAATTTCAAGTAGGCATCCGCGCCTCCACCCCGCCCTGCGCTAGCTCCGGCCTGGGCAGCGGGAAGGGCTGCCCTTCGCTCCTCCCTCCCGTGCGTCCTTCCCGGTGACCGGGTGACCAGGTTGCTTTAGGGGCTCCCTATGTTCTGAGGGATCCAACAGGGCGGGGCAGAGGCAGCTCACACAGACCCAGTCGGGTGCATCCCCTTGCAGCCTAGCGACATCACAGGGGTGGCTTGAAATCAGCCGGTCACAGAGGGAGAATTGACACCACAGAAATTGGCAGATCCTCAGCCGGACTGCTCTCCAGCCCTCCCGGGGGACGGTGTCTCCTCCTGACCATTTTTAGTTTTTCTCTCTTTCTTCTTCTCCCTCCTGCTCCGGGTCCCTTTTCTTCTTCCCTGGTCTCCCTGTTCTTGATCTGCTCCTGCATCTCAAGGAGTTGCTTGGTCTGGCTGCGACACTGTCTTTTCCATGTGTTCTGGGCGCTCTTTCACCACTTGGACCCAAGCCTGTCTGGACTTGAGATGCAGCTCCCTGGGGCAGCTGGGGTTTGCCCAGGCAGAAGCTTCCAGAACACTTTGTCCAGGCCAAGAAAAGGGTCAGGAGCATCACCTCCAGGGGACAGGGGTCATGCCCAAGCTTTGAGGCCACGGTAGAAAGAATCACACGGGGCGTGCAAGGTGGAACAGGAAATAGGAACCAACGAGGCTCATTCTTTAAGAAATCAAATTGTCTGTAAAAAAAAAAATGGGACCCAAAATAATAATAAGGAACCCAGTCTTGAGGAACAGGATTTGCACTGTGAAAACCACAGGCTGAGTCTAATAAACCCCGTCCCCAGTGCTGAGGGTCCTCTCCTCCACCTCCATGGGCCCAGGCACCTCTCGAAGCCCTGCCTCCCCAACAAGTTCAGTTTTCTTCTCTTCCAAATATTGAGTCCTCACTAACTCCTTCTTCAAAGGACATTGACCACCGTCCCTCCTAGTCCCCCAGTTTACCTCTTGCACCAGGACCCGGATCAACTAGCCTCAAATACAATCACAAATGTAAATTCTGCATCTATCCACATATGAGTAACTCTTGTAATCTCTTTTTTTTTTGATATAGGGTCTTACAAACTATTTTTAAGTAGTAATAGTTTACTTTTTTCTTTTTAACATCAGAATCCCTGTAATGTAAACCAGATTGTTCTGAAGGGACCCTCTTCCGGAAGGAAGAGATTTAAGAGCTGAGAGACCCGGGGCCCCACTCCCATGCTGGCCCCTCAGTTATTTACAAAATAACTTTATGATTCCCAGAATTTGCTTGAAACCCACAGCCTCCAAACATTCATCATGCATTATTCATTTTTCTTTAAAACCAAACTGTCCAAGTTATGAGTGAATGCAATTTACTAGAAATTTTTCAAAAAAAAATTTATAAGCATATAAAGTATAAAAGCTTTTATTCCCTCCTTAGAGAAAAACTCCTTTTAAAGGTGTAAGGTGTACCATTCCAAATCTCTTTTAATACCTTCTTCACCTTATAAAAATACACACATACTTTTTTTTTTTTTTTTTTTGGGTACAGGGGACTGAACCCAGGGACACTCTACCACTGAGCTCCATCCCCAGACCTTTTTACTTTGTATTTTGAGACAGGGTCTCACCATGTGGCAGAGGCTGGCCTCAACTTGCAAACTTCCTCCTGCCTTAGCCTCCCTAGTCACTGGGATTATTACAGGCTTGCACCCCCGTGCCTGGCTCACAGATATTTTTGATGGAAAATGGTTTAAAATATTATTCTCGACCTCATTCCCCGCCCTCACCTTTTACGGGGACTCATGATGGCACCTACCCATCTTCCGCATTCTGCTCATATTGAAAGGCACACACACTGGGGCATTCTGTGGTGTGGATGGAACATAATTCAGATAAGCACATCTTTACTGACCGTGTACACGGAGGCTATTCTCAAATTTTTGACATTCCAAGTGGCACTTCATGGAACATTCTTGCACATGTCTTTCGTGCCCTGTTGTGAATATTTCTTTTGATTGGATTCTGAGAAATGGGAATCGCTAGGTCAAAGCAACACGTACATTTTTTTTCCCACCGTTGATTGCTTAGATTCTAGGAAAAAAGCCCCTGAGCCCGGGGACTACTCATTGCATGTCACCTCCCCAACCCAGCCACCAACAGCAACCTTGCCTCCGACGTGTGCACACCCACCCTCCCTCACAGAGGGAAGAGCATCCTGTAGGATGTGGACGGAGGAGAGAGAAAGGGCCATCTTTATTTTCTTTAATTGCTTTTTTTTAAAAAAATGTGCTCAGAATGTAACAAAAAAAAATTGTTGATGGCAGTAAAAAGACATATTGGTCTCATTGAGTATCGAATGTTCTACCGTGATTGATAAGGGCAGGGGTCTAAGGCTGCCCAGCTCTCTAAAAGCAGAATCGGAATAATTCAGACAGTCCCAAGAGAATACTGCAGTTCAAGAGGTTGCCTCTGGCAGGGAGAGTGTCTTGGTGGGGGTCTTGTTTTTCTCTAGTAGACCATTTCCTCCTGGTAGGGACCTTTGACCCGGGGCCTGGGATATGATGGTAAATGCTTAACAGGCAGTTTTTCCGGGGCTGGAGAGACGTGGTTTGTAGTAAGGCCAATGTCCCTGGTGTCAATCCCCCGCCGAGGCTGATTTCAAGATGGCCAACATGATGATGTCACTGGGCTTGGGGTCGGGAAGAGTTGCACCTGGGGTTTTCGGCCATCCAGAGGAGCCAATTCCAGGACCCCAGGGTCTGTTTAAATGACAGCTCTGGGGGACAAGAATTCCTGGTTATGGATGCCTTTGGGACTTCAGGCTAGAAAAGAAACTTCTGAGCAGAATTTTAGCAGCAGATGAGATCCGTGGTCACTGGGTCACTGGGCAGACACACAAGGCCCACCAAAGAATCTAACTCCAAAGAGAAACACCTCAGGAAACGACCCCAAGAAGAAACCCCAGGTCCCCAGTTCTGGTGAATGCTCATCCGAATTTCCATCAGCCGAGAGCCAGCCTAGACCCTGCCCCTGCCAGCCCCCGGGGATTTTCTGAATCCATCCCTGGTGACCCGTGGCTCCCAGAGCATCATGACATCTGCATACCAAGCCCCTCTCTTTATGGATTTTATAGCAGGCATGTGGGGGTGCTTCAATACCTCCGCGTGGGTGGGGCACACACAGCGAGATTTGACCAAGGGGCAGCTGGATTGCCTCGAGAGGTACCATCAGCATTCACAGCACGAGGATCTCACGTCTGGATGGATTGATGGCTGGTCAAGAGAACGGGCAGACAACAAATTTTAGGATTAGCTGCACCTGAGTCTCTGTTTTACTTAGGGGGGGGAACTTCTCAATTCCCAATTTCCTCCTACAGCAATTCAAACATAGCACCACATCCCAGCACCCTGATCAATCCTACTGCTCTTAGGAGAGTTTATTTCTATTGCTCAGACGATAGGGTTCAGACCAAGAAGAGAAACTAGCCTTCGATACTGTGACAATTATCCTTCTGCAAGCGGTACGAACCTCTTTTTAGACAAAGTCACACCTGGTTTTTTTGTGTGAAGGTCCCTAAGTCTTTCCGTCCTTGGGGCCAACTGTGTTTCAGAATTCTGACTTTTTTTTTTTCTAGTTTAAAAAGGAAGTATGAGGTTTCTACCAAGGAGGCCCAAGGCGGCACAGACGTGAGTCTGCAGGAAACAAAAAGTGAATATTTATCCTAAGTTCCTAAATAAAGGGCAGCTCCTTTCAGGTCTCATTTTGCTGCCAAATAAGTTATTAAAATCTTGTTATTCAATCCCTTGGGGGGTGGTTTGAAATAGAGGTTTTAGACCTGAATTGACGGTATTCTTATTAGAGAATATCTTGGCTGGGCTCAGTAGTACACACCTGTCATCCCAGGGGCTCTGAGGCTGGAGGATCGTGAGCTCAAAGCCAGCCTCAGCAACTCAGCAGGGCTCTAAGCAACTCAGGGAGACCCTGTCTCCAAGTAGAACATGAAAAGGGCTGGGGATGTGGCTCTGTGGTTAAGCATCCCTGGGTTCCATCCCTGGTACCCCCCCCACAAAAAAAAGACTATCTTTCCAAGGGCTAAGCCTGTGCAGAACTTTCTGTAGAAGCAGATGAGCAAACATGGCAGTGCCCTCTCCCCATCTTTCCTGCCGTCTTCCCTAGTCACCTTGGGGAAAAGCAGGGGAGACCTAGCAAAAGAAGGGAGAGAATCCAGAATCACCAGTTTACCCTCCAGGTGGGGGACAGCACACAGAGCTGTCCCCACAGACCTGTGCTGTCCCCTGGAGCCAAGGAAGCAGCTCAGTCTCATTGCCTCCGACTGCCCCCGACAGATCCCTCTACCCTCTGCACCCACTCTTCACTGGGGGTTTGGGGGACAGGTGAGTGGAATCCTGGTTACTGTAGCTTCTTCTGGATTTTTAAATATGATGATGTACGTGTTTGTTGCTCTGCTGTCTCCAAAACATTTCCATGCACTCTGAGTTCAAAGCTCTTCACACTGTGCGGCTGGGGAGCCAGTTGGCATAAAGATTCTGATCCAGCAGGTTGGGGCCTGACAACCTGCATTCTAGCAAACTCTCGGCAATCCTAACTTTTATGGAAGGAGTCTAGGCACGAAGAATACCTCCTTCCTTGTAAAAATACAGATGGCTCAAAAGGAACCCACACTTTGGTGGCTCAACACGAACCCCTAAATCCATCCACTATTTATAACGGAAATAGCCGGAGCTCGGAACCGGGCACTGCTCTGACTCTATGACCCCTCATCTGAGCCCTGTTCCACCCGGCCAGTGCAAACCCCGAGGCCCAGAGGACGGGAGTCACCTTCTGCAAGCGGCAGAGCTAGCCCAAGACAAGTCAGGATCTGAACCCAGCTGGAGAGCGTGGGTGCTCAACCGCTCGACCATCATTTCCAGTGTCTGTAGCCGAAGCCCAAAGTCTCCTGTTAATTTAGAGAATCATCTGGTGCCCTCCCTCAAGGAAAAAAAAAAAAACAGATTATCTCTACAAAGTGGTACATTAAAAAGGGACCCACTTATCAAGATGATCTAAGTATCATTTTCTTTCCTAAAAGAGCTGAAAGTATCATTCTGCACATGCGGCTTTGCCACTCCGGGCTTCCTGTTTAACACAGGAGGAGCATCCCTTCGCACCTGCACCTCTGGAGCTGATGGGTATAAGAATATACAGAAATATGTTCACCGATTCTCCAAGGAGGAAAAAAAAAGTTTTTCCAAAATTTTTGCTTTCATGCAACAGGGCAGCCTCCTTGACCAGCGCACCCAATGGCACTTCTTACTGAAATGGCTTCTATTTAAAGGGGCCTGCGCTTGGTCCTGTAGCCCCACCCCCACCCCCACCCAAGAATACGTCACTGTCCTCCAGCTCTGCCTTTTGCTGGTGGCACACTGCTGGGAAGGCTGCAGCGCAGATAACAGCCCACGTCCTGCTCTCAGGAGCTTCCCCCTGGAGAAGGGGGGGGACAACAGATAATCAACATGTCACAGTCAAGATAATTTGAGATAGCTCTAAGTGAGGGAATGAATGGGTGATGGGGTAGAGTGGCAGGGCCTGGGGCTGTGCTTTGAAGTTGGGAAGGCTGGCTCAGGAAGTGACAGGTGCGGGAGTTCTTGATTTCCCCTGCTCCCCGCTTTGTGCGGCTGCAATCCCCTCACCGTCCGCTCTGGTACCCCAGCCGACATCGGGGAGTGGGAGCAGGCTGATCAGATGGTCTCATCCCTCCTGAGGCAGGGCGGGGCCGCCTGGCCTTGGGGATCCCAAGAGATCCGCCCCTGCCCACCCCCAGGTACAGAATCCGCGGTTCCTGCCCTCAGCCCCGGACAGGTGGACGCGGCCTAGACCACGACTTTCCACCCCCGAGGCACAGGTTTTCAGCCCCAGGGTGAGTCAGAAAGTGAGAGTGGAGTGGTGGAGACGATGGCTGGTAGCCACTGTCAACAGACATCTTCAAATGACGGCCAGGGACAAGACGTGCTCTGTGTCAAGACGTGCCCTGGGTGGACACCATTAAAAGAGAGGAGACCGTTCTCAACGCCCTCTTCCCTGGATTTCTGGCCAACGGGATCCCCCAGAAACCTTCCAAAGGGGGAAATAAAGGTCTGAAAATCACGGCTACTTCTCCCCCATAGAGCTGCCCGGGGCCTCGTCCCCACCATCGGCTCCTCCTGAAAGTCACAGTAAAATCTCTGATGCAGCCAGGCACAATGGCGCACGCCTGTCATCCCAGTGGCTCTCGGGAGGCTGAAGCAGGAGGATCGTGAGTTCAAAGCCAGCCTCCGCAAAAGCAAGGCCCTAAGCAACTCCGTGAGACCCTTGTCGCTAAATAAAACACAAAATAGGGCTGAAGGTGTGGTGGTGAAGGGCCCCCAAGTTCAATCCCTGGTACCCCCCCCCCCAAAAAAAAAACACATCTCTTCTGTGAAAAGCACACCATGGCTGTGGGTAGGCGAACTGTACCTGGTTCTCTGGACAAGGCACCCACTGGCTCTTAACGAGCCCCACTTCTTTTCCTCTGCACAGCAATCATTTGTATAGCTCATATTATCTCCCCATTTTACAGACGAGGCTCAGAGAGGCTACAGAACTTCCCACAGAGTCGTGCGTTCAGGAAGCAGTGGGCAGCGGGGGCTGGAACAGTGGGTTTCCCCACTGAGATCACCCTCTTCTGGTTCTGATGCTCAGGGGGACTGGCCCGGGTCTCACAGATGGGACATTGGGAGCATCCATGAGGGGATCCTGATTAAACTGCAGTAACATGCAACCCCCACATCTCAGCAGCTTCATGCCACAGAAGCTCCTTTCTTGCTGCCCGGACTCGACCCGCTCTCTGCTCATTACAGCCAGGCGGGGGACGGGGCTGCAGAAGCGCCATCTCAGCACAAGCTCCCGCCATCTGACTCCAGGACGGCCTGGAAAGCCCCCGCCCTAGCCTCCCCTCTCTCACTCGCTGGCTCATGCTCATGTATTCTTGAACAAAGCAAGTCACCCCTGACTTGAGGGAGCAGGGAAGCGGGTGGACTGCACTAATGATCTGGCCACCAGGCCCCTGGGGGAGGACCTGCAGCTGGCCCTGCCCTTCCCCACGAGGTGTGCGGTGGCCATCGCTACCCCCCCCCCCACCCCGTGGCTTTGTCCTGTCCTCCCACCTATCGATCTCCCCGTTTGGTTTATTTGCTACTGAAAATGAAACATCAGAGAGACCGATTCTGTCCAACCAGGGCTTTTCGGTGTCGGTGGCTTTGCCGTGCCAGGGCTCCGGGGTGCGTTTGAAGGTCTGCGGGAGACTCGCTGCGTTTTTTTTAGCTCATTTAACGTGGCCCCTTGAAGTGGCCATAGATTTCAGGTCGTCTGGGAAGTCCGCATTGGCGGAAAACTTCCCTCTTCCCGATTGGGCCTGAACCTTTCAGGTTTTTTGAAAGCCTGGCTGGGGCCAGATTTAATTCTGAAAGGGGAAGGGGGTTGCTTTTGAACTTGAAGAAAAAAAGCGGGCAACTCAACGGGGGTCTCCGGAGCAAAGAGAAAAGCAGAAGGCCCTGTGGTCTTGAAAGAAGATCTCCGGCGCAGAAGCAGGGGCTCCCCGTGGGTGCGCCTCAAATCGGACTTCAGAAGCGCCCCGAGCTCCAGTATTGTTTCTAGGACTGAAGGACCCCCGTTCTTCCTCTGGCTGGATTTTAAATATTCCCTAATTTGATTACTCTGGGCAGGGGTGGGGAGAGCTGGCAGAACCCACTTAAATGAGCTTCTCTGTTAATCATTCAGGGGGCTCTGTACCGTGTCATCAAACCCAACGTCTTACACAAAGCTTGGAGACCCAAACTCACCCCCGTCCTCCCCAGCCTGACTTCTTGTGCCGGGGCCGGTGTGCATTTCGTGTCCCGCGGTGGTGAGCTGGTTATCTGTCCCACAGGTCAGTGCTGGTGAGGACGGGACGGTCCCCTTAAGAGTCCTTGATGGTGCTACTCAGGTCCCCCATGCCTGGGGAAGCCAGTCTTACGTTGGGTTTATCTTGATCACCTTTTGCCTCTGGAGATCTGGGCACTGGGACCCGCCACCGCACTGGGAAGCCCCCACCCCCCCATAAGCCCAGACCCCTGTGAGCATGCGTATCTGCTCACCTCCTCACGTCCCCCAGGCCCTGCTCCACGTTAGAAGAAAGCCAGACAAAGGGCAAAAGGATCCCAGGCCTCTAGAACCCTTTCTGCAGAGAAAAAGGAATGAGAGAGAGAGAGAGAGGAGAGAGAGGTGGGGGTGGGAGGATGGCTGATGGATGGGCCAATCAACCAATCTACAGACTCGCAAGAGATCAGACCCTGCGACTCCCCCCTCCTTGCCTCTCAATAGAGACCCCCTGCCCCGTCACCACAAGCCCAAAGTCTAAGGAGACTCCGAACCAGCGTTCCCTTAACTTATTTGGCAGCAAAATCTGACCTGAACCAAATTGATGAGGTGCCACAACCTGATGCTATTTAAAGTCTTCATTGAACTGATATAAATATCCATGCATTTTGTTAAAGAAATAGGAACATGTTTGATTATTGCCGAGACCCCATTAGAGGGGTCATGGTCACACACAACAGAGGCAGCATATTTTCTTCCAAAAATGTCCGAATTATAAGAATTTGGCAGGAAAATAGCTCTTCGGGTCTCAGGTAAGGGTTTACAGGCACGTTACCAACGGGGCCTGCCGGGGCTTCAGTCTCCTGCCCAGGGAGTGATCAGCCAGGCTCGGTGCCCCTTAATCCAGGCCACTTGGGAAGCTGAGACGGGAGGATCACAAGTTCAAGGCCAGCCTCCTTGGTAAAGTGACACTGGGTTAAGTCCCCAGTACCATCACCATCACCACCAACACAACACCAATAATAATACAAAATTGCAACATAAACTTAGGTACAGGGTCCTTGGAGAAGGCACCCCTAGAGGGAGGGTCCCTGAAGCTGTGTAAATCTGCATCTGGGTGAGCACGGAAGCCCCCCCCCCCGAGTTTTGTTTTCTCATCTGCAAAATGGGACCATAATGACAGCATCACAGGATCTCGGCGACTGAGGAGATTCTGCAAGGACACAGAAACATCGTGAAAATAGCCTCCAACAGAACTTGGGCTTCAATAAGTCTTAAACCAGTGATTGTCCCTGTGCAAACCCCTCCCCCGGCTCCCCCAGCCCCATCGGGTGAGATTCTCTGTGTTGCTCCAAAGTGCTCCTGATGCAGGGCCCTGAAGTCCTAGAACATGCAAAACATTCACAAAGGAACATACTTCCCACTTCCTCTGAGACGTGTCCTGGAGTCCCAGAGCACACAGCTGTGAGACCCACACAAAGACAGCCCGCCTCCCTCAGCCCGGGCCAGGGGCAGGGGTCCCTCCCGGCCTCGAGGTTGCAAAGACTCAGCTGCAGAGCATCAGGGCAGGGGTGGGGGTGGGGATCTTATCCCAGGCCAGCCACCATCCACCCCCTGGTTCTTACATTTCAAAAAAAAAAAAAAAGAAAAGAAAAGAAAACTTGTAATAAACAAAGTCTGTGCAAACGGAGAACTCATTAAGCTGTTTCTCACTCAGGGACCCGGGGGGAAGCAAGAGCTCGATAAAAAAAGTCAATAAGGACAAGTCCATGGCCCAGAGGTGGGAGCACTTCGTCGCCACACCAAAGGTAACCAGCTGCGGGCCGCCCTCCCGGTAGCCACCAGCCCCCGGCCTGGGCAGGGACGGATTTTGCCCATCTTTTCTCTAATGCAAACTTTTTTTTTTTTTTTCTTGTTGGCTTTTGGAGTGAAGGGAAGAGACCACAGGCTGTTGGATGGTTCTTATAAATTTTAATTAAAATGGTTATCTGGGGATTATAGGAAAAATGACATTGGGCTGGACGCTGCTTGAGAGGGGGTGCTGAGCGGCTGTTCAATAAGATGTCACCAGAAGGAAATGGACTCATCTCACTCCACCTCCTAAATCAATAACCCTCTCTCTCTCTCTCTCTCTCTCCTGAGTGCTCCAACAGACAAGATTCCCTACAAATTAGAATGTGTGCTCACTGTTAAGAAAATATCTCAACCCCAAGCTACTCCTCACCCCCAAACTCCCGGGTTCGTCCACTAGATAAACAAGCCTCCCCACACTGCCCGAGGCAGGAGGCGATATTTCAGGAAGTGAAGACTCTATTGTCGGCTGAGCCTGTCTGTCCCTCACCCACAAAATGGACACAGTGCTGGTCCCTGCCTACCTCACAGTCGTGGTGAAGAACGCCATCTGCAAAACTCACTTTGAAACTGCAGAAAGGCTGAGCCTGCTTAGCAATTTTTAGAGGCCGTTTTTCCATCAATGTACTCATAAGGAGGCCAGTTCTCTGCTAAGGAAGTTCTTTACTTGAATTATCCAACTCTGCCTTCTTAATAACCCCACGGGACACTATTCTTATCCTCTGGTGGGAGAGGAGGAAGTTGGAGTTCAGAGAGGTTAAGTAGCTTGCATGAGGTCACACAGCTGGGTGGCGGCAGAGGCAGGAGTTCATCTTGGGTCTGTCCATGTATTAAACCTTGAGCTCTTCCACTGTACGTTCCCCTCCACAGACCATTTGCACCATTTTCCCTGCTCTTTTTGTCAGACCGCTCCTAGATCTGAGAAGCAAGAGCCTTTGTCTCTATCTCAGAAAGTTGCTATGGAGATATTGTGCACATCCGTCTCCAGAGATGCACAGACAGAGCAGCAGGAGCTGCAAACCCTGACAAATGTCCTTCAGGAATATTCACAACTAGAACTGGAGGAGGGGGAGTGAACTGCTAGAGCCGAACTCTGACAAAATTAAATTCCCCAGCAAGCCTGTGTGGGGTCCCACCCCGGACCGAAGTGGGGTCCACTCTGGAGGCGTGAGAGCACTGAACGGGATGAAGGACACCTGGTTCAGTCGCGGTGACTCCATTCACTATGCGACCTCGTCCCCTCTCCTGATCTCAGTTTCTCTGCCAATCAAGGACGGAGCATTTGGAAATCCCACGGCCCTTGATATCTTTCTGGAACCATGAAGACCTTGACAGGGCCCCAGCTGTGTTCCAAAGGGCCAAGAAAATTGTGCAGATGGAAGAATCAGCCCGGGGGGGGGGACACAGTAGGGAGGGGTGAGGTCTGTGGCTTCTCTTTAGCCAAGAAAGCTAAAGAAAAGCCCCTCTGCTCAGCACCAGCTCGTTTTGTCACATGAGAATAAAAACTCAGGCCTGTCTTTTCCAAGAGGAAAAAAAAAATCTTAGGTTTTTTTATGTAAAAATCTCCTAATGTATAAAATCCAGGCTGATTAAATATGTCTCCCTGGGAGCCACAGTTTGCAACCCCTGCTTCTTAGAAAGTCTAAGGAACCATTCAGGGATTCTGCTACCAAAAAGTCAGCCCCTACTGATGTGGTTACCATTGCTTCTAGAAGCATTTGGGGATGGAAGTCAACTCAGGGGAAGTCCGTTCCATAAAGGGCAAGCAAGGCGCTGAAGCCGCCTGTCACATCTCCCCCCACCCCCACCCCACATTTTTATTTTTCCGCCACTCTCAGTGAATCAGAAGTGTCAGCCCTTCGCTTTGGACTTTCCTGGCTGGGGTGGTTAATGGAATTTTAATTACTGGCAACTTGGAGGAGCACAAGATGAAATCCTAGCTCGGAGAAGATGCACACAAAACTGTGGCTAGGGAAGGCCCTCCTGAGGTCCTCCCAGTTCCACCTCTGAACATTTTGTAAGTGCCTTGGGCTCTCGGTTCAGGGCTCACTGCAAGGTTCCAAGATGCCCCTGCGACCGACCGTCTGTCCAGGCTCCAAATCTGACATTGAGAAGAAGAGTCCGGTTTCCAGCCCCAAGAATCTGTACTGTGGCCGAGAGAACAGAGGCAACCTGTGTGTGTGCCACCCCTGAGCTCTGACATCATCTCTCCCCTGGGTGGCCGGCAGGAGAGGGGCTGTCCAAAGTCAGGACAGAGGGAGCCTCGTTCCCAGCTCCTAATTAATCAAAGGAGAGAACTCGCCAGCTCTTGGTATTTGCTTTGACTTTTATCACAGGCGTTTTGCAACCCCTTGGAGGTCTGGCTAAGCCCAGTTCAAACTCCGATCCTCCCCCCAGTCTGTCACATCCTGAAGCATGCTGCCATTTGGGTAGAATGCCACTGAAGAGCCAAGCCCAGGAAGAGCTCACACGATAGCCTTCCCCCCACCTTCTTCTCCCCCTTCCTCCACTTTCTCCTTCCCCTGTGCAACCAAGAAATCCCTCCCCTCTTCAACGGCAGGGAAGTTCCACCCACATTCAGGGCCCCTTGAGGCAGCCAATCAAAATACGGCTCCTCCAGAGATTCAGGAGGCCCGGGCAGGAGGATCACAAGTTCGAGGCCAGTCTCAGCAACTTAGCGACACCCCATGTCAAAACAAAAAATGAAAAGGACTGGGGAGGGGGCTCAGTGGCCAAGCACCCCTGGGTTCAATCCCGGCACAACTGTGTGTGTGTGTGTGTGTGTGTCTTCTGATCACATCATGGACTCCTGAAATGAACCTGCTGAACACAATTCTCTCCACCCTCTTCTGTGTGCTCTTCTGCCCCCTCTCTCCTTCCTGTCTTCTTCCCTGGGCAACTTTGTGCTTCCTCTAAAGAAATCATTTGTCTGACCCTCCCCCCCCCCACACACACACAGCTTTCATTTAAAATGTTCTCAAATAAAATCATCTTTATCAATTGGGTGTAAATTGTCACCCCACCTGTGGTGAGCTTTTCCTCTGGAGTTGTAGAGGGCCTACTCTTCCCCACCAAAAAACCTAGGAGACAACTTTTTTGTTGGTTTGGTGCACTAGGGATTGAACCCAGGGGCGTTTTACCCCTGAGCCACATCCTCAGCCGTTTATTTTGAGACAGAGTCTCTATCAGTTGCTGAGGCTGACCTTGAACATGTGAGCCTCCTACTTCAGCCTCCCAAGTCCCTGGGACTGCAGGCGTACATCACCTGGCATTTTAGACGCCATAAAGAATCCTCACCGTAGGATCAAGGGCACTTTCAATGCCACTGAAAAGGCCTTTCAATGAATTTTTAAGCAATCAGCTTTGGTGTTGACCTCACCTGTGTTTGAACCCTGGCTCTGCTGCTTGCTAGCTGTGTGACCTTGGGAAAGTTAAGAAGACTCTCTGAAACTTGGATCATGCGTGTCAAGAGGACATGACCTCAGAGAGTACTTTTGGAGGGACTCCAATAATGTGCATACATGTGCACACACACACACACACACACATACACACACTCGTAACCCGTTCTCTATGACTCCTTCCCTTCCCCTCACAAGCTTCTCTGTCTGCCTCTTGATCCCTTCAATGCCTTCCCACCCCTCATGGCTTTTCTCCCCCAAGAACACCACCCACCAGACATACCTGCCTCCCCCGCTCCACCTCCTAAACACCAGGCCCAGAAAGTTCTCAGCTTCTTTGGAGAACACCAGTGAACACAAATCTTCACCCTCGGGTTCCCTTCTGGGCATCGACTTGGTGAGCAAATTGGAGGCTATTGGAGGCCAAAACCAAGATGTAGCTAAAGACGTTGGACCTATCTTCCTTTTACCGGTTAAAAGTCAACTCCAACAGTCACGACAAAAGAAAAGTTGAAAACTGTCCTGGGCTGGTGGCGGGTGGTGCCACACACCTGTCATCCCAGCGGCTTGGGAGGCTGAGGCAGGAGGATCGCGAGTTCAGAGCCAGCCTCAGCCTGGGCAACTATGTGTGGCCCTGTGTCCAAATTATAAAATAAAAAGGGCTGGGGCTGGGGCTCGGTGGTTAAGCACCCTTGGGTTCAATCCCTGGTACCAAAAACAAAAACCAAACCAAACAAAAACCCACCCTGTTCTGGTCCTTGGCAACAGCCTTGGAATCCACAGCAGGCTTCCTGGGGTGAAGATGGGGACCCTGGGGACCTCGTTCAATAGCACAGATTTTGTCACATTTGCTTCCGTTGCTTCTTTTAAATTATCCTGATTTGTGGCCCCAGGTCCCTCCAGACCCAGCGGGTGTCTCCCGAGGTGCAGGAGGAGGCAGAGGCCCGGGGTGCGGGAGGGTGTCCCCTCCTCCCGTCCCCCCTTTCTTCTTCCCTCTCCCTCTCTGAACTCACCTCCTCCTCTCCTCCCTTCAGACCAAGAAATTCAAAATCCCCGTCATCCGGGCCGTGAGCCGCAGGCTGAGCCGCCGGGGCTCCACCGTCAGCCTGTCGCGCACCAGCGGTGCGTCCTCCCCGCAGAGCAGCATGGTGTCCGTGAACCCCGGCTCCGACGAGCCCCCGAGCGTGGCCACCCAGGTGACCGGCAGCAGAGACGTCGAGGACAACGAGTCCTCTTCCACCAAGCCTGACGAGGAGCCCCTGCACCTCAGTAAGTCCCACCCAAGATCCCACCACCCGGCCTCGACGTGACCATGTCCTTAGGAGCCCGCCCGCTCCACCTCCCCTCGGTCAGCACAGGCACAGGGGTCCCCCAGCCCCATGCGGCTCCTTTGGGCCCCTTTCCTTTCCCCAGGGGGGTGAAGTAACTCCCCGCATGCCCCTAAGGAGACACCCCAGCTCCTCACTGTATCTTTTGAATTTAAAAAGTTTAGTTCAGCCCGGCACCCGCCTGTCACCCCAGAGGCTCAGGAGGCTGAGGCAGGAGGATCTCGAGTCCAAAGCCAGCCTCAGCCACAGCGAGGCCCTAAGCAACTCAGTGAGACCCTGTCTCTTAATAAAGTACCAAATAGGCCCCACAGCCACCAGGGAGCCACACATTTACTGTCTGGCCCAACAGATTTGTCTTCTGAGAGATTTCCCTCCCCCTGGAACAAGACTTCTCAGTGTTGGTCACAAATAAGGGGACACAGGCACGTTGGTGGAAAACCCACTGAAAGCTTTGGGCTCAAGAAGAAAATTCAAACACACACACACACACACACACACACACACACACACCATTTTTCACACCATTTGTGGGTGGGGAGCCTCAGATCTCAGCCAGACAGAATTGTGACTGGAAGTCGGGGCAGGAAGGAGGACCGGCTTCTGCAAAATTATTGACTCGGGTGCACAGGACAGCCCCCTGCCTGTCCCCTTAGTGGGTTCCCTGCTGAGCCCTGCTAGGCCTGTCCCCTTCACACCTCTGCAGCGCCCGGCCTCACGGAGGTTGGTTAGGAGGTCCAGGGAGGCCAAGAGTCTGTGCAGGGCCCTGAGGGGTCACAGCAGGAAGTGGGCAGTGGGCAGGCTCAGAGTCATAACTGCCTGTCAGAAGGATCCCGCCACCTGCCCCTGGTCACCAGGGGGCCACGAAAAGGCTCGGAGACCTGGAAAGCTGTTCTCTGCACACAAGTTATTAGCTGAGCTGGGGAGAAGCCAAGCCAAGCCTTCCGCAGATGGGTGATCCTTTGGCGGGTCTCGAACCTTCTTTCCCGAGCACCTACTAGGTGCAGGGAACTGAGGTGTGGTGCATTTTCGAAGTTACAGTCCGTTTCACAGATAATAAACCAGAAATCACTAATAGCCAGGCCATGTCAGAGAACGAGGGCTCAGAAGGTGATAAAACAACTAGGCGTTGAAATGGAGCCGGCTGGAGTGAGGTTCATTTTGCCACGAGGTGGAGAAAGGCTTGGCTCGGCTCTGGCCTTTGAGTTGGGCAGGGACCCAGGGGCCAGAGCGCGCAGGGCCTCTGTAGCGCCAAGACTTCAGAATTATTTCCAATACCCCAGGGAGTGTCCAGGCGACTGGGAGGAAGGAGAAAGGGGACCTGGTTTGCTGGTCAAGGTGTCTGGGTGGCCGTCGGTGTCCCGTCCAGGCCCTTGTGTCTCTGACACCAGAAGCTCTGCTCTTAACTAGGAGGAGCAGAGAAGCGCCCAGCTTCAGGCCGCGGTTCAGAACTTGCACACGTTCCTCGTGGGCGCAGCTTGAGCGCGGAAGGCAGGACCCTGGGGGAGGCGGGAGGCTCTCCTGGCCCCAGAGAGGCCACCCCGGATCCCTCCTGAGTTTGAACTCAGGAAATCTGGCCCTACGTCCCACATGATCTCTGTGCTTTCCCCAAGTTTCTAGGGAAAAAAAATGGTAAGAAATAGAACAAAGTCCAAAGCAGCCCGGCTTTTCTTACATAACATGCATCCTTCATTTTTTTTTTAATTGCTGATCCCTGAAGCCAACTGAGGTTGGGGCCCCTGGTCCAGACTTATCCCCTGTCACCTGGAGGGTAGTGACACCTTCCTAACTAGTCTCCCTGCTTCTTGTCCTTCCTAATGTCTCTCCATGTGGAGCCACAGCGACACTGACACAGCAGAGCTCAGCATCGTAACAGGACTCAGGAAACCCCAGACCCAGGATGAGCTCAGCTCTTCCCACCTTAAACGGGTCGGTCCAATCTCACCAAGAGACTTTCTCCTTCTAAAACAGCCCGTGTGCTTGGGTGACTCCCTCTACTTGGGACTCCCTTTTACCCTGACTCTGCGAAGCTTTCCTTGCCTCCCTGTACTCCCTCTTTTCAGGTCTCTCAGTGTTTTCATCTTGGCTTCTTACTGGGAACCTAATTTATAACTGCATCTCACTGAATCAGACAGGAACTTTTTTTCGGCCAATATAAAAGACCTGAAGGATGGTTATTTTTTCTTACCAATTAGAGAAGACCAGTCCAGGGCTGGGAAGGTGACTTCCAAAGGCTCATCAGGGAATCCTACTTTCTTGCATCTTTCTACTCTGCCACCTTCAACATCACTTCATGATCCAAAATGGCTGCTAGAACTCCAGCCATCACACCCTCCTTTCTAGGCTTGAAGCAAAAGGAAGCAGACAAAATATTGTTCGAGCAACCTTTTCAGAAGCTCTATGCTACCCTTCTACTAAAGTCTCACTGTGCAAAACTTAAGTCATAGGGCCACACCCAATTGCAGATGATTAGGAAAAAAATATGCTAGTAAATGTGTCTTGTCACCATAGTTCTATTACTAAGGAATAAAGGGGGAAGGAGGGTGAGATCCCTGAAGGCACAGATATCTTATTTACCTGCAGCTGGGACACAGTGGGTGCAGAACGGGCTGAGAAATGCCTTTCCATCAGGGACCTACTTCTAGGAGGGAAAGACCTTCTTACTTCACCGTCCTCCCTCTCTCCATTTACATCTTAACCTGCCCCCTGTTTGTCACAGCCTTTGATAAAAGGAGATTAATTTCCCAGCCTCTCGTTGCCTTCCAAAACCTCCTCCAGTTGATTCTGCATTCATGAATTCTCTTCTGAGAGACGCACCATTTGGCCAAGGTCTCATTTCCGGGGCCAGCTGCATAATGAAGTCTTGGTGGATGCAAATCACTGAGACAGAGGGTGGTGGCCTCTCTGTGGACTGATCCTTTCCCCAAATCAATGGCAGGGCAATTCCCAGGAAACCAAAGCCCAGGCCATTGCTCCTGCCGGCCTGGAAAGCAGGGGAGAAACTCACTTAGAACAGCAACTCGAAATGTGGGTCCTCTGTTATCTAAGGTTCTGCTTTGAATCAGGCCACGTAGCAAAAAGACCTCCCTTATTTTCACGTCTGTCATCCCATGACTCAGGAGGCCGAGGCAGGAGGATCTCAAGTTCAAAGCCAGCCTCAGCAACTCAGCGAGACCCTGTCTCTCAATAAAATACAAAAAGGGCTGGGGATGGGGGCTCCGTGGGTGAGCACCGCTGGGTTCAATTCCCAGTACCAAAAAAAGAAAAAAGAAAGGGATTCAGTAACTCCAGGGTGTGATTCTTAGACAGGTTGGAAAAGGGAGGACGAATTCCTCCTCTCTGAGTGGATGACTGGAGCCTGCTGAATGGCATTGCCACAGGTCACAGAATCCCCACAGCCTGGGTACTGAGAAGCCAGAAGGTTTCTGTGTGTGCAAACATCCACCCCAGGACCCCCTTCCTCGCCTCGGGGAAGCGCCACTTTGAAGCATCTGCACCCTTCCAAACCAGCCCTCTCCCGGGCAGCCTTGAGGAGTCCCGGGATCCGCTCTGTCTCCCCGTTTCCATCCAGGGCTGCAAACACAGGGGGCTTCATTTGATCAGCACCAGAGATGTTCAGGGGGCAGGAAAACCCCCGAGTGCATTGAGCATGGAGCTTAGCATGTGACCTCCTAAGAGCGTGTGCTATGTGCCAGGTCACCGGGGGCATTTACTGTATCCACCCACCCGAGGCTTTGGCGGAGGGAAGGGGAGCAGGCAGTTTTTGCTGCTGGGTCCCCAAGAGAAGGGAAGAAAGGAGGTGACACTCCCTCACTAATGGACACACCCTGAGGATTCCGGGATGTGGTGGGAACATGACAAGACCAAAACCAAGGTCAGATCCAGTGGAAATGGAATCACCTCCCGGTGCCATGGCACAGGCCTACAATCCCAGCAGCTGAGGGAGGCCGAGGCAGGAGGATGGCGAGTTCAAAGCCAGCCTCAGCAACTTAGGTCCTAAACAACTCAGTGAGTCCCTGTCTCTAAATAAAATATGAAAAAGGACCCCCTCATTCCAAGCCCCTCTTCCCTTCTCCTTGTCCATAAATCTGGAGAGAAATTCAGGAAGAGGCTACCACCCAAGAGCAGCCTCACGCGCTGGGGTGTTTCAGCACCGAGGACAGCCGCCACCCGGAGGACAAGGAAGCCCTCAAGCCCAAGGCTCTGCGTCCTGCAGGTCCCATGCCCCGGAGAGGTCCTGGGGGAGGGGCGAGGGATTTGCAAAATGTGCATCCGTGTAACACGCGACTCACTCCCCCATTTCCATTTTTTTGCAAAAGACATCGCTGCCTTGATCCACATTTCCCGTTTTTAACTTTTGCAAACGTCAGGGGATCTGTCTCTGGGTTGTCACCACAAACACCACAGCCTGGTGCCTGAGATGACAGAATGTATGGCCTCAAAGCCATGGTGGATGGACGTCCAGCATCAAGGTGGCAGAAGGGCCATGCGTGCTCTAAAACATACGGGGGGGGGGGGCCTCGCCTCGTCTGCCTTCTGGCGGTCGCCGGGAGTCCTTGGCTTGTAGCTGCACCACTCGGCTCTCTGCCCATCATCAAGTGGCCATCTGGCCATCTTCCCTCCGAGCTTGTCCCCCTCCTTTTTTTCTTAAATTTTTATTGTTGGTCGTTCAAAACATTACATAGGTCTTGATATATCATATTTCACACTTTGATTCAAGTGGGTTATGAACTCCCATTTTTACCCCGTATACAGATTGCAGCATCACTTCGGTTACACATCCACTGATTTACCCCCTCCTTTTCTTATGAGAACACTCGTTTTATTGGATAAAGTGTCCACCGTACTCCTCATTAGACCTACAGTAGCTCTATTTCTAAATAAAGTCACTCTCTGACGTACCAGGGATCGGGTCTAACCATGTCTTTTGTGAGTCACACTCAAGCCACAAATGTCAGGTGTGAAGAAATACCTCTGCACCCGTAAACGTCAACAGTATCAAGCATGGAAATGAAAGTCGGGTTCCACGGTGAGGAGTTGGGGGGAGCCCAGGGAGCTGAAGGGCACACGCCTGTCTAAGGCCACAGTAACGTGGGCAGGAAGGAGGGCAACACGGCCCCCCTCGGGGGTGTCTCCCAGGGAGGCTGCAGGTCCGGATTCTTCTGGGAAGCCTGCTGGTTTTAAAAGGTCTGCATGCCTCTCCAATCAGATTAGGAGCATTTGTGAGCAGGGTTGAGCCTGTGAATCAGCAGTTTGGAAAATGGAGGCCAGGAGAGATGGGAGAGGGTTTGTTCTCAGGATTAGAAACAGTTCTCTGGGTTGCAGTAGAGTCCAAGGTGAGCAGAGGAGATAAAGAGCAAGCCGGATCCCCCAAGGCCTCCGGGGCTCTCTGGAGTCAGGGTGCTGGAAGGAAAACGGAGGGGCACTGATGGAGGGGCACTGATGGAGGGGCACTGATGGAGGGCACTGATGGGTTTTAAGCCAGGGGGAGGCCACGTGGTCGGGCCCCTGCCACCTCTCCTGGACCCCAGTGGGATCTCTCCAGCTCTCTGGGGACTGGGCCCTACCGCGCACACTTCTGTCCCCAGGGTGTCCCCCCCGCATCTAAGGGTCACCTCTCATGTTCCCATCAGATTTGCAAAAGCTCCTGGAGATGGTTCGAGAAGACTCCCGGAGGACCGTGCTGATGGAGAACGAGATGCAGAGGAAAGCCCCCAGGTACGTCCTCCCGCCTCCTGGGGCAGGGTCAGCCCCGCAGTCACCACATCCGCTCAGCTCTGAACTTGGTCCGTGGGGCTCGCCGCCCTGAATCCTCACAACCGCCCTCCCAGGGAGGTGCCCCCGTCTTGACTTTCTACGGAAACAGGCTCAGACAGGCTAAGTGACGTGGCGTGTTCCAGGTCACGCAGCCAGTGCACCGTCAGGTCACGGCTCAAACACCACCCTGGTCCCTGCTCTGCCTGTTGGGAATCCTGTGGCCTGACGTCCACTCTGCTCATGAATATTTATGAGTCTGCAAAGACCATGAGAAGTGTCCAGGGTGGAGAGCCACCTGTAACCCCAGCTGCCCTGAGGCAGGAAGGATTGCAAGTTCAAGGCCTCTCTGGGAAACAGAAAGAGGTCCCCATCTCAAAAGAAAAGATAGAAAGGGCCAGGGGTGTGGCTCGGTGGTGGAGCACGCGTCTGGCCCAGGTGAGGCCCTGGGTTCCATCTTGGGTGCCCTCATCCCAAGGGCTCTGACCTTGTTCCAAGAGCAACGGGGACCCTTTGAAGTGTCAAGCGGCTCATACACCAGGCTCCAACCTGAGCTGGTGTCCCTGTCCCTCGGGTGGAAAGCGGCTCTCTGGGACCTCTGACCTCCAAAGTCCTCCGAGAGGAGGCAGGCGGGAGCCAGAGACCCGGCTCAAATGCAGATCCCTCTGCGCGAGCAAATTACTTCCTGAGAATAAATGAGGCAGGAGAAGAGGTTCATCATCGCCTTCAGCCTGCTGGGATGCCGGCGATGACTTATTGGTTATTGTTATTACCATAATTACAGCTCGCCCAGCGCTCGCACCAGCCCGCCCCGCCTCTGCCGCCCATGATGTATCTGTCTGCTGCAGCCTGAACCCGCTCTGGGGACTCCGGAAGGTGGCCCTAGAGGCACTCAGAGCCCAGGTTGGCCTATAAGGCCCTGAGGCTGCTGTCCCTGATTGGCCAGCCACAGAGACAGACAATCACAGTGAACAGCAGCTCAGCAAGGCTGCTCTTCCTGAGAGCTCACAGCATGAGCACTGGGCTCGGAGTTAGGCTGATAAGAATCCCAACCCTGGTGGCCCTTAGACATGTCACTTAGGCTTTTCCTAAAACTTCCAACTCCTCATCTATAAAATGAGATCATAGAGCATGGAAGCATTGACTTTACCACCAAATATTCTAGGGACCCTCTCCCCACCACCATTTCCTTGCTGTGTGATGTTGGGCAAGTTGCTTGACCTCTCAGATCAGATTCCAATTCTGTCAAAGGAAACTCTTTAGCAACTGATCCCAAAGGGCTGGGGTGAGAACGACATGATGTTATTCCTGTAAAGTATTATGAATGCTATGTAAATAGTGTCTGCTCCCGGGAGTCACTCAAAGCAAAGAGTCAGCTCGTGCATTTTATTTAACGTCTAAGCTTAGACCTGGCAGATAGTCAGCGCTCAATCAATGACAATTGGTAGGGGAGGAGGGATGGATGTTACTTGTATTTCCTACCTCGTGCTCTGTGGAGTCTTTGCTGCACCTTGCTGAGGCGGGTCCCTTAGCTGTCACCAACGCCCCATCTCACCGATGGAGAGGAACAGCCTCAAGTGACTTCCTGAAGATCCACAAGGACAGAATCGCACTCGAGCCTGGTTCTCAGGGGACCCATCACGTGGCCTCTGCATTCAGTGTAATGATGAGATAACCATGGTTACGGGGCGAGCACCTGTTGAAATTCCCCTTCCTCATTAATACCCCTCCCGCCCGACTCGGTACCGACAGCGGAGATGAGTCTCCAGCACAGAGCCGCGGGGGGCCGGCAAGGAAGCCACCCTTCTCGGGGCCGTCCCTTTGGAATCTCGATTTTTGTCTTTCTTGCTTCATGCACCGAATCTGCTCCCATCCAGGTTGACAGAGAATCCTGGGGTTTTGAGGGACCCCAGAAGCCAGCCTTGAGCAGCCTCTGGCTTCAAGGCTGGACTGTCCCCCAGACATGGAAGAAGACAGTGTTTCTTTCACATTCTCTAACGGTGTTTCCCAAGTATGTCTGGGGAGCAGAGTCATTTGGGGGGAGTTTGTGGGAAAACACAAATGTCTAGACCTGGGTGTCCCAGACTCTCCAAAGGCAGCCTCGGGCGTGTCAAGGGGACGCTGTCACAGGATGCTGGGAATGCTACAGGGCCGTGCGTGCGTGCGTGTGTGTGTGTGTGTGTGTGCACGCTCGTGAGAGAGAGAGATTTTAGGGGTGTGTGTGTGTCGTTTTAAATGCAGCCTCTGGGGCCCACCCCCAGGACAGTGGATCCAAGTCTCTGGAAACGTGGCCCAGGGTGTCGGCAGGCTCTGCGGTGAGTCCTCTGCAGGTGGCCCTGAAGGTCCCCCCTCTGCGGGGACCCCGGTCCCCCCACGGGTGCCCAAGGAGCCTCCGTGTTCAGGGCCTCACTAAAGACGCTCTTGCTTTGCAGCCTCTTGTCGGTGCTCAGGCAGACCAAGAGCGACTCTGCCTTCAGGGAGGGGCAGGCCACCCACAAGTCCAGGTAGGAGGGCTGCAGCCCCCAGCAGCGGGGCTCGAGGCGCCTGGGTTACGGGAGCCACGGCAGAGCTGCCCCTCTGCCAGGCCAAGGGGTGGTGAGGGGCCCGGGTCCCTTCTGGTGACCTCACTGGGAGCGAGCCCCTCCACTGGGGGCTCAGGGTGTGTATCTGGGTGGTTCTCCCCAGCAACCGCATCCCGTCAAGTTACAAGCTTCAGCTGAAATCAGGAAGGTGTGGGGCAGGACGACCCCACGGCTCTTTTTAAGAACATTTTTTAAATACACGACAGCAGAATGCATTACAGTTCTTATTACCCACGATTTTTCACATCTTGGGTTGTATACAAAGTATGTTCACATCCATTCGTGTCTTCATACCTGCACTTTGGATAATGATGTCCATCCCATTCCACCATCATTTCTAACCCCCTTGCCCCTCCCTTCCCTCCCACCCCTCTGCCCTATCTAGAGTTTATCTATTCCTCCCATGCTCCCCCTCCCCACCCCACTATGCATCACCCTCCTTATATCAGAGAAAACATTCAGCATTTGGTTTTTTGGGGATTGGCTAACTTAGCATTATCTTCTCCAACTCCACCCATTTACCTGCAAATGCCATGATTTTATTCTCTTTTATTGCTGAGTGATATTCCATTGTGTATATGTAACACATTTTTTAATCCATTCATCTATTGAAGGGCATCTAGGTTGGCTCCACAGTTTGGCTATTGTGAATTGTGCTGCAATAAATATTGGTATGGATGTGTCCCTGAAGTGTGCTGATTTTCAGTCCTTTGGGTATAGACCGAGGAGAGGGATAGCTGGGTCAAATGGTGGTTCCATTCCCAGATTTCCAAGGAATCTCCCTACTGCTTTCCAGATTGGCTGCACCATTTTGCAGTCCCACCAGCAGTGTATGAGTGTGCCTTTTCCCCCACATCCTCGCCAACACTTATTGTAGTTTGTCTTCATAATAGTTGCCATTCTGACTGGAGTGAGATGAAATCTTAGTTTTGATTTTCATTTCTCCAATTGCTAGCGATGATGAACATTTTTTTCATATATTTGTTGAGTGATTGTATATCATCTTCTGAGAAGTGTCTATTCAGGTCCTCGGCCCATTTATTGGTTGCGTACCCCTCTTTTTTAAAGATAAATTTTGTAGCCGGGTACAGCACCACACACCTGCCATCCCAGCAGCTAGGGATGAGGCAGGAGGATCACGAGTTCAAAGCCAGCCTCAGCAACTTAGGGAAGCGCTAAACAATTCAGAGAGACCCTGTCTCTAAATAAAACACAAAATAGGGCTGGGGAAGTGGCTCAGTGGTCAAGTCCCTGGTACCCCCCGCCAAAGGTAAATTTTGTTCTGCATGTTTGAGGTTTCCAACCTGATGTGATGAGACACCTATAGATGGACCTGGAGGACTCACACTAAGTGAGACACCCTCGCCTCTTTACTGGGGTGACTCATGACGGGGTGTGGAGGTCTTCCCAGCTCATGTATTCCTTTAGAAACTGTTCTAAGATCCTCTCCATGTGCCAGGAACCCAGTAGGTATTGGAGCTTCAGTAGCAAATGAAACAAATGTTCTCTGTCCTCCTAGATCTCACTGTGTGGACATTTTGGGGGCCGTGGATCCTTGATAGTCTGAGGAAGCCTACACATTCCTTTCCAGACAATGTCTAGGATGCAGATTTATAAACACATCCTATAAATGACAAAGAATCACTGAGATTTCTGTAGTCACATAGATCACTGTATTGCAACCCAAGTTGGCACACAGTAATCTCTGAGCTTCTTTAGCAACGCATTATATAATAAGATGGAACAGCAGGTCTAATAACCACCGTGATTTTGGGTTCTTGTTGAGTGTAAATGATTCTTCAAAATATTTCCCGCGATATACAAACGCCTGTGGTTTCCATTTCAGTTCAAGGCTAGTTAAAATACACATGAAGTTTTTTGTTTTTTTTTTCCCAAACCTGCATTCACGGGCCCCTTAAATTCCGTTCAGGCTTAACAATTGTAGTTTCATAGGGGTGTTGAGCATGCCTCAAATAACCCCATAGTTAGCTATAAATCATGCATGACTCAAATTGTTGCCAAGGAAAAGCAGACAGGATGGGGAGGGGCCCAACCAAGACTGAGCTTAACGTTTCAGCAGAGACCTGAAGAACAGAGAATTGGCTCCTCTGCGAGGTGGGAGTTGGGGATGGTGTTCTAGCAAGGGCATAGCATGTGCAAAGGGCCAGAGGCAGAAGGACCTCAAAGGCACTGTGCAAAGATCAGAGTGGCTGAAACTCAAGGAGGAGACAGAGACGGGCACACAAGACTTTATTGTTTCCCTCTGTTTATCACCAACTAGCTACACCACTGATCTCACCTCCCTCCTTCTCTCTGAGTCACTGTCAACACTCTGGAAAGACAGCCATCTACGGGAAGAAGGTTAGGGCCAACATAGTTCTCCAAGGGACCTATCTGCAGGGCGGGGGCAGAGGAATCCAGCTCACAGGCCTCTGGATATTGTTAGGGAAGCCCTGCTTCCTGTCCAGGTGGGGTAAGGGTTTGTCCACTGTCGGCCAGGCCCCAGACCTCTAGATCCCGTCCCATGGGCTCCTGGAAAAATCAGTAAAGACCAGGACCTTTGCTATGGGGAGGGATCTGAGAGCCAGCCAGGTCTGCTGGCCTGAAGAAGTTCCAAAGCAAGGTCAGAAAGAAAATCAGACATTCTTAACGCCTAGAAGCACACAGATAGAGTGGTCGAGGCAGCTGGCCGAGTTTATGGAAAACAATGAAGGGGAGTAAAGAAGGCGCTAGACCTCGGCGCTCAGGCCTGAGCAGGGCCCGGCATGCCCCCTAGGGAACCTGCCCAAGTGGCAGGGGGGTGCCGTTGGGGCTCACATAGGCAGGCCAGGCCGTGAGGACAGTCCTCACGGGTGAGGACATGGAGGGGCTGGGCTCTGAACTCAGCCCTGTCTGCCTCCGAAGCAGAGTGGCCCTGGCACCGTGCAGAAGCAGAGGGCAAGGTTGGACCCAGAGTCCAGGCATGCAGGCCTTGCTCCGGAACCTAAACCAGGGAGGACTGGGGCAGGTGGGCAAGGAGCCCCGGGGCATCCAGGGCAGGGGGTGGGCAGGAGCGAAGGCCTGTTGTTCTGGAGCCTCCACCACCCCCTGGCCTGGATCCTGGGGGCTGGCAGGAGCCAGGCGAACCCGCTCCTTGTGACAAGCAGACTCGGGGCCACTTGAAACCATGCCTTGGTGTTTCAGTGAGAGATCGAGCTCGACCAGCGGGGAAAGCCACACCCAGATAGTCCAGAAGAAGGCGAAAGGGTGAGTCAGGGGGCAGGGGGCAGACTGACTGCGGTGGCCACTCCCTCTGCCTCCCCCAGGGAGATCCAAACCAGACAGACTCCCTGAAGTCACCGGCAGCACCGAAGGACCAGGGGATCCCCCAGGTCAAAGGGCTCCTAGGGAGGCTGAGCCTGAATCCCACAGCTTTTCAAGTCCCTTGACATGGTCTGGGAGCTAGTGACCAGTTGTCTCAGTTTCAGGCTCATTTAACAAGTCCCCAAACACCAGCTCAATGCTGTTGAGGAGCCCAATCCTTCCTAGGTCCAGCGGGAGGCCGAGGGAGGCCCTGGGTGAAGGCGGAAAGCCAGGTGGGCGCAGGGAATCCCCACTCCAGACACCTGGGGAGGCAGGGAGGGGACAGCAGGAGCCCTGGGCCCTATCCGCCAAGCCCTTCTTCTGTGCGCCCACAGCCGGGCCCCCCGCGACATCGCCCTGTGCAAAAGCGGGCTCTGCAGCAGCATGAGGGCCAGGTTCTACAGCGTGGCCCAGGAGGCCGGCTTCTGCCTGCAGGACAAGATGGAGATCTTCATGAAGTAAGGGCGTCACGCCACCTGCCCACCCGAGGGGCATCTGCCCGGTACCTGTGTGCCCACCAGGGGACAGGTACCGGGGCCACAGCCCAGTCCCAGAAAGATGCATCCCCGCCTCTCAGGGAGTCAATGGTCTCCTGGAAAAAAAAAAATTGGGTGGAAATTAAATAACTGCGCCTATGAATAGAGCTGAACATGCTCCAATCGCTCCATATGGGAAGAAAGCAGGGCGCCATGTCAGGGGAGGGGGAGAGAGGGGAGGGAGGAGGGAGAGAGAGCGGGTGAGAGAGTGAGAAGGAGGAGGAGGAGGAGAGAGAGACCTGATTTAGGTTGGGTGATCCAGGGAGTCCTCTCTAAGGAGGTGACCGTAGCATACCCACTGCAGGATGAGGCCCGGGTGGCATCAGGCCAGGGCGCAGGAAAGGCGCTCACGAGGTTCCAAGAAGGGGCTGGGGAACTTGAGTACGGAGTCGGGCAGCAAGGGCTGTGCACCCCGCAGAGCCAGGAAGGCTGTCGCTGGAACTTGATCTCAGGTTGCCAGGGGCCGCTGCAGTCTCCTCTGGAAATGTTAAGTCCAGTAGCTGCCCTCCTTCCTAGCCTGCCCCCACCCCCCGCCTGCGATGACCCTCTGTCACACGGACTGAGGGCTGCCAGGTGACCCTGTGCTCTCTCGTCCATTCAGAACTGATCAAACGATGCTCTGGGCTGGGGGTTTAGAGAAGGCTGACCCCGGATACGACCTTCTGGCAGCTCCTGGTCTTGGGGGGACACAGATGAGTAGATAAGAAGCCGCTGCACAGGGCTCTGAGCCAGGAGCTCAGCCAGGCAGAGGGCCAAGGGGACGCAGGACAGGGAGGCCCTTCCTGATCTGGGACAGCCATCAGAACTGTCTTTCTGGAGGGAACAACGTTTTCTGTTTAATAAAAACAGATCATTCCAGGGTACTGCCTGGGTCAGAATATTCCAGAGAACCATGGGCCAGTCGTGGGCATAAGAGATCTGTATTTGTATACTGTTTGCCCCTCATGAAAAACCTACAGGGCAAGGGGGTAGCTATTAGACCACTTTATAGATGATAGAAGTGACATCAGAAATATCTCTTGTCAAAGGTGATCCCCCAAGTGCCTAAATAGTAAAGGTAAAATTCAGACCCTGAATTGGAAAATGAACTGGAAAGAGAGTTCCAATTAAAAGCCACAGCAAAATCCCAGAGGTGAGGAAGAAGGGCACAGTCAGGCAGGGAACGGCCAACAATCAGGTGTGGCTGGGGCTTGGGATGCTTGCAAGGCAATCAGAGAGCATGACAGAGGCCAGATCATAAGAGGCTTTACCAGCCCACCCATGGAGGTTGAACTCCATCTCAGAGACTTTGATCGTGAGCCAAAGCATAAAGTTCTAGGAGAGAAGGAATGAGAAGGAGGGTGAAGATGCTGGAAAATGTTGTAGGGGCCGAGGAATAACTGGAGCTTGGAAAGCCAAGTCATTCTAAGCGATTTATTCTGAGTAAAATGGAAGCCACCGAGCATTGTATACAAAGAATTGAGGCGGTTATATTTATAATACAAATTGACCTTGGAGAAGTAGAACAGGCACAAAATGCTAAGGGGAGCAGCAGAGAGATGAACCCAAATGAGTTAACACCTGGAATGAGTCAGACATGGAGCTCAATCCCCTACACATGTGGTTGAATCTTCACGTCTGAGTCCTAGGGACCATCCTCAGCCCCATTTTACAGATGAGAAACCCGTGTGCGCGCAATCAGAAGCAGGAAGGGGACGGGGATGGGGACCGGAGCCAAGGAAGAGGCCAGTTCAGCAAGAAAAGGCATTTCAGGACCTTGGAGAGAGCCACGCCGTTTTGCAGCGATTCTGCCCCCAGTGCTGAATCGGAGCAAATTGTATCCCATGTTTAGAATTATGTCAAAATGAATCCCAACCTTACGTATGACTAGAACGCATAAATAATTTTTTTTTAAAAAAGAGAGAGGAGTCGTGAGGGTTATGAAAGGCCTCAGCCAGATGCCATGGCACACAGCTGTCATCCCAGCAGCTCAGGAGGCTGAGGCAGGAGGATCGTGAGTTCAAAGCCAGCCTCAGCAAAAGCGAGGCCCTAAGCAACTCAGTGAGCCCCTGTCTCTAAATAAAATACAAGATAGGGCTGGGGAGGGGGCTCAGGGGTCGAGTGCCCTGGGTAGGACCGTCACAGGAGGAAGGCTCTGATGCTTCTCCCCCTTTCTCATACCCGTAGGCGCCAGGAAGAGAGGGGACTCCAGAAGTTCAATTCTTTTGGCCGTGCCTCCACTTTTCAAAAGGACATGTCCAAGATGCGACATCAGATCTCCTTGGTCAAAGGAGACGCACAAGAAATTGCAGACCATTGGTAAAAATCCCCAGGACCAGATGAGAGGGTCCGGAGGGGCCGGGGCTGTGAGTGCAAGGTCAAGGCCGATGGGGTCTCTTCCAAGGTGCGGAGAAAAGCATCGCCACCCCTAAACTGTCACTGGCCACCGATAAGGTGGCACCCAAAGAGGTTAATTCCAGAGAGCACGAGTCAGAACCCATCAGTTTCTGGACCACGGGGAAGACCACCTGCTGTGTCCTCTGGTCTTACCTTCTGATGGCCCAGGGGAGGGGCAGGTGAAACACCCCAACCTAAATCCAGTCTACAGACTTTGAGGTCTATGCAGTTGTCCCCAAATAATTTAAAACCTTAAGGACACAAACCCAGATAGGAGTGTCCTAGGAACCCTGTGCCCCTGTGCTGGGTGAGGATAAGTGACCAGAAGTAAACTAGGTATGGTGGTGCACACCTGTCATCCCAGCAGCTCAGGAGGCCGAGGCAGGAGGATCTCGAGTTCAAAGCCAGCCTCAGCCAAAGCGAGGCCCTAAGCAACTCAGTGAGCCCCTGTCTCTAAATAAAATACAAAGTAGGGCTGGGGATGGGGCTCAGGGGTCGAGTGCCCCTGGTTCAATCCCGCTGACCAAAAAAAAGTAACCAGAAGCTACATGGTGGGTTTTGGAGTCTTATTGAACTTCGGTGGGGACTGCTGTGTACTCATGGTCTGTGTACTTCAAAATAACTAGGAGAGACAAGGCTGGGTGCTGTCAGTGTGAGGTGATGGATATGTTAAATATGTTTTTGGGGTCATCACACATTGTACACACCACGTACTGGAATGTCCCACTGTACCCCATAGATAGGTCTGATTATTATGTGATGAATAAAAAGCAAAATGAAAGGTTTAAGAAAGGAAATACACACCAGACTGGGGATGCAGCTCAGTGGTAGAGAACAGACGTAGCATGTGCAAGGCCCGGGGTAGATCCCCAGCACAAGGAAAGGAGGGAGGAAGGAAGATCAACAGCCCTCCCCTCAAAAAAAAAAAAAAAAGCATTATGAATTAACTGACTACTGGATTGAAAGATCCACCCTACTCTGGTTTAATGAATTATTTTATTCCTACCCCCAAATCCTTAAGGGTACCTACTAACCCCATTTCACAGACAGGGAAACTGAGACTCAGAGAGGGCAATTATTTTACTCAAGGTCACACAGCTAGTAAGAGGTAAATTTAAGGTGTAAATCCTTATCTGGCCCCAGTCTGTATGCTCATTTGCAATTCAGAATTTGAGTCCGATGAACTGGGATATCGTGAACCCCCACGAAGATCGAAGAGTAAAATGAGAAAGTCCGAAGATGTACCCGGAATTCCTCCCCTGATTTAATACGGCAGATCAGGAGCTTACAAAGCAGGTCCCTGAGATCTCAGCAGAGTTCTGGGGCCTTCCACAGTGCCTCACGCTCCTGGGGGATGATGCATATTTACACATAATGGCACGTGTTTATGCGTTTATTCCCGTCTCCTGGTGTAGAATGAAATCTCCATGAGCACAGGAACTTTGAGTATGGGAAGCATGCGTTTCTCCCAGTAGGGGTGCTCGGTAATTACAACCAGAAAGACTTACTCAGTGCCTTATCTCAGCACCGGGCTCCCCGGGTTGCCGTGGATCTGATTTTTCTCTCACTGTGGTGGGCACTTCCCTCCCCCGTTAGGATGCCCAAAGTTTCCAACATTAGCAGAGGTGGCTGGATCCCACGGTGGCAGGATCGGCATTGATTTCTCACCGCGATGCCTAGATGTGAGTCTGTCTGTGGCTCTCTGTTTCCGTTCCCCACATCTCCCCCAGGAGTGGAGGGGCAGGTTAGACCCGGGTAGGCGGGAGCCTGCCACTCCCTCCCTCTCATGCTCATCATCATCTCGAAGGTGAGCACCTCCCGATCCTGGGACTCATGATGTGTCCACACCCGCCCTGGGCTGATTAACTCTCAGGAGAGCAGCTTCAGAATCCTTCAGATTTCCAATCTCCCCCTCCTGTCTTCTAGTTTTCCTGCTTGATTTAAAAAAAAAAAAAAAACAATCTGAACTCAAACGCATCCCTTGAAACCATGTCCTTCGCCATTTTCTAATGGAACACGAGTTGCGTTCCAGCTTCTCCCAACCCTGAGGACCAGCACTCCTCCTGATTCGTGGGCCCTTAACATTTAGGATGGATCCAAGGTCCTCAGACCGAGTCTCACCTTGCCCTGGGGACACTCTGCGAGTGACAGAAGTGGTGGAGGAGAAGCCACGGGGCCCAGATCCCCCTGTCCCCCGGTGCCCCCCTAACGGGCCCTGTCCTCTGGAATTGAAGGTACTTTGACCTGTTGTCCAAACTCCCTGAGGATCTGAAGAGCTTCCGCCCCGCCAAGAAGATCCTGGCCAAACTGCAGAAGTTTGGGGAGAACCTGGACCTCAGGATCCGGCCCCACGTCCTCCTGAAGGTGCTACAGGAGCTGAGAATCTGGGAACTGTGCTCCCCAGACGTCGCTGTGGCTATTGAGGTAACCCCTGTCCCCTTCCCCCTCCCGATGCCGCGGTTGCCTTCATTCCGCCATCTGTCAACCCGAAGGCGTTTATTATAAGTGTCGGGGACACAGGGAGCAAGAGACACGAAGACCCCTGCCTCCCAGGAGCCTATGTCCCCTAGAATTACCACATGACCTTGGTTGTCGGTCCCCGACTCCAAGGGACATTAGATTCTACATCAGCGGGGTCCCCTGGAACCTGAGAGGCTTCGAGGACAATCGTCGTAAGAAGCAACTCCAAATCCT
The DNA here is from genome assembly GCF_045843805.1 of Urocitellus parryii. Classification (NCBI taxonomy): domain Eukaryota; kingdom Metazoa; phylum Chordata; class Mammalia; order Rodentia; family Sciuridae; genus Urocitellus; species Urocitellus parryii. The sequence goes on from NC_135533.1 coordinate 144,882,664, forward strand.
GCCACTGCAGGTGTGGTCCCTGGGCTTCCCCTGGGGAGGAGGGGAGAATCTCAGGCCACCGTCTCAGAAGTCACATCTCAGGGGGCAGAGGGTGTCACCTACCAAGAAAAGTCTGAGAGCTGAGGTCTAGAGTAAATTAGCGGCACCCACCTTAACCAGGACCACGGGGGAAGGTGACTTTCCAGCTGAGACCTGAACAATGAGAAGACAGCACCCTGTAGAGAAGGGGAAAGGGCAGACCAGGAAGAAGGGACACCCTGTGTCAAGGCCACCAAACAGGACCCGGCTTGACTCGGAGGGATTCCTGACCCTGCATGGCGGTCGCCGAGGTGTCCAGGAGGGGCATGGTTCCCAGGGTCCTGGTCAGCCCTGCCTTCGGATGACCTGGGTGTGTGTCTGTGTCGAGGGCCAAGGCCAGGTGTCCGGAGTCCCCTCCCCACACCCTGCGAGGCTCTTCCAAGAAAGACTCTGGCAGGCAAGGCCGGAACCACCGGGAGGGCGTGACGGTCCCCCTCCTACCCGCCAGTCCTGAGCCACCTTCTGCCTGCCAGCTTGAGGGGTGCCTGGGAGAGGTGATCCAAGTGGTCCAGAGCCCTGGCTAACAAAACTCGGCATGCTCCCTCCCCAGCGCGGATCTGGGGGCTCTGCATCTAGAGTCCATCTCAAACACGACATTTTGTGTGTCCTCAACTCTTTCCTGGAAAGCAAGCCCCAAACTGTCACCAATTCTCAAAGAGATCTAGGAACCAAAAAAATATATATATAGATAGATATATATAGATATAGATATAGTATGAGAGCGAGTGACTTTTAAAATGATGCGAAGAAGTAGACAAGAAAGGGAGAGGCACGTTATCCGGGTTTTCCTGCCCTCCTCCAATCTCCTTGGGTCAAAAGTAACAAAGGGGGCTTAAAATTATCCTGCTGAGCGAGGAGACTGGAGAGAAGGGCCCTCTTCCCCAAAAGATCCGCGCAGCCCCCTGCTCCAGGCGTTATGAATGCATGAAGAGTTCAGGGTGTCCTGGGGCCAGGCGTCTGGGTGACAGATCTTCTGGGATCCTTGCGGGGAGGCAGGGAGGCAGGGGAGGGGAGGTTCTAGCTTTCAAACCAAATCCTGAGGTTGCCACTGTATTTGACCCACAGTTTGTGCGAGAACACATCGTCCACATGCCTCAGGAAGACTACATCAGCTGGCTGCAGAGCCGGGTCAACCTACCCCTCAGGCCGCAGAACGCCATAATGGAGTCTAGGCCTGCAGTGACCAACGGTCCCAGTGTCTGAGGCCAAGCCCAAGCCATGTCCCTACCTCCCTAGAACTTGGCGCTAGCTTCCTCCTGCCCTCACGGGTGCTTGTTCAGACGCAGTAAGATCATCGGATGACTGGCCTCCGACACCCTTCTAGAGTGAGATTCCCACCCCAGCCCCCGGCCCCCACCTCCAGTCTGATTCTATCGACTTCTTCTCCAGATTCCTTCCCTGCTATTCCTTGTCCACAAATTTGGGATAATAAAATTGACCTGGGTCTCTGATGTCTGAATGGGAAAGCGTTGGAGCTGTGGGATTTGGGTACAGTGACCACTTATTGAGCTGCTGTTATGTAACAGGCCCCACGATAGTGCTCGGCCTAGAGGATATCATTGGAATCTCACAATAATTTGGTTAAGTAGGAACCCAATTCACAACATTGGGATTAGAATGTATTTCTCAACATTATATATACCGTCTTGAATGAATGGATGGATAAATGAATGGAAGGAAGGAAGGATGGATGGATGGATGGATAAGTGGATGGATGGATGGATGGATAAGTGGATGGATAGATGGATGGATAAGTGGATAGATGGATGGATAAGTGGACGGATGGATGAATGGATGGATAGTGGGCAGATGAAGGGTGGATGGACAGATGGATGGATGGACTGAGCATTCCCCAACAAGGCAAAGGTATGCAAGAATATCTTAGCCATAAGCATAGTCATCTATTTTCTAGTGGTCTTGGTTGCAGTTCAAAGCTTATTTTTCAAGCTCATCTCACAACGTAGCGGGGCTCATTGCCTTTTAACCTCTTTCTCATCTTGGTCTGTGCTCGCCCACCTTCTCAATAAGTTACAGGAACCGTAGGCCTTTTAACTCTCTCAGTGATGGCAGAGCCAAATAATCAACCAAACAACTGGCCTTGGTCTGCAGTTGTCACGGTGATCAGAGCATTGGTGGAGTCTGGCCTTCGACCTCTCCCCTGGACAATGGTCAAGCGGGGAGAACTGGAGAGACACCTCGTGCCAGCCACATCTCGCTCCCCCACTCACCTGCTCGGTCACATACTCGTTCATTATGGACATTTACCAAGAGCCCAGGAGGCACCCACCAAGTTCGAGGCGCAGCAATGAACAAGGCAGACACAACCCCACTCTCGTGGCGTTTCCATGGAGAAAGACAAGTCAACAAAATGTGCAGATGGGTCACCTACATGACGCACCTCCCCACGGAGCTGCCCTGTGTCTAAGAGAACATCTTGAGGAGCTATTTGCTGTGTAAAGAGTTGGGAGAGTCCATAAGGTTAGGCAGGTCAAGGAGGGAAGGATGTTCCAGGTGAGGGGAGAGAATGGCAAAGTCCTCGCAGCTAAGAGACACGGGAGTTGTTAGTGGAGGAACTCAACCCAGTCCTGCTAGACGACATTCCAGATCAGAAACACAGGACAGAGGAAGATGAGGAGGAGAGGAAGGAAAGAAAGGTATAAAGAGAATAAGAGGAGGTAGGTTTGAAGCATATGAAGTTGGAGATGCCCGGGGGACCACTGGGTGGAGGGCTGCACAGGAAACTTGACCTCAAGCACCCCCCTCAAGATGGCTAAGGTAAGAAGTGAGAGGAGCGGCCAAGGGAGGAGAGGGAGAGAGGCCCTTGAGGACAGAGTCCCATTTACTGGAAGGCCACCCTGTTCCGGACATAACGTTTGACACAGGTGATCACATGCCACTCCCATAACCCTTCAAGGCCGGGCTCTTGTATTTTAATTTTTAACTGATATAGAAAAACGTAAAAATCAGAGCCAGGCACAGTGGCGCACACCTGTGATCCCAGCAACTCGGGAGGCTGAGGCAGGAGGATCTCAAGTTCCGGGCCAGCCTCAGCAACTTAGCAAGAACCGGTCCCAAAATAAAAAATGAATAAAAAGCTGAGGATGTAGCTCTGTGGTAAAATACCTCTGAGTCCAATCCCCAGGACCGCAAAAAGAAAGAAAGGAAGGAAGAAAGGGGTATCATGATGTTTTTATACGTGTACGCATTGTAAAATGTTCTGATCAGGGAAAACACATCTATCTCCTCGAATATTATCACTTTCTGGCAAAAAAAAAAAAAAAAAGCAAAACCCTTCCTTCTAGATTTCTGGAATACACAGTGTGGAACGGTATCTAGGGTCACCCTACCATGCGACAGCACAGCAGAGCTTCTTCCCCCTATCTTAGTACCTACCCATCTATCAACCCTACCCCAGCCCTCCCTCCCCCCACGTCCAGCTTGGCTGTGAATCCCCTACAGTTCCCGGCTACCCCCGGGCCCCAGCTCTTGCTGCTATAATACAAGGAGGTCATGAAAGTTATCGTGCCTTTGGAATCGTGCCCAAGGAGTGGCTCTAGCAGGGTGGCTTTCGGACATTGCATTAACTCACGTTTGGACTGCTTCCAGTTCTCACCGTGTCTTCCCAACTCATGTTCACAGTATCTCTCCGAGGTGGGCGCTAAGGTAATCCCCATTTTGTAATTAAGCCTATTGAGCCTTAAGGTTGTTTGCTGGCAGCCACATACAGGTAGGTGGCAGAGACCCCTCTAGAATGAGGTCTGTCTGTCCAGGACACAAGATTTACTCCACCCTCTTGCATGGCACTTTCTGAGCCTCTTGCTCAGAGCTGTAGCTCCATCTAGTGGCCGCTATTGGTATTTCTTCCCCTCAGTGCCCTTCAGTAAAATGCGACTACCCTGACAGAAACAGAAGGCAATTGTTAGCAACAGCAAGACCTGCTCTGCTTGGACAAGAAGCATTTATTCAAGCAAAGGAAATTACAAATATCTGGGGGACTAGATGGTGACCACACATCAGCTACCATTTCTCAGGCTCAAAGAGTCACAGGGAGAAATATTTTTTGCCAGGAGTCTCTTCTTTAGAATTCTAATTGAACACCTACTATATGCCAGGCCAGGTCTGTATTAGACTCCCCAGGAGTCTGTTCTCCTGCTCTGTGCCTTGTGTATCTTTCCAGGGATGTTCTGTTCACGGGCAAACAAAAGCTTCTTAAATTAATTAGCTAATTGATTTAAAGCATCTGTTATGTACTGACTGTATGCCAGGTACTGCTCTGAATAATTTGCATGTCAATCTTGGTTTAACTTCACCACAACCCTATAAAATAGGTAATATTCTGATCCCTGTGGTGTAGCAGAGGAAACTGGGGGTACAGAAAAGTCGAGAAACCTAAGCTGTTACATGTAGGGTAATGTCGGGTAAAAATTTAACGCATAAAATGTTCTGAGCGCCTCGTTAGTTCATTCACTAGCAGAGTCCTTGTAACCGGCATTACTCTGTGAAATCAGCATGACTCTACAAAGCCAAAGCTCAAATCCTGGTCATCTTGAGGTTTTGCAAAACGACTTCCTACTTGGCTGCCTCTCTGCTTATTAGATGCTTTGTCCTGGAGGTTCAAATTGACCGTGTTGGTGGGGCTCAGAGTCATAACTTTAGTGATAATACATTTCAAAAGCCATTTACATCTTTTGAAGGATAAGTATATCCATTAGCACCACGAGAGCATCAGAGCAATCCTCTGAGACGGGACGAAGCCGATAGATCTGACACGCCCAGGAAATTGAGACCTGAACTTGGTCCTCCGACTCTGGAGCTTTCTCTATCACACTAGGCTGGGAGGCCAAAGAACCCAACCCAGGGACTCTACCAAAGCACCCTGGGAGGACAAAGCTCCCTGAGTTTTCATCTCAGAATAGCTTCCCCCTCCCCTGACACACAGAGAGTTGTTTTAATCTGTCTCTCTAATTAGCTGGAGGCTCCAGGAGACAGGTAGCTACCTTATTTACCAATGCACTACCAGCACCTATCCCAAGGCTCCTGGAATCAACTGGACGGATGGATGAAAAGATGGATGGATGGACGGACAGATGGACAGATGGTTGATTAAATTGATGAGTATATGAATGAATGGATGTGTGTGTACATGGAAGGATGGAGGGATGGTTGGACAAATGAGTAAATGAAGGAATGGATGGTTGGTTGAATGGATGAGTGTATGAATAAGTGGATGTATAAGTAGATGGGGGATGGAGGGATGGAAGGATGGGTAAATAGATAAATGAATGGATGGGTGGGTGGATGGATGGGTGGACAGATGGTTGGTTGAACTGATGAGTATATGAATGATTGTATGTGGGTGTAGATGGAGGATGGAGGGATGGAAGGATGGATGGAGGGAGGGAGGGATAGATGGATGGGTGGATCAACGGATGGATGGATAGATAAATGGATGGAAGGATAGATGGATGGGTGACTCTAAGAGAAACCAAGAGGAGTCATTGTCAAGGTCATTGGCCTCATCGAGATTCCCCAGATTCCCACTGCCTTCTGGGAAATAGAGATATCCATGAAGATGGTATAGATATCAGATTGTCCCTTCTGGCGGGGATCAATGGTATAAGAAATAAGACCACAGCCCCGTGTCCTTAAGCAAAACCAGCACAGACAGTTCTCCCAGTGACCCACCAGGTCAGTGAGCACAGAGCCAAAGGGTTCCTTTTCCCCTTGGACTTCTCAAAGTAGAAGGTCTGCTCTCAGAACATCCCAGTTAGGTCTCCCATCCCTTGCCTTAAGCCAACCAATGCACCCGCCCTTATCTCAAGCCACTCTCCACGTTGGGATGCCCTTTGAGACGACACCCATTACTGCTGGTGCCACCCGTCAGCCGTCTCTCACTCTTCCTTGGCTGGCAGTCCTCACGTTGTCCAAGTGTCCGCTCCTTCCTGTGGGGACCAAGGGAGATCTTGACGGGTCTAATTCCATATGGAAATCACATCTCCCATGCCAGGATTGGCCCTGCGTCATGACCTTGGGAACAGTCCCGAGTTGATGCTGATGAGGTGACCCACAGAGAGGCCCAAGATTTAGTTTCGTGTCAGGGTCGGTCCCACCCAGAAGATCAACCGCGTGACTAAGGTCAAGTCAGGTGGGAGAGACCCATTCATCCTGTCCTTGGGGGAGAGGAGAAAGACGGGAGGTCAAGTTTAGACCCGTGGCCAATGAACCCATCAAGGTCATAATGAAGACTTTGTAATAATGAAGGGGAAAAAATAAAAGCCCCACCAGTTTGGTGATCACACACCAATCTGCTTGCTGGGACCTTGACACATTCTGAAAATCCGGACACTTCAGGTTTGGCATGCTCCCAGACCAGATCCCATCCAAACTCTTAATTTGGATGATTTTGATTTGTGCCCTTCCTAAGAAAAGTAATCATGGGTGTGGTGGTTCTGCTGAGTTACGTGAGTTGTTCTAGTGAGTTGGGAATCTGAGGAGCTAGTGGGAATGTGCTAGAATCCTAGGCCAAAGACCGGACTCAGAGGATGTGAAAAGTCCAGCCACTTGCCCCCTAAAACCAAACAGAAGAGGTGATGGTGAAAAGTAGGACAGGAACTTGAATCGGTGCCACTGCAGCCAGGAAGACAAGGGATCCCGTCCTCAGCCTGTCTTCCAGGGACTGACAATGACTTTGAGGTTTTTTGGGTAGAAAGAGTCATGAGGGCCAGGGTTGAGGGAGGCTTCTCACAGCTGCCAATGCAGGTGATCTTGATCAGGTGTGGTCTGTCCGTCATCGCCTCAGGACGGGTCAGGTATGTCCTTGTCCAGGTTCAGCCAGGTGCTGTCGCCTAAGGAGATACCTTGGACTTATCTCAAGATGTTTATCAGGTCAGATCTGGTTCCTGGGTTCCAAGGTGGCCCTGAGCAAAAGAGACACCTGCAAAATGGAGGCAGAGATGTCAAGTCTTTCATCGGCTTTCAGCCACCATTGGACATGGCAGGCAGGAGCAAATGCTCTAAGTCCTTGTTGCAGGAGTCCCTGAACTGTAGCCAGCTGGTCAGAAGTCTAGGTGGCCGGGGGACATCTGACCCTGTGGCGAGTGCCTTGAAGACATCCTTCGGGGGCACTGCGCTCTTAACCTTGAGAGTTGACCTAGCCCTGGGTAGTGAGCATCACCATGGCTTTGCAAGAAGAAAACTGTAATCCAGATAAAGTAACACAGACCCCCAACCCGATGACTGAGCCTCTGGCCAAAAGAAGCCCCGATTCAAAGGTGCAAAACAGCCCGTTTGTATCTGCCCTCTTCTTTCAGAAGCAACCTCACTCCCACCCCAACTCTCATTCCCTGTGGATTCCAACCCCAGGCGTGGTTATGTGACCGAGACCTGGTCAGTCCAAATGGTTCACTCCACATAATCCAATCAAACTCAACCCCTGAACCTCTAACAGGGCTGGAAGAGAGAATAGGGAGTGTTCTCTCTTGCTGACTGTAAGATAAAACATACGGAGGGATTTGGGGGAGTCATCACACAGAGACCCAACCAGCAGAGAGAGAAAACCAAAGCTGATCCACACAGCCAGAAAGAGGTCAAGTCTTGATGACATCCCCTGAGCAGCAGGACCCAGCCAGAACTTTGAACCGTTCCGTTATGGGAGCTAACCAATTCTCTCTTCTGCTTAGGCCAGATTCCAGGTGATCTCCTTCCTTGGCAATAAGATGCCTGATTAATGCAAAGGAGAAAGCCAAAAGATCTGTGTGTGAGCCCAGCTAAGTTCCAGATGCCTCTGAGGAAAGCCCCCTTCCTCTAACAGATCTGGGGAGACAGCAGGGGAGAGAGTCCCCAATAATAGACGGTGCAGGTAAAGCAAAGAGGAAATCCTGAATTAAACTCACAACATCCATCAGGAGAAAAGGGACAGGCTAAGAATGCAGATGTTTTATCACTCAGTTATGCAGCAGGTGTGAAAGTGCCAATTTGGATTTAAAAGAGCATGAAACCAAGGCAAGGGGTGGGGATTGTTATCAGAGCCAACCCTTATGTATCTGCCTCTGTGGAACCAGGGGCTGGATAAGTGAATTTCCTAGCTCAGTGGTCTCCAAAGTAGGGGGTGGTGCGCCAGTCGGCCCATTAGGGAGCAGAAGAAAATATTGGAACGTATATTTACTGCTATCCTCGTGGAAGGGTGCTTTAGACTTTATTGGTAGTTTAGCTGCAGACTGACTCTGACACCCTATTTGGTCTATACCGAGAACGGCACCATCTGCCGGGTATCCGTCAAAGAAGGAAATCCAAGGGGAAAGGAGAGTTTTTTCCTTCGATATGAAGGTAGGATGGTTTAGAGATGTGGCGTCCCTCAGAAGCTTATGTGTAAGGCAGTGCCAGAATTTTCAGAGGTGAAAGGATTCCATTTTGAGAGGTATGAATTCATCAGTGGATTAATCCACTGGTACATCTTAACTGGGCAGTAACAGTAGGCAGGTAGGGTGTGTGGACAAAGTAGGTCACTGGAGGTGTGCGATTGAGGTTTATATATGTTGTCCCTGGTGAGCTGAGCTCCTCTGCTTCCTGGATTTTATATCCTGAGCTGCTTTCCTCCACCCCATCCTTCCGCCATGATGTCTGCCTCACCTTGGACCCAGAGCTATGGCGTCAGCCAACCGTGGGCTGAACCTCATGAAGTCAGGAGTCAAAAATAACCTTTTCCTCCTCTCATTGCTCTGGTTGGGTCTTTTGGTCACAGTGACAAAAAAAAAAAAAAAGCTAACTAAAAGTGAAGGGGATAAGGAGGTCATTCTTGTCTTCTCCTCTTGAGTCTGGCTTCCCATAAATAGGTCTTACTTCCTCCATCTACAGCGCCTCGCCTTTAAATCTCCTGCCATGTTTATTACAGAGTGTCCTGCATGTCTGTGAAATCAGCATTGCCCTCTGCACCCCGGCAATGCAGCCAGATGCCGTGGTGCTCCATGGCCATTGCTCTCTGCACCCCCAGGATGCATGACTTACCTTGGTACTCAGTGCCCCGGATGTGCTTTTCTAATGCTCTCTCCTTCCTCTCCTGGGGTCTCTAGGGTATCTCCTAGAAAAAACTGATGCTGCAAAGAGAAGCAATATGCTAAACTTGTTCAAGAGAAAGCTGCAAAACTTTACACAAAATTTCATACACACACACACACACACACACACACACACACACGCAAGCATGCACACACACACATATCTCCAACTGAAATTGGGACACAAAACAGCAACTTCCATGTTCCAAAAAAAAAATGCAAGTCACTTTTCAGGACACAGGCACAGCACCCTAGGACCTGACTCAGAGGACCCCGAGAGCCTGGAGGAACCCAAGTCTCCAACAAGCCTAGCAGAACCTCGAAGAATGAGAAAAGCGCCTTCGGGACCTAGAATCAAAGTCAGAGCTGTGGTCAACAGTGCAGGATGGACCCGAATAGTCAGAACAGCCATTCAGAGGCCGTGTCCCCTTACCCCGGGCCACTGAGATTCCTTTGCCACTGGGACATGGGGAAGACGGATCTGAGCATGCCTCCTGGGACAACAGGGTTTGGGTGTTGGGACTTGGATTCTGTTTTTTCTTTTTTTGCAGTGCTGGGGTGTAACCCACGGCTGTGGCATGCTAAGCAGGGGCTCTACCACTGAGCTGCCTGCCCACCTCACTACTCCCAGTGCACTGGCCACATTCCCCAGGGCTGAGGCCACAGAAGGTCCAACAGTCAAGTTCCTTCATTCTTCCCATAGATTGGCTCTTCTGATCACATTCTGATTGTCTCCCCCACAGTGTTGATAACAGAGAGGGTTGAGGTGTCAGGGGACTCAGAGAAGCAGAGAATCCACCCCAAAACCATTTTTACTTGGGGGTAACACTGAGACACCACCACCCAGCCTTGATTAAGCAGCAGCTGCGTCTCACTGCAAGCAGCCCCAGCTGGGGAGAGAACGGAAAACAACACACAAAAACAATAAATGTGATGCTTGTTTTTTTCCTCTTTATATGAGCTCGTAAGAGGATTCCATTACACATGCAGCAACTCGAGGGCGTTGGAAATGTGGTCTCATTGACAAACATTTTATTTATACTTTTATTATTTCGTGAACCACTGGTTGCCTTAAAGCAGGATCCATTATCCTCCTTCTCTCTTCTTCAAGTTAATATTGTTTTGTGTTTCCAGAAAACTCACCAGTGAAGAGTAGTAGCAGGAAAGCCGAATGAGCTCTTCAGATGGTAACAGATTCAGTCCTCTTCTCTTCCACAGCCTCAGTTTCCCCATCTGTAAAACGAGAGAGCTTGATTATAAGGCCTCCAAACCTACATTTCTACCAAGACCAAGAAAGTCATACAAATCAATGAAGGGATCGGGTAGAGTATCATGTGTCTCGGGTTTGACAGGCATTGGGCAAACAAGGTACTAGAGACAAAGGGATAGATAAGCCATCGTCCCTGCCCTGGTGAAGCACTTGGCCTTGTGAGGTAAGCAAGCACATACAAATGCATTAATCACCTTTCCATTGCTATAATGAAATACTTGAGCTAATCGAGTTATAGAGATGAAAGGTTTACCTCCCAGTTTTGAAGGTTCAGTCCATGATGGATCATTGCTTTGGGGCCCGTGGTGAGACAGCACATCATGGTGGGGAGCACACGGTGGGGCAGAGCTGCTCACCCATAGCACCATCCAATATGGCAGCCTCATTAGATGCATGTGGCTACCGAGCACCTGCAATATGGCCAGGGTACATTGAAATGTGCTCTAAGTACAAAGCACACAGGGGACATTGAGCACCAAGTATGAAGAAGGGAAAATGTAGACTATCTCATTTCATACTGATGACATGTTAATATGTTAAAATTAATTTCTCCTTCTTTTTACTTTTTAAATGGGACCAGGAGAGAATTCTGAATCCCATATGGGGGCTCACATCATAATCCCATCAGAGCTGAGTTAGAGGGCCTGAGATTGAAGGAAGATCAATGAGGAGACATCGAAATGTCAGGAAAGCCCATGAGGTTCTGAACCACGCAGTGAGATGAAAACAGAATCAGAGGGAGACAGATGCAGGGCTTTGTTGTAGGGCCTAAGGATTCAAATTCTAGCTCTGACACTTACCAGCTGTGTGACCTTAGGCGAGTCACTTAACCCTTCTGCTGTGCCTGCGTTTCCTCATCTGTACCTGGTGGATAGTAGTAGTACCTGCTTCATAGACATATTGTGAGTTAACTAAATGAGTTTGGTCATTGATTCCCGTACTTGACTGCCAACTTGATTCACCTGGGGAGATTGGAAACTCCAAGTACACAGAGATTCTGATTTCATTGGTGCAGGGTGACCTGAGCATCAGGGCTTTTAATTACCCAGGTGACCGATGAGCAAAGTTTTGAACCAAGGAGTTAGGATCGATGCAGCACCTGGCATGGGTAACCGGAATGTGTTTGCTATGATTCTACTTTATTTAAAATGCACAATGGACAGCCTACTATGTGCTACTAAGTGCCACTGCAGAGACAGGACAGCTTCTGAATGAGCTCACGGCGCTCACAGTGACCGTTTCACCATGTCCTCCCCAGTGAGTACACATGGGCCGACTGGAGATGGAGCTCTGAGCTGGCAGCTCCTTCAGCAATTCCAACTTTTTGAAACCTCGCTGGTGAAATGATACAGCCCGTTTCCCTAAAATACTTAATTCCAACAGCAAGGCTTTAGTATTTGGCCATATGCAAAAAGAATGTCATTCAGCCCTGGAGCCCTGCACGGGATGTCTCCCAGCTGGAGCCGATGGGAATGCCCAGATCTCCCCCAGGCTGCAGGGAGAGCCCCTCACCCCAGGGAGAAGGGCTCTTCTCAAAAGACAAAGGTAAATCAATAAAATCACAAGCACAGGCCCAGGTGTGGAGGACACGTTGATGGGAACGTGAATTAGCACATCCGTTATGGAAAACAGTATGGAAGTTCCTCAAAACTTGAACATTGAACTACCCTGCCATCTGGAAATCTGGCTACACGGTGCACATCCAAGAGGAACATGCCAAGGACAGATCTGCGCGGGGGTGTTGACGGCAGTACTGTTCAAACCAGCCAAGGTGTGGCTCCTGTGTGACAGGCATTGGGCAAACAAGGTACTAGAGGCACTGTGCCCACCAAGGGAGGAGTAATGAAGACGAGGTGGGAAGTATGCACCACCGAATGCTCTCCAGGACTTCAGAAAGGGGAGAGCTTATAGCTGAGGTAACATGGATGAACCTGAGACGTATTAAATGAGGTAAGCCACGCCCAGAAAGACACACACCAAGTATCAGTATCTTACTCATCACAAGGCACAGTAGTGCACACCTATAATCCCAGCTATCTGGGAGCCTGAGGCAGGAGAATGACAAGTTTGAGGCTAGCCTGAGCAACTTAGCAAGACCCTGTCTCAAAATAAAAAGGCTGGGGCTGTAGCTCAGGGGTAGAGCACTCACCGAGCATGTGTAAGACCCTGGGTTCCATCCCCAGCACCACATACATACAAATCAAGAGGCTGATCTCACAGCAGCAGAGTGGTTGCCAGAATCTGGGGAAGGGAGAGAAAGAGAAAATGGAGAGAAATCGATCAACAGACGAATCTACACTTCGAGAGGAGGAGTGAGTTCTGGTGTCCTACTGAGTGATAGGGTGACTACAGTCAACCCTATTATACTGTATAGATAGTTCAAAACAACTAGAAAAGAAGATTTTTTGATGTCCTCACCACAAAGAAATGATACATTTTCGAGGTGATGGGTAGGCAATTCGAGGTAATTGATCATTACCTGATGAATAAATATATTGAAACATCCCACGGTACTCCAAAAATATGTCTAATGACTACGTGTCGACTAAAAACAAAATAAAACTTAAATATAAAAATATCGTTTAAAACTGATAACCATTGTTAGCGTGCATTGAGCATTTATTATGTGCCAGGCACTATGGGAAGTGCTTTATATGCATCACAGTTTTTAAGATGCGTGACACCTCTGTGAGGAAAGGGTCATTATCAACCATTCACCATGAGGAAACTGAGGAGGCTCAGAGCAGGGCAGGAATTTGATTGCAAGGGACAGCGCCTCAGTCCAAAGTAAATCGAGGGGAACTTGTCTCAAGGAATACAGAGAAGGGTTGAAACGTCAAACTACACACGTCCATCGATGGATGTTTGATGCGTCTGATACCGGGAGCCCTTTCTCTCTGTCCCCACCCTTCTCTCTGAAGCCACATGAAGCCACATGCTATTCTGCGCGCATCCGCTTCTAACACCGATGGCAATGCGACTTCTGGTCTCCTCCTCTGTTCTGGTTTCAAAGAAAGAATTCCAGGGGAAAATCCTGATTGGCCCAGCTTGGGTCCTAGGTCCACCTTGGACCCATGAACACTAACCAAGCAGGAAAGACCACGTAGGAACAGGGCAGCTCACTCAGGTCACATGGGTGGGAGGCAGAGAATGGGGGGAGGGAGGATTTCCCAAAAGCAGAATGACACCTTTCTATGGTTTAGATCTGAAGTGTTCCCTCCAAAAGCTCTGGGTTCAGATATGAGAAGATTGGATTACGAGGGCTCTGAGCTCATCTGTGGATTAATCCATTTGATGGATTCATAATTTGATTAGACTACTAGGTGGCAACGGTAGGCAGATGGGGCATGGCTGGAGGAAGTAGGTCACTGGGGACTTTATCTGTCCCTGGCCCCTTCCTGTCTGTTTCTCGCTCCCATGAGACAAGGAGCTCTCCTCCACCATGTCCTTCCACCTCCCTGGCCTCCAAATTGCTTTTCCTCCTCTAAATTGCTCTTGTCAGATGTTTTGGCCACGGCCCCAAAAAGCAGACTCACATCCATGTGTTCCCAAAAGAAAAGAAAAATACCTTCTCGTAGTCCACTCCTCCCAAAATGGGCAGTAGCAGGGCTTCTAATCCGACAGGAATATTACTGCTGCTGATGGTTAGGCCGCTCGGAAGCTCCTTAGAGAATCTGAGGTTCAGACCACGTGTGCCGTTGCAGGTTCCGTGAACATGACTGGCATTTTTATGGTAGAGTGATGGGATATTCCAGGCTGGCACACAGTATGGGCTCAATGAATATCTATTGAATGCAAGGTCCCTGTACCCAAAAAGTCCCTGCCTTGTAGGTGACTGAGGGTGAGAAACAATCCAAAAGGAACACAGACTCTGAATGCTCAAATGAGAGATCACATTGGTTCATGCATACATGGGGGAATGATAGGATAGGAAAGCCATCGAGGGGAGGAGCTGCCCTTTGAGATGAGCCTTGAAAACAGAATGAGACTTCAGCAAGCAGAAATGTAAAAATAATGTGTATCACGGGACCAGGTCTGGAGGGCAGGATGGACAAGCCATACCACATTCGGGAGTTTCAAAAGTGGGTCAAATCTACGTAGCACAATATTTGCCATCTTAACCATTTGTAAGTGCACAATTCAGTAGCATTAACTATATCGTTATTTTAATTATATTATAATCATCATCACTACCTAGTCCCAAACCTCTTCTATCACCCCAAAAAGAAACTCTGTGCCTCCTAAGCTACAATTCCACATTCCCCAGGAACATGGTGACCTCTAATCTACTCTCTGCCTTCATTAATCTGCCTCATCAATATATTTCATATCAGTGGAAATATGCAGTATTTATTCTTTTGTGTCCACCTGGTATCACTTAACATAACGTTTTCAAGGTTCATTTATGTTGGAGCATGTACCAGAACTTTGTTTGTTTGGCTATTTGATATTGTATACTATTCCATACTATGTATCCCGTATTTTGCTTACAGATTCACATGTAGAATAACTTCGGCAATTGTAAATAATGCTTCAATGAACGAGCAAGTTGTGAACAAGTTCCTGGATGATGACTTGGATCTGGAATGGCTCCCCAGAGCTCCTGTGTTAAAAACATGGTCCCCTGTGCCGTAGGCTTCAGAAATGGGATTTTCAAGACAATGATTGGATCATAAGGATGCTGCGCTCACCAGTGGGTTAATCCATTTTGATAGCTGAATGAACTATGGAAGGTCAGACTTAGTTGGAGGAAGTAAGTCACTTGGGACATGTCCCCAGAAGCGTCCCCCAAGCCCTTCCTGGGCCTCCATAATTTTTGCCCTGCCACACCCTTCCGCCATGATGTTCTGTCTCACCTCAGGGTCAGAGCCGTGGAGACAACCAACCATGCACTGTACCTTTGAAACCATGAGCCCAATTTTTATTCTTTCTGTGTCCACCTGATGTCCTTTAACGTAATGTTTTCAAGGTTCAACTTTTCCTCTCTAAGTTGTTTTTATCAGTTATTTTAATCACAGCAGTGAAAGGTTGGCTAACACACCTGGTTTTCGATTCCTTTGGTCACGTACCTAAGGAATGTAATTTCTAGATCCTGTAACAATTCTATGGTTAGCTTTTTGAGGAACTACCATATCATTTCCCAAAGCAGCTGCACCATTTTTTTTTTCAATTCCACCAGCGATGTGCAAATGTCCCAGTTTCTCTGCATCCGACAACACGTTATGCTCTGTTACTTCTACTGCGACAGAATACAACATGGGATGGTCTTTAATAGCCATTCTAGGAAGTGTGAAAGCGGTATCTCGTTGTGGTTTTTATTTGCATTTCCCTAGTAACTAAAGACGTTGAGCATCTTTATAGATTCTTATTCAAGCCATCCAGCTTCCCTGGTGCACAAACCCTCAGTGATAAAGCTGTTTTCTCGCATAAGCAATAGGGAGCCAATGATAGTTTGGAAGCAGAAGAGGGACATGATCGAAAAAAATATATAACCTTGATGGAACAGTACAGGATGGAGCCTAGGAAGAAATTAAGAAGATATTTCCATGGTCCAGGTGAAGGGCCATGCAAACTTGAGCAAGTAGGTGGGAAGGACAAGAGATGCTTCAACACACTGGAAGCCACCTGTGCACAGTCTTCAGAGACTGTTTCCATAAGGATGCAACAGCCCCCCTCCCCCGTGACAAATTGCTCTGCATCCCTAAAAGTAACGATGCCTGTGAATAAATCATGAAGCAGAAAGATGTTCACAATATGTTAAGTGAAA
Organism: Urocitellus parryii; assembly: GCF_045843805.1. Taxonomy (NCBI): domain Eukaryota; kingdom Metazoa; phylum Chordata; class Mammalia; order Rodentia; family Sciuridae; genus Urocitellus; species Urocitellus parryii. Next base: position 144,898,832 of record NC_135533.1, read on the forward strand.
AGCCATAAGGTTATGGCCCAGAACCTACATCGAGATCCTGTTTTTCAACAGATGATATGTAGTTAGATCAGAGTGGAGACAGAAGGACAGATACAGAGTGGGGGGAGAGACCCTAAAAACCACAGACCTGAAAAATGTGAATAACGACCATCTCTTGCTAAACTAAACTCCCCCTGAATTACTCGTGAGTTCTGTTTTATTTTCTTCCTTGCCCTTACCATGATCTGAAGTCAGATACTTGGCTACTTGGTCAAGTCTCTAATTCATTGATTCATCCATTTATAAATTCCAGGAAGGAGGGTGTCTGTTCTGGTCTCCTTCTATTCCCAGGACCTAGCACCTCGCCATGGGAGATTTTCCATAGATTTTTTTTTTTTTAAGATTTTTCTCAATGGTGGGATACAGCTTTTTTCTTACCTATTTCTGAAATGGGTACAATGAATTCATGACTTGTATCATAAGAAAAAATAATAAACAGACGTTGTTCCCACCACCGCCACCCATGTCCCCACCACTTCCCACAATGCTATGGTTCTTTGGGGTAGAGCTGTTGGCCCCAGAAGGACCTCTAAGCCAGAGGCCAACACCGGACACCACTAGGACAGCATCAAAGTGCTCTTCGCATCCTGCGAACCGACCCAATGCCTCTCCTGCCCTCCTCCTCCAGCTTCCTGGGTATCCACTTGCCCGGCTTGTGCCTGCTCAGCACAGGATGGTGTCATTAACACCGCCACGTCCCCAGAGCCCCAGATTCCCAGAATAACCTTCCCCGGGCAGGGTTCCGGGAAGAGGAGGTCAGCCACGGGTTTCCTCGCTACTCATGTCCCTCGTCCCTAGTCCTGGGCACTGTGGAGACCATTTTTGGCTGACCCTGGAGAAGGATACCAGGCTGTGGGCATGGAAGGGCAGAAGCAAAGCCAAGTAGCCAACTCGAGATGTGCCCGCAGTTTCGGACTTTGGCACCTGGCTCTTCGGTCTAGCATTTCTGAACCCAAGACCAACCGCCCCTGGGTCTGAATCCCTATGAGATAAAGTCCCAGACTTGGGCCCCTAACCATAAAGTGCTGATGTTGTAAAATAACTTAATATTCTAGAGTAATTTAGGATAAATTTATTATAGGTGGTAAATATATTTCACTCCTGGGGCTGGGGTTGTGGCTCAGCCGTAGAGCGCTTGCCTCACACGTGTGAGGAACTGGGTTCGATCCTCTGCACCACATAAAAATAAATAAACAAAATAAAGGTTTTGTGACCATCTACAACTTGAAAAATATTTTTAAATATGTATTTTTAAAATATAAAAAAATATATATATATACTTCACTCCTGGATGTGCTACAAAGAGAAAAAGCACATACATTACAGACTACATATATGCTACATCGATTTATACAGATTACTGTTTTACCTTTATTTGCATGTTGATGTGTCTATAGAGAGAGAGGACATTCCATCATTCATTGTTTTATCTGCTGTAAAACTGGGCCCTGATATTTTATACCATCTTGTAGGCTCAAAGTGGGGGACAAACACAGGATTTAAAGTCACCCACTTTTTTGGGGGGTGCTTTTTGGATAGAAATTGAGTTCCTCATAGGAGCTTGTGGGAAAGAGGCAGAGGGCAAGCTCTATTTGGTTTGGAGAGAACCACTCTTAGAAGGCCTTTGATTTCAACAAAAGAGAAGCAAAGTCCTCTTATGAAAAAGTCCTCAGTGAAGGCAGAAATGTATCTCCAAAGAAAGAAAGGTTCTCCTTCTCTCTGGAACAAAGTGGGGGTGGAGGGCCTCAGCCCGGACTGGGGAAGAGATGGTCAAGGGTAGCACTGACAGGGGAAGCCCGCTGCCCCACAGTGCGGTGGCAGGAGGGGAAGGCTCACCAGTTTGGGTGCCCACAGCATGTCACATGAGCTCTGGGAACCATGAAGTCCAGGAATCAGGGTCCGGGTATCATATGCACCTTGGGGCATCCAGATCCAGACTTGGGGCTAAAGCCATGAAAGATGTCCAGCAGAGAACTTGAGAGCAGGAGCCCAGAGGAATACCCTTGGAACAGAGGAAGGGGACATGGAAACGCTCCTTAGGGAGCCCCAGAAATACCCAGGCTGTGGGGGTGAGGGGAGGCTGGTGCAAACAAGACGGCAATTCCATTCAATCAACTTGCAAGAGGTCTCGAACCCTCAGAACGCCAAGATTAATGAAGGTGATCCATGGAAGCTAAAGAATTCCAGGACAGCTGGGTTCCGAGGAACTCAGCAGAACTATCAGGTCTTCATCCGGAACCAGAAAGACAATGGGGAGAAAGATGACCAGATCTTGAACCTCTCAAATGCAACAGTCAACAGAAGGTCCTAGTGAGTTACAATAGAGGTGACAGTCTAGTAAGAGAATCGGTTTTAATCTCAAAAAAAAAAAAAAATAGTATCTGCTAACTTTTTCTGTAAAAGGCCAGATACATATTTGAGGCTTTGAGGCCTCTGTTGTAACCACATAATGTTGTCATTGTAGCTCAAAACCAGTCACAGGTAACACAGAAACAAATAGGTATTCTGCATTCCAACAAAGATTTTTGGATACTAACATTTGCATTTCAAAGAGTTTCCACTTGGCAAAGAATATTACTCTTTTTTTTTCAACTGCTTAAAAATGGAAAAACCATTCTTAGTTCATGGATCACACAAAAACAGGTGACTAGCTAGACCAGAGTATGGTTTGGCTAGTCCTGGCTGATGACAATGACAATAAAAACCTGTGGTTTTGAGCACTTGCAAGGGACCCAATGCTACACTAAGTATACGTTGCTATAATGATTTTCAATGTATGATTCAGCTTTCCAGTGGGTTTTCTTGAATGGGAAAGATAGAAGGAGCCGCAGCTAATTTTCCGAGAATTGAGCCTAACTGTGGACGGGCTCCCGTTGTGAACAGCACCTGCTAGTCTGTCTCTTTGGAAGGCAAGCGTTGAAGCAGCTTCTCTAGCCACCCCTCTGCAAACCCACCAAATGCCCAGCAAGAAGGGATCATTGAGTCTATTGTCACCACTTGATAAAAGACTGTCTTTTATCAAGACACAAAAAAATGCATCCAAAACAGCAGACCCCCCTGCCACCTCTCCTGGCCCCATTTATCTTGACTTCCCCCAGCCTCCAGTGACTATCCAACTTCAGGTCACACATGGGCAAAAGAGGTGGTAGAAAACCGGGTGACTTTAGCTCACCAGAGCATCTTGCCCCCCAACGCATCTTTTGGCCAGGAGAAGAGGAAAATTTAACAGGCATCTGGGAAGGAGGCGCTGCCCGGTTTATTGATGGGAAACCGTTTGCCAGAGTAAGAGCTCTTTGGGGACTTTTGAAGATTTTGGCAAGCCCCGGTCCCAAAGGCTGCCGTGCGCTAAGTAAGAACTCCTGGGCCTCTGAAAATGGAATGTCTAGAAGGTTACCGCCCCAGAAACCTATTAAGCGAACAGCGTGTGATGTTCTCCATCCAAGGAAGGGAACCATTAGGTCTACCTCTGGGAAAAGTCACCACCCAGCTCTGTCACATCTGCTATTCCAACTCAGGGTCAGTGACATGGCCAAAACGTGTTCACCACAATGAGATATCATCAAATTTATGGTGTTGAGGACAAACAGAAGGGAACACAGTTAATATTTAATGTAATGATTGCAATTTTCTAAAATTGATTTTTTTTTTAAAAAAAAATGGCATGGAGCTACTGTAGGTTAAGAAGCCCCATGAAGCGAGGGATGGTGGTGCACATCTATAATCTCAGCTACTTGGGAGGCTGAGGTAGGAGAATTGCAATTTCAAAGCCAGCCTCTGCAACTTAGCAAGATCCTATATCAGACAAATTTTTAAAAGAAAAAGGTCTGGGGATGTGGCTCAGTGGTAGAGTCTTCCTGGGTTCAGACCCCAATACTGGGGAAAAGAAAAAAAAAAGAGGAGGAAGAGAAAGAGATAACCAACAAATCCTAACTAGAATAAATAAAAAATCTTATTATACACATCATAATGAAGTTACGAATAATAAAACAAAGATCTGAAAGGCAGCCAGAAAGAAGAGATGTGTCATTTATAAAGAAATAACCAGTAAACAAACTGCACAAGTATTACCAGTAACCTTGAAAACCAGCCGAGAATGAAATCATATTTATAAAATATGAGGCAAAAATAACTGTCATACTAGTATTATATACTCAGTAAAACCATCTTTCAAGAATATGGGCCACATAAAGACATTTTCCAAAAAGCAAAAACCAGAATCACTTATTACTCACAGACCTTTCTGATACAACCTCTAAAAGATGTATTTCAAAAGGAAGAAAAATGATCCCATAAAGAAAACCTGAAATATAAGAACAATATCAAAGACATTGGTAAGCAGGTAAATATAAACATACCTGTTTTAAAAACATAATCATAATAACTTATTTGTGAGTATAAAATAGACTTAAACATTGGAAGTTATATTTCAAGAGTTCTATTGCACTTCTGAGCTCAGTGATGCACGCCTGTAATCCTAGTGACTCAGGGGGCTAAGGCGGGAGGATCACAAATTTCAGGCCAGCCTCAGCAACTTAGTGGAACTCTGTCTTAAAAAAATAAAAAGGGCTGGTGGTATGTCTCAGTGGTAAAGTGCCTCTGGGTTCAACTCTCAGTACCCCCCCCAAAAAAATATAAATGGATTAATCTCATTAATTAAAAGATAATGATAGCCAGGGACTGCAGCACATGCCTGTTATCCCAGCAGCTCGGGAGGCTGAGGCAGAAGGATCTTGAGTTCAAAGTCAGCCTCAGCAAAAGCGAGGCGCTAAGCAACTCAATGAGACCTTATCTCTAAATAAAATACAAAATAGGACTGGGGATGGGGCTCAGTGTCTAATGCCCCTGAATTCAATTACTGGTAACCACCTCCCCTCTAAAAAAAGATAGTGATACTTGTAAAATCATCTACAGGCTGCTTCAAAGAACACACACAAGAAAATAAGAGAACAGAGAAAAGTTAAAACAAAAATAGAGCCCAAGATCCATTAATATCTGACTAAGTTGACATTAGGGCCAAAAGCATTCTTTGAATTTGCTAGGAATAAAGAGGAGCAATATATAATGATAAAATATTCAATTCATCAGAAAGCTTTAACAATTCCAAACTTATGAACAATTAATAAAACAGTACTGAAATATGCAAAGCAAAAATTGAGAGCATACCAGTAGAAATTGACAAGTCCATCAGCAAAATGGAAGACTTCAACACCTACCTCTGAGTAACTGAGTGTGTGAACAACACAACTTAAAAGCGTGATTTAATTGATCCACTATATAGAAGTCAGTGCCCAACAATTACAGAATGCACATTCTTCACAATCACTTATGAAACATTTACAAAACCTTGACCACATTCCAGGCAATAAAGCATATTCCAACGACTTTCAAAACATCAATATAGGGTTGGAAATACAGCTCAGAGACAGAGTGCCTGCCCCAAATGTACAAAGCCCTGGGTTCAATCCCCAGCACCAAAAAAACAAAACACAATATCATGGACTGTGACCTCATGATCTCTGATCACAAGGCAAATCAATAATGAAGAGAAAACAAAAGGTTGGCATTTAAGAACTTTCTGTATGATTCATGGGCCAAAGAAAATTGTAATGGAAATTTTTAAATACTTACAATTGAAAATAATGAAAATGCTACAAATGGAAGTTTATGAGAAAAATAGAAATGCTGTAAATTCAAGTTTGTGGGCTATAAATTCAAGTTTATGGGATGCTATGAGAGAAGTACTTCAAACTAAAGGTATATCCTTAAATATTTATAATAGGAAAGAATGACTAAAAATAAACAAAGTAATAATAATAAACAAATAAACAAACTTAAGAAGTTACAAATGTAACAAAGTAAACTCAAAGAAAACAAGGAAAGCAATAATAGAAAGAACAGAAATCACAGAATAATAAGAGAGACATACCCCCAAAAAAGTCACATATTGGTTCTTTGGGAAAAACTAATAATATAGGCAATCTTTTGTTGAGATTGATCTACTCAAAAAGAAGTTAAGTACAAATGGAGAATGTGTCTAAACATGCCTAGAGGTGATATTTTTAAAAGATAAAGGAATAATGTGAAAACAACTTTATACCAACACAGTCGGCATTTTAGCTACATATGGAAAATTATGTATTTTATCAAAACTGGCTCAGGAAGAAGTAAAAATCATGAAGAGTCCTAAAACCATTAAAGGAAATTAGTCAATAATTTAAAATATTTCCTCAAAAGAAAAAAAAAAGGCCTAGGTAGAATTCCAGGCAACTTGTACCAAACTTTCAAGAAACAGAGAATTCCAATGTTATGAAAACTTTTCTAAAGAATGGATGACAGGAAATGCACCCCAAATATTTTTAAAGCTTATATAATCCCGATACCAAAACTGGACAAGAACAGCAACCCAAAGGATCATTACAGTATAATCTTACAAATAAACTTAGATGCAAAAATCCTAAATATTGAAAGGCAAAACATATATATATATATATACATATAACCAACGTTGCCAAGTTACTTTTGGACCAGGAATGTGGGATAAATTTATAAATTGCCACATTATCAGATTAAAGGAGGAAACGATATAATCATGTCCATCGATGCAGAAAAAAAGTGCCCCACAGAATCTAACACCTGAGGTTAGCTAAGGATATAAGAGTTTGGCAAAAATCAAGAGCATTCTGTGTGAACTGTAAACTTGGAAGTTGCAGTAAAGGAATATCATGTGTATTTTTTGAGTGGGGCAGTACAGGAAATTGAACCTAGGGGTGCTCTACCACTGGGCCACATCCCCAGCCCTTTTGTTTTGTTTTATTTTGAATCCCACTAAGTTTTCAAGGCTGGCCTGGAACTTGTGATCCTTCTGCCCTGGCCTCCGGAGTAGCTGGGATCACAGGCCTGAGACACCACACCCCATTGGAATATTGTATGGTTTACAATATTTGTAAACTGCAGGTTATGCATCCTGTATGTCAGAAAATGTATAACAAAAGTATCTGTTATTTATAACATAGAAAAAAAAAGGATGATGAGTCAATACAGTGAAATGATAAAAACCGAGACTCTGGCTAGAGTCTTTACTGCACCTCTAAGTGTCGTCTAAGTTTCAATATTTCAAAATAACTTATTCAGAAACAATGCAGGTGCAATGTACACATATGTAGACCAGCAAAACCTGACAGATGCATTTCAGGAGACCCAGTGCACTAAAAGAGACGTAAAGAGGATTCTCTGGGAAGAAGTCTATTTCTATGCAGTTAGAAATAGAAATTAAGAACACAGTGTGTTGGGCCTGGGGTTGGGGCTCAGTGGCAGAGCACTTGCCTCGTACGTGTGGGGCACTGAGTTCGATCCTCAGCACCACATTAAAAAAAAAAAAGAATAAATAAAAGCATCGTGTCCATTACAAATAACACGTATTAAAAAAAAAAAGAACACAGTGTGGGGGCTGGGGATGTGACTCAGTGGAAAAATGCTTGTCTGGCACGTGTGAGGCTCTGGGTTCTATCTCCCGCATCCAAACATATAAAAAAAAAAAAGCAGGATGGAACTTCTTCAAGAAAAGACAAATAAATTTTTTAAAAAAATGGAACAGAGTCACTTTTCTTTGGGCACTCACTCGATTGATGACATATTAAGAATGGTAGTGGATTAATGAGATTTCCGCAAGGCGAGCAGAGAGTCTTTACTCCTTTCTCACCCCATAAACTAAAAGTCCTCTTCCCACAAAGGACTCCATGAGATGTGCATTCGCCACTGGGAGATGCTGGCATGTATCTTCACTTCACGGAGGGTACCCCTGTGGCACTCCATCTCTTGGTAGGATTGAGAAATTGCACCTTTGGGGGTGGAAATTGGGGGTTTCTAGGTAAAAACCAAAGTTGAGATATTCTCAAATGGCTCCAAGAGCAGGGTGCTGGAGCTAACAGACAGAAACATGGGAAAATTGACCCAGTGACCACAGCTGACAGACAACCTGTCACATGCCTAAGTGACACCTCACCAGCTCTGCTATGCAGGAATGAAGAAGCTCTTGCAGTAGTCTGGGGAATGGGTGGGAGATGAAGGTGAGGGCCATCTGGCTGGTACTGGGAAAGTGATTCCTACTGAACCCAAATAAACTCTAACTTAGGAACACCTGCATGGTCTGAGTCAGGTCTTGCCTACCTGTGCAGCCTCAAAAACTGGCCTAAGGTAGATGAATTCATTTGCTAGGGCTCCTGTAGCCAAGGACCACAGATGGAGTGGTTTCCACCACAGAAATTCATCTCCGTCTGGTGCTGGGACGTAGACGTCTGAGAGCAGGTGCCAGCATTTTCCTCTCGGGTCTCTCCCCTGGCTGCTCGGGGGGTGTTTCCTCTCTGGGTCTTCACATGATGGCCCTTCTGTGCCTCTGTGTCCTCATGCCCTCTTCTCCTAAGGACACCAGGCAGGCATGCTGGATTAGGATCCACTCCTCTGACCTTGAGGTAACCCAATGACCTCTTTAAAGGTAGATCATACTATGGGGTACGATATTGTTAGGGCTTAGACATGAGGTGCCCCCCCAAAGCTCAGGCGTGAGACAATACAAGAATCGTTCTGAGGTGAAATAATTAGATGGTGACAGATGTAACCGAATCCTTAGGTTCGTCCACTGATGCAGTGACCACAGCCAGGTCGGGTGTGGCTGGAGGGGGTGGTCACTGGAAGTGTGCCTTTGGGGTTCCTATCTCATCCTTGGTGAGTGGAGCTCGCTCGCTCTCTACTTCCAGACGCCATGCCCTGAGCTGCTCTCTTCTGTCACACCCTTCCACCATGATGTCCTGCCTCACTGAGGCCCAGAGCCATGGAGTCGGCCCACCATGGACCGAGCTTCTGAGACCCTGAGCCAAAATACACGTTGCCTCCTCTAAGTTGTTCTTGTCGGGTCCTCCTGTCACCTCCTGTCACCGTGAAGAAGAGCTGATTAAGACAAGGATTCCAACATCTGAATTTCAAGGGATCCCCATCCACCCTTCACAGAAGGTATTCGATGACACCCCACTCAGCAAGTGAGCGAGTGGAGGAACAGCGCAGGCCTCCATCACAACAAGCCTTTCCTGGAGGAAGATCCCAAGCCCAGATGCCCAGGCTGTGGGGCATTTAGTAGCATCCTGAGCTCCCTCCCTTGCAGCCAGCCATCCAAGTGTGGAGAGTGGGTCCATCCCAGAGACACCAGGGAGCCAGGCTAAGTGCTCATCTGCTCATCGCTGCCACAGAGCTGAGATCTTCAATTTCCCAGCACTAAACCCTGGGGCCCATTTCCCCAACAGGAATCCACAGTCAGATCCAGTCACCTTTTCAAATGAACCCTTACAAAGCACACGACACACACAACCCCCACCCCCGAAAGGTCTCCCTTGTCACAATGTGCGGTAAGACAAGAGTGTGCCTGGCCCAAGATGTGGGGTCATGTATCCTCGGTTTTCTAGGTCAATGCGGTCACTAAGGCCAGAGTCCAGACTTGAGCTCGCTACCTCCTTGGTCTGTGGTTGCCCAAATTCTGGCAACTCAGGAAATGGTGGCGAAAAGCTTGAATAGCCCACACTCACAGGCCCTGATCTCTAGATATATCATCACTTTAAAAAGGAATGCTTTGGGGTTTTTTTTCTTTCCATTTTTATTCAATGTTTTTATTAGTGCATTCTGGTGATACGTAATTTTGGGTTTCATTTTGACATGATCATACATGCAGAGAATATAATTTGCTCCACCTCAATCCCCAGTACTTCCTATTTCCTCCCCTCCTCCTCCCTCCTCCCCTTTCTCTACTCCACTGATTGATTTATTTATAGCTTTTTCTTTAAGTGAGTGCTTTACAGGTGTACATAAAGGTGAGATTCACTGTGCTATATTCACATGTGTGTGTGTGTTGAAAAATGGAAAAGCATCTGAGATTCATCTAATTATGTTTTTTTTTTTAAAAAAAAAAGGCCATAAGAAATCCCAAATTTTAAGATACCTTAATTCTATGCAATATCCCGTTTTTCATCACACGCTTATATTTCTAACATATTTTCAAAGCCATATATGGCTTTGAAATCCATATGTCACTTCGTTCATTCATTCATTTAATCACTGGCTAACATTTACTACATGTGGGACACTGTCCTAAGCATTGGGATACAACAGTCAAGGAGAGTTTCTACTTCCGTGAAACTTACATATTAGCCGGGCATGGTGGTGCGTGCCTGTCATCCCGCAGCTCCAGAGGCTGAGGTGGGAGGATCAGAGTTCAAAGCCAGCCTCAGCAAAATCAAGGCCTAAGCAACTCAGTGAGATCCTGTCTCTAAATGAAATGCAAAATAGGGCTGGGGATGGGGCTCAGTGACCAAGCTCCCCTGGGTTCATTTCCCAATAACAAAAAAAAAAAAAAAAGAAGAAGAAGAAGAACTGTGATTTGTCCAAGGTCCCCCAAACAAGAAATACGGGAGAGGAGGAGATACCACATGTGAGCCCGATGATTTTCAACACCATATCGACTACCATCATCCCTCCTATGAAGTGCATGACTCTTGACCTAAGCCAGCTCCTAAAATCCTGGAAGATCTCAAAGACTTCTCTGACCTTCCTAAGGGACCCTTACTGTTCCTCTAAAGCCATTTGGGGGCCAGATCCAGGTGAGCTCCATCTGAGTCTCTGGGGAAAGATTTTAATAAACAGAGATGTCAGAATTTGAACCCAAGGCTGAACATACAGCTGCCTCTTTATTATTTTTTGGAAAACTCTCCTAGGCGATTCTGGTGAGCAGCCAGGAAGAAGACTGACCCACACAGACAGACCTCCCAACCACACAGCCTCTGCAGGGAACCTCCCAGACACCAGGAACTGGTCACATTCCAATTTTAATTCTAAGAGATGCAAACTTCTTTCTTGACTGCCTGAAGTCTGCTTTTCCCCAACTTTGGCTGGAGAAACAGAAGCCATCTCATGCCGGAAGGGTCAGAAATTCTGATAACTGATTATCCCACATCCTTCCTGGTCTTGTTTAGGGGTTTTGTAAGGGAAAACAGAGCACCCCAGTGTGCAAATCAGAAAAGAGAAGAAAAACATATGTTGTTCCTCATTATATCCACTTTGCAAAAAAAAAAAAAAAAGATCAATGAGACAGAAAGAAGAGGATTTGTGGAAAAGGGACAGGGGATAGGGGGAGCAGGTGATGAAAACAGGAAGAACAAGCATGGGTCAGACATGGGTTCTGCTGACCATGGCTTTGACCTCGAAAAACCCACTTTCAGTGATATTTGAAAGAATAATCAAGAGATTCTTCTCTCAGCAAGAACATGTTGTATTTACATTGGCCAAAAAGATGCAAGAAATTTCATCCCTTAATGTAAAAAAAAATTCCCTAGGAGCCCAAGGAAGAGCTTTCTCGCTGGATTGTGATGGCGAGTCCACTCCTTCATGTATAATTTAAGACATTCAGGACAGCATTAGAACCCTTCCTGCTCATAACACGGAACTGCCTTCCACCCCTGGCTAATGCGCAGTCCTCCCAGGAAGCTCTCCTAAGCTATTAAAAATGGTTAATTCTGAGTCTGAGAGCCTCCATGCAGATGGAAGAGCACATTCTAGACTTATTCACTCTTCAGCGTGCTCCCTCAGTGCCAAATGTGTAGGTGAGACTCATTAACTTTTTTTTTTCCAAAATAATGTAAATCATGAAGTGATCGTTTGGAATGAACATCTCCTTTTCATTTATCCAACTGATTTCTCATTTGCCAAGGGTAGGATGGAAAACTATCTTAAGTGTGGTCCCTACCCCTCAGGAACAATTTTCTTCCGAGGGCTTAATGCTGGAATCCCATCCAATTTCAAGACCTAATTTAATTCATATTGCACTGAAGCTTTATTTTGCATGACAACGGTGAGGCGTAGAGTCTCGAAAATGAGAAGGAAAAATCTTATTAGGCTGTGTGGATTAGAGTAGTGATATTCAGTCTCTGGTCCACAGATCAGCAGTACCTGAGAGTTTATGGGAATGCAGAACGCTGGTGTGGTGGCACACGCCTGTAAACCCAGCGACTCTGGAGGCTGAGGCAGGAGGATCAAAAGTTAGAGGACAGCCTCAGCAATTTAGCGAGGCCCTAAGCAACTTAGTGAGACCCCGTCTCAAAATAAAAAGGAAAAAGGGCTGGGGATGTGACTCAGTGATGAAACACGCCTGGCTTCAATCCTTGGCATGAAAGAAAGAAAGGAAAGAAGGGGTCAGAACCCTGCTTCAGTGCAGGGATGCCCAACAGAGGTGATGTTACGTCCCCCTGGGGGACACTTGGAAGTGTCTGGAGACATTTGATGGTCACAAATGGTGGTGGGGTGCAATTGGCATGGGATGGGTGGAGACCAGAGATTCTGTTTGACATCCTGCCATGCACAAGACAGCCCCCTCCTGCCCCAAGAGAGCAACAGTGCCAAGACTGAGAAATCCTGATTTAGAGAAAAGTGGATTGGAAATGGTGGGATGGGAGAAAGAAGAGCAAATATGGAATTGTTTCACTCTGGCAAATAATGGGGGTCCAAGAAGGAGGAAAGAAAACATTGGCATGAGATTCATTGAACTTGGACTGCGGTTGCAGGGGACGGTGTGCCCTTAGGAAAGTCAATTCTCTGTGGATTTCATTGACACATCCGTCAAATGAAGGAGAAAATAAAATTGAGCTAAAAGGACGGAGTTACCGTCTACAAGGTTCTTTGCAGGATAGATCCATCACATTTGGGATTTTCCCACACTTGAGTCACCCACACCTCACCCTCACTCTGTGCTGTCTTTGCTATTTTGGACTTATAACTCACATATCTCCTAGTTTAAATGTACTGTAAAGGAAATTGTACATCACTACCATTCGTTTAAAGCCACGCCTGGTTTGGAAAACTAGAAGTCAGCATGATCCAGAGAAAACTGTGTCATTAAATTTTAGCCAGATATCATTCGAGGGTCTTCCCAATGGAGCTTGAAACCAGTCTCTTGGTTAAATGGTTGACCAGGGAGAATTAAAGGGGTTGAAGGCATACGAGCCCCAACCACCAACCTGGACTCTCTGTACCATCTTAAGTGATCTTACGTCCTACACTTTGGAAGACCATGGTGTAGAGGTTGAGAGGGGAAGCTTTGGAAACAAACTCATTTGAGCCCCAGACCCTTGACTGGCTATGGTTGTGCAAGCAACTGAATCTCCTTGAGCCCCGGTTTCTCCTTGGGAGTTAGTAGTGGGACCTAGGCTGATATGGTGGGCAGCCTCTGAGGTACCCCCCAGGGGTTTCCCATCTTCAGGCATGGTATAAACCTTGAGTGTGCACTGCCCCTGGGGACCTGCTCATAGCCAAGAGAATGCAGCAAAAGTAAGGGGTGCCACTGCTGAGATTCAGTTGCAAAAGTCTCCCCACCCCCTCCTCTTCTTGCCATTATTCTAGAATAAATAGCTGCCCTTTCCCATATGGCAAGGAACTGAGGTCTAATGTCCCCCAGCCAACATCCAAGAGCAAAACCAGTCAGAAATAATAGAAAGTCAGAGGGTAGCAAGGATCTGTACCCAGAGGGACTCTTTTGAATCCAAGTTTGGGCGCTTTAGTTCTGAAAGGTTTCAGAAACAAGAAGAATGGCGGAGGGAAGGAGAAATGTCCCAACTTCTTCAACTCCAAAGCACTAAAATTGGCTGTGAAAGTCTCCTTTTTTTTAGGGTGACCGCAATGTGGTCATTCTCAAGGCAACTCAGTTGATGATGATTCTCCTGGGGATCCTGAGTTAGCGTGTGCTACAGCCAGGTGCTGAGACACCTGTTGAATTACATCCCTCTGGAGGTGAGATGAGCCCTTCACATCAATTCTCTTTCTCTGAGACGTGCAGGTCTGTGTGTCTCCTGCATTGTGGAACATTTCTCAATCCAAACCCTCTGCCGGTTCTATTCCTCCTGCCTAGCAGCCTGTTAGCTTTGTTCATGGCTCTTCTCCATCTCCTGCTTCAGGTCTTGGTTTCAATGTTAACATCTTAGTGAGGCTTTCCCTGACCTCTAAGCAAGTCCCTGTTACTGTTCTGTTCTCAGGTGGTCAGTCCACTAATCCTTAATGAATACTTCTCTTGTGCCAGTCCCTATTTGGTCTCTGGACATGCAAGTGTGACCCAACACAAGCCCTGCCCATAAGGAGCATTTTGAAATGATTTGTTGGTGCATTTTAAAATCATTTTGATTTGCTTTTATTGTCATCATTGTTTTGATTTGATTTTTGAAGAGAGAGGAGCCACCCCCCAAATATAAGCTCTATAAGAACCATGGACAAGGAAATTATGTAGCTCGTCATTTTATGACCCCCAACAACACATAGGTCAGTTTAAGGCATGCATTTGCACAGTATTTGCAAAGAAATCAAAGAATAAGTGACCCCTTTATTTCTGCCATGCTGACCAATTAGAACCCACAGCACGCTGGTTCTGGGTAAAGTCAGGGTCTTTTTCCCAAGACTTTGGAGTTTGATCCATAGAGACTTGGTCACTGGGAGCCACACAAGAAGAGACTAACCTCTATGGTGAGGTCCCCAGATCAGCCTGGCTCCTGCCTATTTTGAGACCTAACTCTTCTGGGAGCTTATGAAATAAATCTTCCTTCCAATAAATTTCCCAAGGTCAGCTTTAACCCACCAGGGATAGGCTAACATACCAGGGATGGGCGGTGGGGCTGTCGCTATTAAGCCTAAGGGGAAGCAGTCGGCCATGTTCTGGAATTCGAAGGCTGAGATCTGTGGAGTTAGCTGCCTCAGAGCACCTGTGAATACTTCAACTCAGTGATTCATCAGCTCTAGGCAACTCAGAAAGAAGGGGGTCAGGAAGGAAAATACTCTGGTATTCCTCTCCTCCCTTTTTCCCCTCTGCTAGGGGTCCCTGTTGGCCAAACTCATCTGCAACTAGAAGACAAGGAAGGAAGCCTGTTGGTATAGACTAGGAGTTGGCAACAATTTTTTTCTAGCAAATACTTTCAGCATATTGAGTTATACAGTTGCATGCTCTATGGCAACTCCTCAGCTCTGCCATGATAGCATGAGAAAAACCATAGATGACACCTACCTGAATGAGGGAGGCTGTGTTTTAATAAAGTTTTATTTACAAAAACAGGCAGTGGGTTATTGGCCCTTGAGGCAGAACATTCAGGATGGTCCGCTGGGGCAATGGACAAGGTAGAGATGGACGGAGAGTGACCCTGCGGTTAAACAGAATATATCTGGCATCCTTCCCCCAGTTCCCCCCTCCACCTGAAGAAATGACCATAACTCGGACCTTGAGGGTCCCCCAAAGGCCATATCTTAAAGGGTTAGTCCCCATGGTGTGGCCATGGTAGGTGGTGAAACCTTTAGAGGTGGGACCTAGAGGGAGGTCTGCAGGTCACTGGGGACATGCATTTGAAGGGGATGGTAGGACCCCTGTCCCTTCCTCTTCCTCTTTTTCACTTCCCAGAGACCCTGAGGTGATCCGTTTTGTTCCACACTCATTCCACCATGATGTGCTACCACAGGCCCTGAGCAAGTGGCCAAGTGAAATGTGAGCCAGTATATGCCTTTTTCCTTTACAGTGGATTGTCTCAGGTCTTTGTGTGAGGGATGGAAATCTAACACAGTACTCCCCTGTCCTAAGACACACCAATTATCCTGTTTTATTTCCTTCAGCCTAAAATGTAAGTATCTTATTTGTTCATCCCTAAGGGATAGCAATCATGGCTCTCTTGCTGGCCACTGTATGACTGGCGCCCTCATAGGGCCTGACACTATGGCCCACTGCCTGGTTTTGTCAATAAAGTTTTATTGGAACACACACATTCATCTATGTGTTGTCTGTGGCTTTTCTAGTGCTACAGTGGCAGAGTTCAGTATTTGCAACAAAGACCCTTGGACTCAGAAAGCGGAAAATATTTACTAGAAAAAAATTTGCTGTCAACTCCTACTCTACACCAACAGGCTATCTAACTGTGCATCTTTGAATGAGACAGGTTAACACAAATCCAAACTATCTGGTCTCCCTGACGTAGGTGCACCAAATGGCATGCTCCAGACATCGAAACTGGGTTCTCCTCTTTTGTTCACACTTAGCTGCAATTTCTGCCTATTCCATTTCTGTCTCCCAAACACCTGCCCCAGACCAAGCCTGTTCACCCTTCACCCCCAGCACCACCACCATCTGCGATTCCTTATGTCAACTTTCAGACTTTCAGACCCTCTGTGGTTTGGAGTCCAGAGCCTTTGGAAATATTCCTGTTCCATGAGACTTCTCCCCCATCCCTCCAGGTGGTCAGCTGGAGAAGACATGTTTTTCATGTCTCCATTTCACCCAATGAGAGCAAGGCATCTTCCTGGGTAGGGTGGTAATGGAAGGAAAAAAGAGAATAGAGCTTATGAGACTGTAAAATTCTATGCATCCTTATTTTTAATCCAAACATAACAGATTCATAAAATTATCCGACATGAGAAAACCAGTTAAATTGTTATGAAAGTCTTCAAAAATGATCAAGCAGAGAATTACAAGGTGGAAAGGATTTAGTATGGCGCATCAGGTTTCAAAAAATCAAGACACAAAATGAACACTTCTATTGCAAGTGTAATAACCTCAATACAAGGTCCACAGAGAAGATGGGAAATGTCAATTTATTGGGGTGTGGGTGATTTCTCCCTGATCAAACTTCAATATCTACCTCATTCTTTTGCCTCGATCCACTAGCAAAACCACATATTTTTTAAAAATATTTATTTTTTAGTGGTAGTTGGACACAATACCTCTATTTTATTTATGTGTATGTGGTGCTGAGGATTGAACCCAGGGACTCCCATGTGCTAAGCAAATGCTCTATCGCTGAGCCACAGCCCCAGCCCTGAACACATATTTTTCACCTATTTGGACCTCACACAAGCCCCTTTGCCTCTCTGATCCTGGGTTTTCTCATTTGTAAAAAAGGAAACTCTGGTCAACAAGGGTTGCTGTGGAATTTCAACGAGACAACAAGAGGCAGGAAACACATTGAGTGCACACAGTAGGCACTCATGAAATGTATGCTGATGTTGAAGTGCTGGACCAGCATTGAAAAGCTGGGTGGTCCATTACTCCATTACCCACTTTTGTGTGGTGCTATTTATTATGAGGGGCTCATCCATGAGCTACAGAGTATGTTGTCTCATCCACTCTGCAGGAAGAGCGATGGAATGGACCCTTATTTATTATCTGGTAAAATAAATGACAGATGGGGAAAAAAGACGGACATTTTCAGCCTTCGAGAGTTTGTTTCAATGTTCCTCTGGACTCACTGAAATGCCTAGTGTAAGAAATTAACGGTACAAAAATCTGTTTCCCATTCCTGTTCCCTTTCCTCCAATTTTTTTTTTTAATTTGTGAGAGAACCAAAGTTGTGGAATCTGAAAAGATAAATGGTTTTCTAATAATATTAGCCAAAAAGACACTGTTCTTCCTCAGCAAACCCCTGAGACCAATGCAGTTACTTTATGGCTGCTGAGGGCTGGGGCTTGAGGCTAATGTGTAGTTTGGCAGCGAACACATTCAACATCTTGCCATTTCCTAAAGATCTGGACTCTTTCTCTTGCATTTCACAGATCAGCAGATTCGTATTCCTCCTCTGTGTTTCTTGCTCTCACTCTGGCTCCAGCCCTCCTTTAATTTTGAAGTCCAGCACACAGCTAAGATCTCAGAGCATCCATTTTCAGCCCCCTCTCTGAGATTCAATATGGCTCTACTGGATATTATAGATGTGAGGATCCATTTGGCACCGGGAAGTCCTTCTCTGAATCCATCTCATTTCATCTCATTTGGAGTGCTTCATTTCTGTCGCCCATTGAATCGGTGATCCTTTCCTTGAGCTAAATTTTCATTCTCCCTTTGGCTCCCGTATTAAAATCCAACTTCTTAACCAGTCCATCTTAAGTTTTTTCTGTGCCCTTTCAAAGGTTGACATTTACCCTGTCAGATGGTGAGTCACAAGGAGATGATCACGAATGAAGACATTTGGGTACAAAAGAGGCTCATCATGACATTTTTTAAGTAATTGCTATAAAACCTTACTAAAAATAACCTAAATCCTAGCAATCGGGGCGTGGCAACATAAATAAGAGCCCATCAAATCAATGGGGAACCATGCAGAGTATAAAAATGTCTGCAAAGAATGTTCATTGTCATCCAACACTGAGGAAGAAATCAAGAGAACAAAATGGTATATAATTGCATTTTGCAAAAGAAAATATACACATGTTAAAAGAGAACTAAAAAGAAAGAAGTCTTTGCGTTTGTGGTACTTGCCATTTTGTGAAACCTCTCTTTGTTTATGCTGGTCTTCGTTTTCCCACTCTTCTAGAATAAACCTGTATTAGGTTCACATTTGGAAATAAAACTTTCACAAGGATCAAAAAGACAAGTTGCTACATTGAATATAAGCCTTTCCCTTCTACACTGTGTATTGAGAGTTGCTTTCTCCTCTGTCTCATTTTAAAGAGGGAAGGTGTTATCACATTATTAAGCAATCAGCCAGTAGGGTTCATCCAAGAGCAATAAACTGACCTCTCAAGAGAAAATTAGTGAAGCTCAGGAAATTAGACCTGGAAACCCCAACCAAGTGATCTAATGCATCCCTCAAGAATCAGTGCCATATACATTACACTCTCTAGTGTGGGCACTTTCCATTCAATTTAATTTTAAATGTTTCAAGTGATTGCAATTTCACTGCTACATTTTAGACCAGCCAACAAGCTATTAATCCATCTTCCCTGAGCAGAATATAATGACTCCAACAAACTTCGGAGATGTCCAGCAAACTTTGGCGATGTCCATCTAATATTCTTCCCTGGACCTGATAGCTGAACGAGCATCTTAGATCTAGTTCAAATCCTGGAACTTCCACTTGGCTGTAAGATTGTACACAAGTCCCTTGACCTATCTGATCCTAGATTTCCTTATCTGTCAAAATAAATAAACAGAAAGAAAAAGAAAAGAAAGAAACCTTGTCACCTACCTCACAAAAGTTTGCTGTGGGAGTTAAATGAGATGATGCCAAAGGAATACTTTGAGTGTGCATAGTAGGTGCTCATTAAATGGTGATTTGGGAGGGCTGATCCATTGTTTTTCTGGCAGAGAAAATAGTCTATGCTGAGTCAAGACAGTGAAGAGTTATATTTGAGATGGAATCAATAGGGTTTAATGAATAGTTCACAGACAAGCTGAAAGAGAGAAGAACAGTGGCTTCAAGCCCCAGACTTGGAGGCCTAGATGCTGCTTGTTCGGTGGATGGATAATCAGTTGGGTACCTTTGAAGGACCAGGCACTGCTCTGAGTGCAGGGAGAGAACTCAGTGAACTAAACAGAAGAAAATGCTCTACCCTGTGGAGCTTCCTCCCGAGTGAGGGAGACAGACAATGAGAAAAACACGGAGGAGAAAGGAGACTTTTTAACAAGGGGTGCTGGGAGCCGGGTGGGGTGGCACACTCCTGTCATCCAGTGGCTTGGGAGGCTGAGGCAGGAGGATGCTGAGTTCAAAGCCAGCCTCAGCAACAGTGAGGCACTAAGCAACTCAGTGAGATCCTATCTCTAAATAAAATACAAAATAGGACTGGGGATGTGGCTCAGTGGTGAGTGCCCCTGAGTTCAATCCCCGGTACCCCTCCCCCCCAAAAAAATGGTGCTGGAAAAACTGGATATCTGTATGTAGAAGACTGAAACTAGATACCTGTCTCTCACCCTGCACAAAAGTCAACTCAAGGTGTATCAAAGACCTAGGGATCAACCAGAAACACTTGCAACATAGTGAAAACATAGGGCCAACATATTGGCCCAGGAACTGACTTCCTTAACAAGAATCCTAAAGCACCAGAAATAAAACCAAGAATCAATAAGTAGGAAGACATCCCATTAAAAGTTTCTACACAGGGCTGGGGCTGGGGCTCAGCGGTAGAGCGCTTGCCTAGCACATGTGAGACCCTGGGTTCGATCCTCAGCACCTTATAAAAAATAAATAAATAAAGGTATCGTGTCCAACTACAGATAAAAAATAAATATTAAAAAAGTTTCTGCACAGCAAAGGAAACAAGAGCATGAAGAGAGAGCCTACAGAATGGGAGAAAATCTTTTGCCAGTACTCATCCAACAGGGGATTAGTATGTAGAATATATAAAGAACTCAAAAACTTAGCCCCTAAAACACAACCCATTGAATAAATGGACAAATGAACAGAACAGATGCTTCTCAAAAGAAGAAATAGAAATGGCCAACAAAGATATGAAAAAATTGTCAACATCCCTAGCAATCAAAGAAACGCAAATAAAAATTACATTGATAGTTCACCTCACCCAGTTAGAATTGCAATCATAAAGAATACAAATAATAATGAATGCTGGTGAGGACCTGGGAGGCGGGGGGAAGGTCCACTCTTACATTGTTGGTAGGATCGCAGATTAGTACAACCACTTTGGAAAGCCAGCATGGAGATTTCTCAAAAGACCAGGAATGAACCCACCATATGGCCCAGTTTTCCCACTCCTTGGTATTTATCCTAAAGAAAACTAAAATCAGCATACTATAGGGATTCGGGCACATCAGTGTTTATAGCAGTGCTATAACTAATTCACAATAGCCAAGTTATGAAATAAGCCCAGGTGCCCATCAATAAGGTGAATAGGTAAAGAAAATGTGGTGTATATACACACAGTGGAGTTTGACTTAACCCTAAGGAAGAATGAAATTATTTGCTGGTAAATGAATGAAGCTGGAGAAGATGATGCTAAGTGAAGTGAGCCTGACTCAGAAGGTCAAGGGTCAAATGTTCTTTCCCCTCTGCCCATGCTAAACCAAAATAAGGGGGGAAGGTGGAGCAGGGAGTCCCGTGAAATTAGAAGAGACATCAATGGAGCAGAGGAAGGAGATGGAGGAGGAGGAAGGAGGGATGGGAAAAGAGAAGAAATATGGAAGGAAATGGACCAAATATTGCTATGTCCACATATGAATATACCACAGTGAATTTTGCCTTTAGGGATATCTATAAAGCATTAATTTTAATATAGAGAGAGAGAGAGAGAGAGAGAAAGACCAGTAGGGTAGAGCAAGGAGAACAGCAGAAGGGGGGAGGAGAGGGGGAAGAGGAAGTACCAGGGACAGAAGTGATCTAATTATATCCCATGCATGTCTGATTATGTTAGATGACCCCCAATATTATGTATAATATAGTCCACTAATAAAAACATAAAAGGAAATAATTAAAAAGTAAATGAGAATTTTTTTCTGATTGTGAGAACTGACTTAGGCCATGAACAGGGTAGGGGGGTGGAGTCTAATAGACTACTGTAGACAGAATGCCCCAGAAGGCCTCTCCTGGCAGAGAGGGGTGCACGTCCTGAACAATGAGAAGAGGTCAACAGACAGAGAGGAGGGGAAGTCTCTCGGAGGGAGGAGCAGCAGATATGAAGAACTTGGGATGGGAAAAAAATTGGTGAGAAAGTGTGTGTGTGGGGGAATTCCATGTAACTGAAGCACAGGCAAAAAAGGAAAGAATTGGCAGAAGGGGAGGTTGGAGAAGTGGTAGGACCAGGCAGCAAAGAGGGAGCCGTGACAAGCAGGTTCTTATGGAACAGGTGTGGTTTGAGGTGCTTAAGGGGATCTCTAAGCCAAGGATCCAGGACTAGAGTGGAGACAGTACAAGTACTTAAGAAATCATCCAGTTGCATCAGAATTGCCAGACACGGGAGGTGGGAGTTCCTAGAAATATGGATTTCTCAGGCATTAAAAATTACAGAATTTCCTTTTTTGAAAATTCTAATTCAAGCTAGGTCTTTCCCAAGTCCTGAAAATCATTTTTTTTTCAACATTCCAAGTAGGTCTTGGCCCACTTGAGTTAGGCCTACAGGAATTTGTCAATATTCCCAGATCCTTCTGGACCACTTATTCAAGAACTATTTCCTGCATCCTTAATGTGGACCTGGATAATTCTTTTTTTTTAACATTTTATTTTTTATTTTTTTTTAGTTTTCGGCGGACACAACATCTTTGTTTGTATGTGTTGCTGAGGATCAAATCTGGGCCGCACGCATGCCAGGCGAGCGTGCTACCGCTTGAGCCACATCCCCAGCCCCATCAGGATAATTCTTAAATGCTCAAGATGCAACTCTGAACAGGTTAGAGAGCTTACAGTCTAGAGGAAGAAAGTGAATGAGTTAATTAAAAAAAAATCACAACTGTGATACATGCCAAAAAAAATACAACCTAGTAAGATATAGAATAATTATGGGACCGATTTATCTATGTGCTAGATAAATCCAAAGACTTCTCTTTGAGGAAGTGACATCTGAACTGACCATTGAGAAATAAGAAGGGAGAAGCCATGTGACAGTTGTCAGGAGGAACAGCATTCCTGAGAGAGGGATCAGCCAATGCTAAGGCTGAAGCTAATCTTTTGGTTTATCCCAACTTGATTAACCAACCAAAATAGGGGAGAGGGCATGACAGAGAAGGTACTCTTTCACCTTTGAGTGGTCCTCCAGAAAGCTTTGTCAAGCATATACATTGTACCAGGCACTTGGTGACACAAACATGAGTAAGATGTTCCCCTCTCTCAGGGAGCTTGCCTTCCAGTTAAGGAGACAGATTACCAAATAAGTATGACCCCATGAGACAAGAGGGAACATCTCAGAAAATCAGTTCACGTTCTGCGAAAGTCAAGCAGATGATTAATACTTTTGAGTCTGATGATGTAAGCAATTGTTTTTGAGACTGTGGATGACAAATTGTGCTCATTTTTATTTTCCTGCCAACTCAGAATATCTGAATATCAGGTGGAATGTTTGCAACAGTGAATATTGGGTTTGAGATACTATAATCAACAATATTTGGGAGAAATAGCACCCTAATAATAGCTAACATTTATGAAGCACAAAAATTTGTTCGGCTTAGTACGTACCCTTTCTCAGATGAAGAATTCAGGGCCCAGTGAGGTGAAGGGACTTTCCTGATGTCATTCCTCCCCCATGTGACAATTTCCCAGCTTTGTCAGGGTTCAGAGGCTCAGTTCTGGTCACTCATGCATGACTTAGATGCTGATACAATTGCTGTCTTCACCCCAGTTTCCAAAGTGGATCCCTCTCTCTTCTCTCCATCCCAATTATGTATCTGAGTTGTCTACACCAGCTGGATTCCCCTGCATTTCTCTCCAGGGGTCCTATTGGTGAAAAAAGCGGAGAGGAGAAAAATTCTTTGTTTCCATATTTGGGAGAGAGTGGAAGGCTCTGGTACAAGCCTTGAGTGACTCCAGTCTCCTGAGCCCTCTCTGGAGTGTGGGAAGCACGGAAAGCCAGTTATCAAATGGATAGGGTGTGGCTGGTCCCCTCTAAAGTATTCAAACTCAGCTGCTTTGGGGGGAAAATGAACTGGCCATCTTTAACCTTCAGACTATGCAGTTTGAAGTGTAAAGGGACTTCTTGGCTTTCACCTGCCCTGAGTCTCCGGACCTAGTGTGAGTGGGTGCATCAGTCCAGTGGTTTCTGGGTGTGTCCAGGAGTGCAAGGTCTTCCTCTGCCTTTGCTCCATTTCTCAGGGTAACTGGCTCCTTCTCTTCTCCCTCCTTCCCTCCCTCCCTCTTCGTGGGGAGGCTCTTGGCCCAGGTCCCTGAGCCCGGGCAAGTGCAGGGGGAGGACGCAGGAAGGGTGAGATCACATCTCCCTGGAGTCCTGTGCAACCGGCTTTTCAGAGCCTCGCCATGAGCCGGCAGACAGAGCCCCACACGGCGCAGACCGTGGGCTTCTCCGTCCTCCCTGAGCAGCCGACTTTGCCCATGTCTCAATACGGCCCCAGCTCGGACTTCAAGGAGGCTTTGGACAGTAGTCCCGAGGCCAATGCAGAAGATGAAAAGACGGAGGAGGACATGCCCATGCCCAAGAACTACCTGTGGCTCACCATCGTCTCGTGTTTTTGCCCCGCGTACCCCATTAACATCGTGGCTTTGGTCTTCTCTATCATGGTGAGTGAGTGAGGGCCAGAAGCAGCCCGGAGGAGAGACCCTCTGGGCTCTTGCGCCTCTCCTGGGCGCCTCTCCTAGGCATCCCCACGTGCTAGCTCTTTGTTGCCCTCACCTCCTCCTCACTTTTCCTGGACTCTTGGGCTGTCCCCCCAACCATTGGCACCTCCTAGTGGTGCTCAAATCCCTGACCAAGCTCCCCACCCCTAGGCTAACTTTCTGCTTCTTTCCAGCGGCCCCGGTGCGCGCTCTCTCCAACCCGGGGAAGTTCCTCAACTTTGCAGCTTCTCCCAGCCTCCTCCGATATCCCTGGACACTCGCAGGCCTCCCCACCCTACTTTTCTACAGCCCCAACAGCGCGCCACCCTAGCAGGCAACCTGTCCCTTTCCTTGCCCCACCGAGGGCTCTGGCATAATCAGTGCCTGTGATGGTCTCTGACTTGCATTTACTCCTTTCCGTCTCCGCTATGAGCAGTGCACCACCTCCACCCCTCTTAGAGGGTCTCGAGGCGATCCCCTCCTTGGCTCTGGTGCAGGGCTGTGGCACAGCCCGCTGTCCCCTGGGCCACAGTTTATTTTCGCTTCGCTTCTTCTTCTGTCCAGCATCCTTTCTTTGCTCCTCTCCGGCACCGGCTTTCCACTGCTCCCTAGACTGACTCGCACCTGCTACCTCCCCAGGTCTGTCTTGGAAGCCCCCGCGCCAAACGCGTGCTGCTCTTTTACTATATATACCCCAGCACCCCGTAGTTCCTCTCCCATTTGCTGCACTCCGACTCCGCACAACCTATTTCCAAATGCCATTCCATGCTCTGTCCTGCGCCGGGGGGCGCTGTGCGAGAAGCACCCGGGACTCCACGCAGGGCGCCGCTCTGCGTGCCCTAGGCGCACCGGACTCCTGGGCTGTGAGCGCTCCTGCCGCTGGTGCCTCCAGTCCTCCCTTAAAGAGTCAGCCCTCTTCCAGCCTCGTAGAAACTCCCGCGTGAACCCCACCAGGAGGGCGACTAGGCTTGTGAGATTCTTGCCTTATTAACTGGAGCAGCTGGCCCGCGGGTGGCGGCGGGGTAAGGTTCGGACCCGCATTGTCCCGGAACAACCCTTGCAGTGGCGCTCCCTCCCCCACCGGCCCACCTCTCCCGCTGAAGGGCCCTTGAACTGCCCGCCGCGGACCTGATTCCGCTCAGTGAAAGTTGCAAGCAACCCAACCCTTCCTCTGCCCACCAGGTCGCCCCCCCCCCCGTACACCCAATTCACCTCGCTGGCACCCACAGAGTCTCCATTTGCACCCGCAGATTGTCCGTACCCAACTCCCGGTTAGCAGGCTGCCTGCACCAACTTTCAAGTGCACAGTTTCAACTGCGTGCTTTCAAATTCCGGTTCCACTGCTTGCTAGTTGGGTTGTATCTGGGAATCGCTGCGTCTCTCTGAACCTCGGTTATCTTTGTAAAACCTGAATAATCAATCATAGCCTGGGGTGGCTGTGAGCATTCATGATATAATTGTAATGAGCATTCATGATATAATTGTAATGAGCATTCATGATATAATTGTAAAGTGCTTGGAACAGTACCTGGCATGGAATCTTTTTAAAATGGCACTTCATGAGACCTGATTCCTGTTAAAAATCAACCCCCCCACCCCCCCACCCCCACCCCCACACACACCATATTCTATTCTCCCTTCCTTATCGCTTTTGGTCCAAAGCACTTCTGTCCATCTATTATTTTATTTATTAATATGGTCACTGTCTGTGTCCCCTCATTAGAATATAAGCTCTATGAGGGCAAGGTGTTGGTCTTGTTTGTGGCTGCTTCTTCCCCACCCAAAAAAAAAAAAAAAAAAAAACTTCTGGCACCTTCTGGTAGAGCTTACCAAATATTATGAAAGGAATGCATGCAGGAGGGAAGGGTGTTAATGGATCCTCGTGTCTACTTTGCCCTGGTTTCTTCCCAAAACTGGAGCCTGGAAGCCATCATATCAAGTTCCTTAGGACCAACCAGCCAACTTCCTTCCTTCCTTCCTCTCCCCCCAAGATCCGCCCTTGGGTTTTATGCAGAGAGGAGCTGGAAGAGATGTAGTGGCAAACTCTCTATGTGACAGCAGACTGGCAGGCGGGGTACTGGTGCCCACTCCCCATCCGGTTTATTAATGAAGCAGCCAATTTGCCCCTTTCCTGTTGCCACTTAGAAATGGGCCTAGGAAGGTTTTCCCTTCATTGGCCCCAAATGAGCTAACACAGCAGGTAGTGAGAGGTTGGATACTATTGCCACCACTTTGTGCCCTGGGGGATGACGTTGGTACACGCTTTGACTAGAAACCTCTTTTTCTAACTCCTTCCTCTCCATTCCTTCTTCACTCCCATCCCCCATCTTTTTCCATCGTTTTATTGCAAAAGATCATCTTACTGTCAGAACCCAGACCCCGGAGACAGAGGTTGATTGTGGGACACCTTCATACCTTTTGAAAATCTTGGTTCCTTCTCCTCTAGAATGGGAATGTGGACACTGTTTCATATTGAGCAAAACTGTTGTAAGAATGAAAGCGAATAAAGCTTGTCACGCCCCCAGCACTGTGCTAGGAATGTGCAATTACCGACAGACAGATGGGCAGATTTGGAATCTGGAGACATCGTATGTCACATATGAAAACAAGCAGAACATCAAACAAGCGAGAACAAACCACCCTCCCTATGTGGAAGGATTTCCCCCATTGAAACAGTACAGATCTGGGCTTGATTCCGTTCTATAAAGATTCCAGATTTATTGTTGTTGGTGGTGGTGGTATTTTTTCCTTTTATGCTAAGCTACCTCTTCAGTCATTTCTTTTTTTAAAAAAAAAGGGTTATTTTTTAATTGCAGGTGGACACAATACCTTTATTGTATTGTTATGTGGTGCTGAGGATCAAACTCAATGCCTCACGCATGCTAGGCTATACCTCACTATACCTCTGAGCCACGACCCCAGCCTCTCCCCAGGTCTTTGTATTTATTTATTTGTTTTTTTTATTTTGAGACCAGGTGTTGTTAAGTTGCTACGGTTGACCTCGAACTTTTAATCCTCCTGCCTCCGCCTCCTGAGTTGCTGGGACGGCAGGCCTGTGCCATCATGACGGGTTAAAGTTTCTGAAATCTGAGGGACAAAGAAGAAGAGGAAGGGTGTGCAGGGGGAAGGTGACACCCATTTCTTTTGTTGTTGTTGTTGCTAACAACACAGTACCACAGACTAGGTCATTTATTTGTTAGAAAGAGAAAGGTTGTTATCGTTTAGATCAGGAATATCCTCCAATGCTTTAGTGTGCTGAAGGCTTGGTCCCCGGTGCAGGAAGGTTCAGAGGTGGGGTTTTGGAGAAGAGACCAGATCATGAGGGGCTCTGACCTCATCACCGTATTAATCAATTAGTGGATGAATGATCTGAATGGACTCTTGGGAGGTGATGGAAATTGTAGGAGGTAGGACCCAGTTGAAGGAAGTAGGTCACTGAGGGTATGTCCTGGAAAAGGTAATTCTATGTCTTTCTCTCTCCATCTCTCTCTCTCTCTTTCTCTCTCTCTCTTTCTTCTTCCTGCCAGCCATGAGCTGAGCCACGTTCCTCTGCCACACCCTTCTGCCATCCTGTTCTGCCTCACCTGAGGCTCAGAGCAACGTAGCCAGGCAACCAGGGACTGAGACCCCGGACGCTGTGAGCCCAAATAAATCTTTTCTCCTCTGAATCATTCTTCTCAGGTAGTTGTCACAGTGACCAAAAGCTGATTGAACACAGAGGTTTCATTTGGTCCAAGGTCAGAGGGCCACATCTAGTGATGCGCTAGCTGGCAGAGTCCTGAGGTAGCACAGGGCATCCCAGGACCAGAGACAGGCAGCACTCCAGAGACCTGGACAAAGTGGCTTGACGGCAGACCCTCCCTCTACATCACTCACTTGCTCACGAACCCAATCGTCCATTTATGACGTGAAGGGATTAATCCATTCATGAGGACAGAGTCGGAATCACTTCTTAGTGGTCCCAACTGGCCCGACCGCTTAATCCCTCAGAATGAAGATTAAGTTTCAGCATGAGTTTTGGAGGGGACACACCATTTCCAGATCACAGCAGTGGTCATCCAATCCCGCTGGGTAGACACTTTCCCTAAGGTGTCTTGTGGTGTCCCGTCCTGGCTGTTTTCAAATCTCACTTATCTGTAATCCATGACAAATCTGGGTACAGCAACAGTATGGCTGGGGGTCCTGACTGGAGTGGCACCGTTTCTTAGGAAGGCATTTGGAAATGTGGGGGAGCGCTTGTGATGGTGTCACTGATTTGGGACATCTGGCATTTGAGGAAAAGAGCCAAAGTGCTAACACCCTGCAATGCTAGGAATTGAAGAATTGATGCACCCCAAATACCAGTGGTACCCCGATGAAGAAACACCCTAAGAGAAGACAAATTGATATAAATGTGGATGGGTGAAATACAGGAGATGGCTCAAGACAACTAGTTCCCAGAATGGTAAAAATAGCCGACAGTCCCCAAGCCATCAATACCTTAATTTATTTCTTAAACCGAGTCTGGGGAGCCTTCAGTAAGATTATGAAGTTGGAGGAGGTGGTGGACAACAAAACTTCATTGAAAAATACACACTGGAGATGAGTGTTCTTCAAGCTGTCGGCCTCTGTGTTCTTCTGTCACCCGATGTGCAGCCATTATGCCATTATGTCGCAGCGGATCACAGATGAGTCCCCAGATGGCACATCTTGTTGTGTTGGAACGTTGGTGGCTCTAATATCACCTGCAGCAAGAACACAGAAGCCTTTGTTCATCTGTTTGTTGTTATTGCTTGTTTTTTGTTGTATTTTGGGTTCCTTGGTTTGTTTTATACCAGGGACTGAACCCAGGGGCACTTTACCACATCCCCTGCCCTTTTATTTATTTATTTATTTTAAATTTGGGGACAGGGTCCCACAAAGTTGCTTAGGGCCTTGATAAATTGCTGAGACTGGCCTCAAACTTGTGATCCTCCTGCCTTGGCCTTCCAAGTCACTGGGATTATAGGCCTGCACCACTGGGCCTGGCTCCTCTATGTATTGAAAGTACATTTAATTTGTACTCAACAGAGGGGGACGCATATCTCAAGAGTACTACTCCCAGTCTATAGTGGACCAGTTGGGACCACTGCAGACTGAGGTACTGCTGGCCCATATGGCACTTTCCTGAGAATTTCAATATGGCACACTCCCTCCATGCAGACATAGCTCTGTGCCAGGGCACAGTCTGGTAGGTGGGGCACACAGGCTGGCTTTCGGGCTTCTTTTGTCATGTTCCCTCCCATCCTCAGTTATCTCTGTTTATTCCGTCTGAAAAAAACCCCATGATTTCTCAATGAGGCCCTCCACTATGGAGAAAGAATACTTGTTCTTTCCACAAATATTTATTGAGCACCTATTTTGTGCCAGGCTAGGCTCCAGGCCTTGGTACTCCTTCTGATTCTTCTTTTTTCTTTTTTCTTGAGACTGGACCTTGTTATAATGCCCAGGCTGATCTCAAACTATTGGATTTAAACTTTCCCCCTGTCTCAGTTTTCTAAATAGCTGGGCATACAGGCCTATCTATACCACCGTGCCCGGCTAGGTTTTCTCCTTCTGTCAAGGGGTACACAAACTAGCAAGGTCTCTGCCCTTCTAGATATGGAAGAAGTGAGGTCCCGGGCAAGTTTCAAGAATGTTGGCAAATTTAGGGTGAGTTCACTATCTACTGGTTTTGTTACTAGAATTTGCTCCCTGATTCAGAAGACTGTAACTGCGTCCATGGCCAAGGCTTAATTCTCAATGACATCTGAAACATTGACCACTCTAATTTGGATACAAGATATCCCATGCCTTTTGAATGAGTGGTTTATGAGCCTTCTTTCAGCAGAACCTCTTCTCCTTTTATTTCTATAGAAACTTCCTAGAGACCACCCATTGGGGTTCAAATTCATTTCTGCTGTGGGTTATGTCTGTGGTTCAAAGCATGTGTCTCAGTCTTTCTGGAGTTTGGTTTTTATGTCCTGTAAGACAGGAACCCCCTGGGTTCAATCCCAGGTATAAAACAAACCAACCAACCCCAAATCACAACAAACAATAAGGGGTTGTGATAGGACTTATCCAAGTGCAATTGTGGAGATTAAATGATAAAAGACAAAAGTTTTCAGCTCCCTACCTGGAATACAACTAGGGCTCAAAAAGTATTGATGATGTTGATGATGATGACGATGAAAGTGATGATAGTGGTGGTGATGATAATGATGTGGTGATGATGGTGATGACGGTGATGGTGGTAGTGGTGGTAGTGGTGAGTGTCTATTCTAGAAATACAAGCCATTAGCTTTTCCAGTGGTAGTTTTTCTGCTTCAATAGTGACTAACAAATTTGATACAAATAAAATAAAATAAAAACCATGACCAAGCCATTGGAATAAATACCTGTTGTCACCTGAAGGTAAATATTAATGCTAAATTGAAAATACACCAAGGAGGACTTACGGTTCAGCGTGGAGTATGGAAAATAACTATTCTTATTTCTTCGTTCCCTTCTGATACCATTTTAAATTACATTTTAAAAAGGATCTAACACCTAAGGACAAATTAGGTCAGGATAAGAAATAAGGGAGGTGACAAAATCTTAGAGGCTTGAAAACAGCTGGCTGAGCACTGGCCAATCTTACCGAGTGCTCAACACTGAAACCTAAATCCTGCAGAAAGAACAGCCCACAAAAAGAAAGTGGGTTTTCCCTGCAAAACCTAGAAAGGTTCAGAAATTGGAGGTATGCACTGAAGGTATCGCCTTGGACAGTAGGAAGGAGAGGCAGGGCTGGAGACAGGAGGGGTCCGTGAGAGTCTGCCCCGGCACCAACCAGCTCCATCCTTACACGTAAAACTCCCAAGAAGCTTTCCAGTGTCTCCCTTTCATATACGAAGAGACAGCCAGAGACTGTTTAGACACTGAAGAAATGCTTCTGAAAGAAGAGAACTGTGGTTTACAGGTGAAATGAAGTAAAAGAAATAATTCAAGGAGTAGAAGAAAAATTCAAGAATAAATGATCAGCCCCTTCAGAGGGACATTTAACCTTGTCATGTCCACAAGACAGAAACAGGTTGGGAAAAAAAGTAAAACAATCTGAGAAGCAAAACAGGGTTCTTAGCCATTAAAAAAACGAGGGTGGGATTTTTAAAAAATAGTAGAAGCATTGGAAGTTAATGTCTAGGGAACTCAAGGAAGTAAATGTCCAAATTCACAAAGATGGAAAATATGGAAGCAACCCAAGTATCCATCAGTGGAGGAGTGGAGAACCAAAATATGATGTTTTCATACAGAGGAATATTATTAGGTTTTTAAAGGGAAAGAAATTCTAGCACACTCTACAACCTGGATGCACCTTGGAGACATTATGTTAAGTAAAGCTAGTCACCAAAGAGCAAATATTATATGATTATATGATTCCACTCAGATAAAGTACCCAGAGTAGTCAAATCTACAGAGACAGAAAGGAGAACATAATTCCAAGAAATATAACGTTCCAAGAAAGTTCCAGAAAAAGAAAATGGAAGAGAGGAAATTATAAAATCAATAACATGAGAAAAATTCCCCCATGCATTTTCAGATTAAAAAGATCTAGATGAAACAAGATACACAGCAAGACACACAAAGGTGAAATTTCAGATACAAGGACATAATTTCTCTCCAAATAGGGATTCATCAGGCCTTCAGAGTTTGTATCCATAATACTGAACGCTAGAAGAGAGCAAGAAAATGACCTCAAAACCCCGAAGGAAAATTATTTCCAACATCTATTCTATACCCATCCAAATAGTCATTCAGGGGAGAAAGAAGAATAAAGACATTTCCAAACATTGAAGATGTCAAAAAAAATAAAAATAAAATGTCTTCCAAGCAACTTTTTGGAGGAAGCCTGGGGAACCATGAAGATGGGTTTTCCCCCAAAAGGGGAGAAAATCAAGAACGAGGAAGACATAGGATCTAGAAAAAGCACCCCACACAGAAAAGAGGCAAAGTGAATACTCCTCAAAACTAGGCAATCCGTCTCATGAACCCTCAGAAGATGGAGCTGATGACAGGTGGACGGTGGAAAGCCACTGTCCCAACCCATCATCTGGCCATGGGCTGGCCTGGGAAGCCACAGACCTGCCCTGAACCTGACCACACCTCCCCGGGAAGACAAGGTTGGTAGTCACCAAGAAAATAAATGCCCACAGGCTGAAAGACAAACCAAACTGGGGGTTCCTTCTGTCTGACCCAGACTCCACCAGGGACAGTTTATCCATCAAAACGGTGTTTCAGGAGGACTTTCCAGAGGGTTTCCCTTTTTTCCCAGTGACCAGGGACAAATTTGGAAATATCAAGTCTTGATCCCATCAACTTGCAGGGCTGGATGCTACCTGTCTGTTGGAGGTGTGAACGCTGAATACTACGCGTTAGGTCTCTCCCAGGGACTTCTCCCGACCCTCTCTGGTTTCCTGTGATTGCCACCTGAGCAGTGGGGCATTAAGGTCATGGATCCTTGCGATTTGTCTCTTATTGCTCTCTGTGCTTGAAGCCCCAGAGAGCTTTCCGTGGTTCCAGGTGACCAAGACCTTGTCTGAGTGTGTCACCGTGTGAAAGCTCCCTTCCAGAAACCCAGATGTCACAGATCTGCAGGTCACCCAAGCAGGCTCTGACTCTTTGGCCACTTTCCTGACGTTCGCCACCACGTGGGAGAGGGTGGCCATGCACCCTTGGTATTTGGGGATCTAGAATGTAAATTGTAGTGGGGATCCTGTCAGTCCTTGATCGTTGGTGATACAGACTAGGTCTGTTTCAAGATGTGAATCTGCGTGTTCCTACCAAAGAATTTATATTTTAAATCCCATTTAGATTTACTGATGAAATGCTATAATGGCTGTATTTATTATAACCCACAATGCGGGGGGGATATATGTAAAATAAAATTAAAAAAAAAACCTAAGAGTGGCTACTAATGAGTGGTTGTTGGAGCTAGGTTATAGGACACAGGAATTCACTAGATTACCCTGTCTACTTTTAGATACTTTTGAAATTTGCCATAATAAAAGGAAAAGGGTTGGAGGAAAGGAGAGATGAATGAAAAAAACTCTCTTGGGCTAACTTTACTTCTTGGCGTGGGTTTGTGTATGTGAGTCCTGGGGGTAGCTCCGTCACCTAGCACAATTCCAGGCACATGGTCAGCAGGTAATGAATGTTTGATGAATGAATAAATGAACTTGCATAATTCTGTTCTATGATTCCCTCCCCTTCTCTAGTAATGGCCTTCATTTCTGCCAGTAACTTTTCTGGGAAATATCCAGGAGACCCAGGACAATGCTGTGGGTGACGGAGAGATTGGCCAAGGCTCAGCTCCCTAGGATAATTTTCCTGGCTGGTCTGGAGCTCACAGATATCCTCACACTCTGGACTAACGGGTCCGTATTTGGAAACTGGCCTTTAGTCTCAGCTTGCTCCTTCAAGACTTGCTATTTGTCCATTCAAAGCTCCTTATCCAGAAAAGTGACACGTTCAGCTCATAAGCTGAACACGCCTGCAATCCTCTGGTTCAGGAAGGTCAAGAGCCAAGCCAGACTTTCCAAAGCAGCGCTTCTCAGACAGCTGGTTCTGCCTGATGTTCATACATCTTCCCAAGGGGGCTGGGGCTGGAGGAGGATGAACTTGAGATGCGCCGGGGCTAGTTAAGGGTCCCTCTCCTTTGGAGCTTCATGGAGAGTTTGGCCAACAGCTGTGGCTTGTGGCTCTTCAGTGGGGCACGGGACGTTTAGTAAGCAGGTTGCTGGGAATCCTTTGATCATAAGGCTAAGATGCGGCAGATGCTGCACACTTCAGGGAATGCTGCTCTTAATGACTCAGTGGATTTCCCTGGAATGGGCTGAGAGGTTGCTGATGTGGGATTGCTGCAGGGTGCTCCATCCCCAGTGCTCTGTGGACCCAC
Source organism: Urocitellus parryii (assembly GCF_045843805.1). Classification (NCBI taxonomy): domain Eukaryota; kingdom Metazoa; phylum Chordata; class Mammalia; order Rodentia; family Sciuridae; genus Urocitellus; species Urocitellus parryii. Next base: position 144,932,831 of record NC_135533.1, read on the forward strand.
TTTAAAAACACAAAAGTGTTCTTAATGGATCTCCCTAGCCAAGCTTTTGTTGATTTCTTCCTCCTCTCTCTCTCTCTCTCTCTCTCTCTCCCTCCCTCCCTCCCTCCCTCCCTCCCTCCATTTTCACCTGTGCCTCACAAATCCCAGCAAGGTTTGCAAGAAAGCGGCTCTCACCATTTCCCCATGAGAAAACGGAGGCTCAGACAGGTGACATCAGTGGACGAAATGAAACACCACAGTCCTTGCCTCCGTGCAGTTTACAGTCTAGTTGCTTGAAGCATTCTAAAGGGCTGGCTATGACTTGTCCTTTGGTGGGGACACGGCTTTGATGGTCTGAAAGCTTTCTCTTTTAATAGACTTACCCCATCAATAAAGGAGCATCCTATAATACTGTCCATCAAGCCTGGCAGAATGCCTCCCTCCCTTTTGGCTTTTGATTGACAGGCAAAAAAAATAATTCTCACTTGTCCTTGAAGATGTTTATAGGGAGGAGAAGGAGCAAAGGCCCAAGATGAGTTAATGATGATCAAGAGGAAATGCACTTGTCATCTGGAAACCCAGTCTCAGAATTCCCAGAAATACCTGTAGGCGCAAAAACTCAGGAGCAAGCAAAAACCTAAGCAAGAAATTCTAAAGTCATCTGAAAACTCAGGCTTTATTACTAAAAATATGTACCAAGTGCCCATGAACATCAAGCTACTTGGATGGGAGCCTTCTATCTGGAGTTTAGACTCTAAAACAGCACTGATCTATATAAAGAAACTTCTTCAATCTGCACAAAAGGACCTCGGGCTGCCCTGAGAGACTGATGTCATTCTACAGGTATGTGTGGAGGGCAGGATCGGGGAGAAGGGCAGAGAGAAAGAGACAAATGTAAAGACAGACAGAGAGACAGCAAGACAGAGGCAGATTGATCAGCTTTCACTTGATTCCCAATGGCCAGATATGTCTCAGACATGCAAAGGCAAGAAGAGGAATCGTCATGGCTTTGAAAGAGAAGAGATGGTTTGAATAAAAGGAACGTGTTCTAAAATTAGAGTTTCAGAATGGCAATTCAACAAATCAGAATATTTGGTATACTCACATAGCAAAAATAAATAAATAAATAAATGATAAGTTTTAAAAGATTTTTTTAGTTGTATCTTAATATCTTAATTAATTAATTAATTTATTTTTATGTGGTGCTAAGAATCGAACCCAGTGCCTCACATGCACCAGGCAAGTGCTCGACCAGTGAGCCACAACCCCAGACCAAGATTTTATTTTTTGAAAGACCAGAAACAAACTTTAGTGCCTATGTAAGATTTGTACAAAAAAAAAAAAAAAAAAAAACTTTAGCAAGAGGTTAAAATTGAAAATCAGGGTCTGGGGTTGTGGCTCAGCGGTAGAGCACTTGCCTTGCACGTGTGAGACCCTGGGTTTGATCCTCAGCACCATATAAAAATAAATAAGTGAAATAAAAGTATTGTGTCCAACTACAACTAAAAAATATATATTTTTTTAAAAATATGAAAACCATTAATGAAATGGAAAGGCAGAATAGTACATACTAAATGTTCATCCCAGCATTAGTTATAAATTATAAAATGTGTTAACATGAAAATATAGTGCCTAGCACCCAGCAACTGCTTTATTGATATTTTTGTTGTCATTATTATAAATATGAAAAATTTGAGATTGATATAATTATTGATTCCAATACAGAAGATTGACTAAATAAAATACAATACATTCTGTGTGTGACGTGGGACATTATGTAAGTTCTAGAATCATACTTTTGAAGAATTCTCATAAGGACGTACTTAAAGGATGTCCCACACCCTTTATTGATTAAAAGTCTCCACACAGACAAGTGTGCATCCTGTAATCCCAACAACTCTGGAGGCTAAGGGAGGAGGATTGCAAGACCCTGTCTCAAAATCAAAAATCAAAATGGCTGGGGATGTGGCTCAGTGGTAGAGCACCCTCGGGTTCAATTCCCAGTAGCAAAAAAAAAAAAAAAAAAAAAAAAAAGTATCCTCCTACCCTTTTATATGCAAGAAATGAACAGGGGAGGACAGACAGGGTTGGAAATATTCCAAAATGTCTATGGACCATACACAGATTAGCAAGTAAACAAGGTCCCTTTAGAGGAGAGACAAGTACCCAAGTACCGCAAAGAGAATAAAAAGGCAAGTCTGAGAGAAGGACCAGTGCAGGCGGATGGCGGAGAGAAGAGGCTCCACTTTGGAAAGAGTGACTTGCAAAGCTGAAGGCCGAGAAGCCCGCCCTGGGAATGTCAGGCAGCAGACAGGGCGTGGGGAAGGGACCACCTTGGGGCTCTCAGCTCCCACTCAGGACCCTCACAACACGCTACCTGAAGCCCCCTCCTGTGAGGGGGAAACAGGGCCATCTCGTGGTTACAGTGAGAACGCTAGGCGACCCCAGGAGATTGCAAGACCTTGAAAAGAAAGCCCACGGTTTTGAGCATGCGCAGTAGCCCAAGGGTGTGACCTAAAGTTAATTTGTTGCTCATTAACATATCATTAACCTTGCAGTTTTGTCCCAATCCATGCATTTTGCGGGGTAGACGAGAGCAGGAAGCAACTTAGGCCTGGGTAGAAGGAAAGTAATTGTATAAAATTCAGCTGTCAATCAAGGTGCCAATCAACCCCAGATCCACCCAGAACTGAAGGGAGAGAACTAGCACAGCCCAATAAAAGTGAGCTTCATTGTGTAGACAGGGCCTTGAACTACTTCGCAGCCTGGCTGACTCTGTTCTTCCAGAATATTATCTTGCTACTCCCAAAGTGTTACTTTCAAATAAACCTTTTTCTTGCCGGCCAACGTTTTATTCTTGCTCAATTCTTTGCCCAGGGACAAGAACCTGGACCAGGACCCCTGCGACCCCAACCCTTGTGCCAGAAACAGAAAGATTGGTAAAGGAACAGGAAATGCAAAGGCCCTGGGGTAGCAATAAACTTCCAAGCACATGTGCTATCATCCATGTTATCCACTTAAAATGAGTTTGTCTCCCCTAGGAAGGAACCCCAGGGTAGGCCACGTAACTGGAAACTGGGTCCTCTGTCAGCCAGTGAGCTATCCCTCAAGAACTCTTAACAGACCTTTCTTCTTGGTCTGAATCTCATCATTCTGATGTTTTGATTTTCATTTCCCCAATAAGTAATGGTGCCGGGCATCTTTTCGTGTGCTTATTGATCTATTTTTATATCATCTTCAAAGAAATGTGCATTCGCCAATTTTTCATTGGGTTATTCTTTATTGTTGGATTATAACAGCTCTTTACATATTCTGGACATGCGGATATCCGATTGGCAAACACGTTGTCCTCTTTTGTGGGTCTTCTGGGTCTTCTTTCACTGCTTTGCAGACCTTGCTGGAGAGGTCTGGTTTTGTGTCAAGAGTCTTTAGTGAAACATCTCCTCCCGTTTTTTGCCTCTGTCCCCTCTCTCCCTTGGCTCCCAACGTGAACACTCGGCTGGGGACAGATTCCATTACAGACACCACATCAGTTCAGAATCTGAATGGAGTTCAAACTCCAGAGTTTGCATCCTGGTTCTGCTGCTTACCCTAACTTCTCTGAGCCTGGATTCTCCTACTCAGACATTGGGAATATGAATGCCAAACTCTCTGCATCGTTTTCAAAATTAAAGGCTATAAGGCTGGGCTCCCTTACACTCATTATCTCATTGACGCCTCACACCAGCCCACGAAGTAGGTAGCCTCCTCCCCAGGTCACAAAGGAGGAGAGCCGGGTTTCACAGAGATCCACCGGGGCTCATTTTCCTTTGAGTCCAGCTCTTACCCATGTTAAAGCTCCATACGTCTGCTTTCTAACATTGTCTGCAAGGACATTGGGCACGGTGCAGTTCTTGTGCATGTACACAAACCCTGGTGGCAGGCTTGGGAGTAGGACAGTTTCCACTTAGAGGGAAATGTCTAGTAGCTCTGGCTTAGGAAATGAAGAAGAGCCCACCCATGTTCCCCACTGCAGAGCCACTGCCTTATTGCCTCCGAGATGCTTCTCCCTGCCTGAAATCTCCTTTTTTTTTTTGTTTCATTTTTTTCAAGACTGAGTCTTATTATGTTGTCCACATGGTATCAAATTTCCAGACTCCAGCCTCAGCCTCCTGAGTGGCTGGGAATTTGGGGCACCCACCCCCCATGCCGGGTTTCCATTTTTAATGTGTCTGAATGATCACTGTAAGGCTCCTTTTGGAGGGCTGGGACCTTGTCTGCCCCATTCATACCTGGCTGGTGTCCCCAGCCCTTACAACAGGGCTTAGCATATAGTAGTGGCTTAATAAATTCTTAATGAATGAATCAATGAATCGGAAAAGTGGTTTACAATGCTTTCGTAGTCTGGGAAATGTCCCGCTAGACCTACTGTCTCCCTGCTAATGGCTGAAAATAGACAATGGTTTCTATTTATTGAATGTTAGCCCCATGCCAGGCCCTGGGCCAAGAGCTCTGGGCAGAGTCATTCGCTGTGCCTGGAGATTCCATGAAGTAGGTACTTCTTTGGCCATCCCAGAAACAGCGTCTGAAGCACAGAGAAGGTAGGTAGCTTGCTTTAGATTCCACAAGTGGGTGGCAGAACCGAGACACAGGCCTGGCACACGAGCTCAGAGCCCCTGCGTTCAATCTCCGTGACGCTAACGCCTTCCTGTACTAGACACAAAATCTTCATCTCCAAGGCCAGCGTTAGGTGATGGTCCCCAAACTTCAGTCTCATGGAGGATTCTCCACCCAATAAAACTATTGGAGGCTACAAAGCACTCTTGCCTTTGAGAAACCTAAGAAGTCCTTGTCTGCAAAATTCTCACAGGGAAACAAGTGCATGCTAAAAAATGAGGCCACTCTTCCAGGCTTATTTTTTGTAGACAACAACAACAACAACAACAAAAAAAAAAAACAAACAAAAAAACCGATTCAGATAACTAAAAGAATAGAGCAGTTTAGAATCCTAGAAAAAGAGCTTCATCTTTTTTTTTTTTTGGTGAGGGCAGGGGGGGACCAGGGATTGAACTCAGGGGCACTCAACCACTGAGCCACACCCCCAGCCCTATTTTGTATTTTATTTGGAGACAGAATCTCACTGAGTTGCTTAGGGCCTCGCTGTTGCTGAGGCTGGCTTGGAACTCACGATCCTCCTCCTTCAGCTTCCCGAGCTGCTGGGATTCATCTATTTGTTCCCCCAAATATTCTTTCTTACCCTCCAGCAAATGTCCCCATGGCTAGATGTCTGGGCAAAAGCGTTCATAAGGCTGTTTGCAAGTACACATGATCATAAGCTGGGAAATGAAAACCTGGCTATATGAACTTTCTTCTTTTTCATTAGGAACACACAAGGGAAGGCCCACGTGTCTGACCCTCCATTAGGCACTGGAAATGGAATGACGAGTGTAACAAGGTTGACCCGTGTCTCCTGGCGCTCACAGACAGGGGGCAGAGACACGCTGAAGTCAGAAGGCAACTGCATAAAATAACTGTGACTTGCATTAAGAACCACGGGAGAAACAGACTCACAGAAGAGTCAGAGCTACTGACCAGGGTCAGGGGACCTGCTTAAGATGCAGTGGCCTCAGAAGGCTGCCCGAAGTAGGCAGGTAAACCTAGACAAAGGGGGGGGGGGCTGGCGACAGGCAAGGAGGAGCGCTCCCAAGGAGGCTGGGAAGGCCATGATCAGTCCTGTGAGTGTCCCGGCGGGTGGATTTACAGCCATCCCCGTCCTCCCACCCTGTTCTCATAAGGCAATGTCAGGGATCAAGAACATTCCAGAACAGAGGTGTCACTGGCTGCTGGGGCTTCACAGTTACCTGTCCCAGGTGACCGAAACACACCTTCTGTGTCACACCAAAGGACGAAGGGGTTTAACGGCCCAGCTGAGTTTATATTGTACTTTTTTCTTAACATTGGGAACAGTCAGGGAAGCTCTGGGCCAGGGGGATGGAGAACGTAAAACATCCGCTTAATACCTCATGGCTCCCGTCTTCATCTGTGAGCGTGGGCCCGAATAATGACATCAACCAACAAGAGGCAATGCGCATATTGGGACGTTTTACCAAGTACCGTTCTGAGCTCTTGACTTGCAGTCAGTCACTCATTGAATCCAGAAGGACCAGGAGGCTAAAATAAATAAATAACTGATAATTATCTTCCATCAGTAATATTTTGTCTTTGGAAGCCATTTTTTTTTTTAAATTTGGTATCAGGGATTGAACCCAGGGGGTGCTTAACCACAGAGCCACATCCCCAGCCCTTTTAATTTATTTATTTATTTATTTATTTATTTGAGACAGGCTCTCACTAAGTAGCTGAGACTGGCCTTGAACTTGTGATCCTCCTGCCTCAGCCTCTCATGTAGCTGGGGTTCTAGACGTGCATCACTACCCGGGGTCACCCTATTTTCTTTATCAGTAGCCAAAATCTTATTAAGGTAGAATGAAGTCAGTTCTCTGGCGCTGGGGCTTCACGTCATGCATCCATTCTAACTCTTAGGCTCTTCCGGATCATATTAAAGTAGCATCTCTAAAGACTTGGTCAATTCGAGATCCTTTTGCTTCTTAAGTTCATGGCCCCTCTAGCAAGTTCCTTTGGAAGCAGAGATGTCATTTGCTTCCTCCTCTCTGAGTCTGGGTTTTCTCATTTGTAAAACGAGGGGTAACCCTGCTCTTACCTGCAAGAGGGTTGTTATAAGGATTTGGTTAGGGGATGCATCTAAAGTGGTCAGTGCGGGACCTGGCACAGAGTAGGTACTCAATAAATGCCAACTCCATATTAATGCAATGACTGATGATAAGATAGCTCCCAACTTCTTTTCCAGTGTAAACGGGAGATGAAACTCTCCCTCGTCACCTCTTTCTCTCTCCCTTCCCTCTCCTCCGGCCTCTTTGGCATCTACCTTTCAGTCATGCCGATTTCTTGGGAATTTTCAACAACAACAAAAAAATCCTTTCCCACCTCAGGATCATCACACCTGCAGTTCTTCCTGCCAGGCCTTCTCTCCCCAGCTCTTTGCAAACCTGGCTCCTTCTAAGGTCTTCAGGTTTAGTCTCCCTGCTCAGCCCCACAGAGCTCCCCTCCTCCATTTTTCTTAGCTTAATAATATTCCATAATCATATTTATTGCATGCGTACCTTTTTTTTTTTTTTCAGTCTCCACCAGAATGTAAGCACCCTGAGGTCAGGAAGCAGGGTCTGGCAGAGTGGGGCTCAATCGTCTTTGAATGAATGAATGTGCATCTGGGACAGTGGTTCTCAACTCTGGATGCCTCTCAGAATGATCTGGGAAATTTTCAACAAAAATTCTTTGGGTCCTACACTCCCCTCCCCCCACCCCCCCCCACACAAAATCCTGATCCAGTCAGTGTGGAATGGAGCTTGGGCACAAAAATATCTTCAGCGCTCCCTCTTCAGGTGATTCTAAGTGGCAGGCAGGGTCAGGAACCACCAGTCCAAGGGAATATAAAAAGAGTAACTTTGGGGAGTTTCGTCTCCGGTCTACACTGGCAACAACCCCATAGGTGACGCTCTCATCCGGGGTATCACGCGGGATGTAGCAATAGTTCTGCTGTAAAGAGCAGACGGAAGGACAAGTTCTTTCATATTTTCCTGGCTTAGGACAGCGGAGTAGCTTTACCGCCTGGTGTCAGGTGTCACAACTTCCCGGAACATCAGACCCCCTGGGGTTCGGCTTCAGCTATCCAACTTGATGGGGCTACTCTGGTCTCTCCTTCTTTGAGGGGCAGATGTCAGGAGCCGCCTGTACTCCAACAGGTAGCCAGGAGTCGCCACCGCAGGGACAGTCACCTTGCTGCTCTCTGCTGAGGCTTGGCCTAGACACAGTCACCTCACTTCTGACTCCTGACCAAGTTTCCTTCTGTGGGTATTTGGGTATCGTGTGTCCATCCAGGGAAGGGGTGTATAAATAAGCTCGAAATAGCTATATGCTGTGACCATGACATCATGAGATTTACTACAGGAGAGAGGACCTGGCCCACTTTCTGTCAGTGTGACCTTCACCAGCTCATGGCCCCTGACCAAGACCCAGATGCTCCTATTAGGTTTGTGGGTTTGTGATGGTGGCCGGGACTGGGGGGTGGCCAAGAGGCCCTGCAGGGTATTCCCGAGTGCCTTACAAAACGTGTACTGAGAACCCATTTGTTCTACACTCTGATGAATGTTTGTTTGCATCTCAGAAGAAAATAAAAACTGGAAAGAAATTAAAATCCCTTTTTTTTTTAAAACATATTTTGCAAGGATGAACAGACACAGCAACCAGCTGTGTGCGTGGCACTTTAAATAACAGCAGGTAGTTTGTGAAATTATGAGACTGACAGCTGAGAAACTCCTGGCAATGTCCAATCACCACAAGTTAAGAGACAACGGGCAGCCGGACATGGTGGCACATACCTGTCATCCCAGCAGCTCAGGAGGCTGAGCAGGAGGGTGGCGAGTTCAAAGCCAGCCTCAGCAAAAGCGAGGTGCTAAGCAACTCAGTGAGACCCTGTCTCTAAATAAAGTACAAACTAGGGCTGGGGGTGTGGCTCAGGAGTCGAGTGCCCCTGAGTTCAATCCTTGCTATCCAGAGAGAGAGAGAGAGAGAGAGAGAGAGAGAGAGAGAGAGAGAGAGAGAGAGAGAGACTCATGATGTTTCTGTAGGTTTAAAGCTATTTAAAAATAAGAAGTTGCAAAGGAAAAAATTGCACCATGGAAAATTCAGATATTTTTCCAAGAATTCAACAATGATGTGATATTAGGAAGCCTGTCAATGTGACTCAGTATCTTAAATCAGGAATGAGAAGGAGACAGGAATGAGTCAGATGGGGACCCACTAGCCTAGAAGGTCGCCCATCCCGTTCAGAGTGGGAGCAAGGGGGCTTCAGAACCAGTGTGGTAGAATGTTATTCATGTTTAAGGAACAAACACAGAATCCCTGTGTCAGACTGTTAAGACCGAGAAATAAGATTAGGAGAAGAGCTTTACTACGTACTGTATGTTTCTGAAGCATTTAAGAGCTTTCGTGTTCACCAATTCCATTAGTAGTTTTTTAAAAAGAATAAATAAGATCCATGTAAAGTCTCTAAAGTCATTTTGAGTCTTTCTAGTTCTTCCTTTCTAGAAAGGAAAAGGACCTTTTGCATTCTAAGCTCTTCAGAGAAGGATTTAGAAACCAGGCATTTTCTCTAAAACCCATTTCCACCCCTTCAGTCTGTTGATTCTGCCAAGAAACCCTTTGAAGGCCATTCCAACTGGGAGAGGAAGAGGATGGTGGCTGAGAGTTGGAGGGTAGCTTAGTGGTAGAGCCCCTGCCCAGCTTGCCTGAGGTCCTGGGTTCAATCCCAGCACCACCACCAAAAATTAAAATACAGGAAAAAAAAATGACAGTGGACATGTTGTGAAGGAAGAAAAGAACTCCTTCTGTTTAGTTCTCCATCCTAAAACCGAGACGTGCAGCCCCAGGAAGTCCTTCAGAATGAAGTCTGAGTGTCCTCAAGTCCCCTGCTCTGGTCCCTCCCCTCCATAGCCTTCCATCCACCCACCAGATTTCCCTGTGAGCAGCTCCGAGGACTCGCAGGGAGAGGAGAGTTCACACCCACACTTGATGCTTGTTGTTCAAGCCGACAGCAGCCCCTATTCCTGGACTCCTTCAAGGTCTCTCTTAGGAGCCCTGGAAAGATGGTTGTTTGTAGAGGAGCAGGTCACATACGAGATACCGGACTGGCAACAAGCGATCAGGGCTTGGACCCAAGTACCCCCCAAGTCAGGTGGTCAGCATGGCTGCCCTGACCTGTATTGAACAACTCCAATGGCCCCGGGCCCCCCTCCCATCCCACCTGAGCTCATGGGCAACGGATGCCTGGTCGATGGAGGTGCCCTTCAACATGGCACAGAAGGGCTGTTCTTCCTGCACGGTTGGTCATTGCTGCTGAGAGCATAAAACTGTCTTCTTTTTCAAACAGCCAAGAGTTGGCATTGTTTGGGGCAATATAGTGGCATGGAGTCTTATTATATTTCCTTGGGTTGTGGCCACATCAGCCATCATTAGATTATGACTAATCTCTGAACTATGTTTTTTAAGGAAGTATGAAAGAATAATGAGTAGTTTGGGAGAGGCCACATCTTCCTAGTTCTAGATTGAATGATGAGCTCTGGATTCAGGCTTCCTAATGTTCTGTGCAGGGACTTGGATTAGGAAGCATCCAGAACAGCTTCTCAAACTTGGGTCCTCAAAGATTTGGATCCAGCCAGGTTATTCTGTGGCACCCCAAAGATCTCAGCTTTCGGATAAGAATAGCGCGGGGAGTAGCAACTCGGTAAAACGAACATTTGTTGAACTTATACTCTGTGCTGGGTCAGTGCTGAAACCCTTGATGTGCATTAACTCACTGAATGCTCCAATGGGAAGTAGGTGCTGTTACTGTTGTCCCCAATTTATGGACGAAGACACCGCCTTAGCTCTCACAGCTGTTAAGACATGGAATTTGAACTCTGGTCTCTCTAAGCTTAGAGTTCATAGTGTATTCCATAGTCCCTTGGAATATATTTCAAGATAGTGGGCATCTCGACCTCCTAGAGATCAGGTGCCTACACCAAAGGTTTTCAATCCTGTGAAAGTGTAAGTTGGAAGCAACCCAACTGTCCATAGAGGGATGGGTGGATACACAAGTCGTGGCCCATGCCTTGCTGTAGTCCAGCTGGGCTGCCTAAGTCCGGCTGGGCAAAATAGCCGAGAGGTGACAAGCAACTTGAAGGTTGAAGCAGGTACTACTTTATTGCGAGTGAACTCAGCAGGAACTGAGAACTCAAAGTAGCGGGCACCCAAGGTAGCGGGACAACAGAGATGCATATACCCAACTAATTACACAAGCTTAACTTAATTAACATCATCTAGATACAGCAGTCAGTCATTCAGGAATCCTCATCATCTTAATGGCTCTCTGGCATTACTTCACAAACCACTCCTCCTGGCAAAGTGCCAGGTGCCCTCTTGACTTGATTTGCATCCCCTACAATGCCTGCCATAGAATATTATCCTACATTAAAAAGAAGGGGATTTCTGACACATAGGTGAACTCTAAAGGCATCATCAGCCAGTCACAGAATGGCAAACACTACAGGGTCCTGCATCTAGGAGGCACCCAGGACAGTCAAATTCATAGAGTCAGAAAGTAGAATTATCATCTTCAGGGGTGGAGGGGTAGGTGGAATGAGTTTGGCCTATATGGAATTTCCATTTAGGAAAGAAAAAGTTCTGGATGTGGCTGGTGGTTGATGTTTGCACAACAATGTGAAGATACTTCAATGTCATTGAACTGTGCACCTAAAAATGATGGATTTTATGCATAAATCATCATCATAAATGCAACCCTCAAAATGTGTGCCTCGTCTCCACACCAGTTTAAGTCAGAGTCTCTCTGGGACGAGGCCAGATATCTAATGATCTTAACTTCCCATCTGTTTCTAATTTGGCTCTCAGGGTGCAGAACTCCAGATCTGGGACTCGGATTTCTGGAACTCACCAGAAGTCCCCGAGTTGTCACAGGTTCCTCACTCTCTTGTGCAAACAAGGTGCCTGAAGCAAGTCCTCCTCGTTACTGATCCTCCGAGGCTATTGGTGACTAAGGTGGCTCAGCTCCAGGAATTAATGAAAGGCTCCAAAAGCAAAAAATCTCCCGGGTATTTCTCTGTCTTGGAATTGTCCGCACACACCTAACCCCCCTTGATCGTCCAGGAAGAGGACAATCATTACTGCAGTAATGATTTCAAATCAATAACAGAAGTTCCCAGTGAAACCTATGGTTCACACCACTGATGGAGACCCTCAGTACATATCTCTTAATAAATATGCCAGACTTCTTTAAGCTGCAGCTCAACATTGGGGTGATTCTTAGCAGTGGGAGAACAAAGAGGGTTCATTGTAACAAAGATGAATAGTTCTGGGTCTTTAGCTGAGCTGCAAGGATTCTTGAGCACCTCCTCTGAGCCTGCCCCGGGCTAGCTCAGAGAACTCCAAGATGCCCTCGAGGCACACACATTCTGCAGGGCAACAGCCATGTCCATACCTCTATTTAATCCATACAGATACCTTGAGCTCCTACCCTATGCCAGACACTGCTCAAAGAGCAACAAAAGGAATATTTAAATATTTAACAAGTTTGGCACAAACACAGAATCAGAAAGGAAGTTCCCCTGAGCCCAGTAATAACCCTTAACATGCTGGATTATGGAGATGTGGAGGAGGGGACGGGATAGACAGGACATTGGGGAAAGGAGACAAAGCTTAGTGCAACCTTTTAATAGGGAAAGCTCTACCTGTAGGTACCAGTTGAATGACAGGCTTGGCCTGGGCATAGAGGTGGTCCATTCCATCAAAGTCCCTGACCTCAGGGACTGCCCTTCTCATGCAGAAACAGGTGAAATTTTATTGTAAATGACCAAATAGCAAATATTTGAGGCCTAACAAGCCCTACAGTCTCTGTCCCAACTATTTAATCAAAATAGTCACAGACAATAGTAAACAGATGGATGTGGCTACGTTTCAAGCAAACTTTTATAAAAAGAGGCAGAGGGCTGGGTTGGGCTCATGGGTCCTAGTTTGCATAGTTAGTGCTAGTGGACAAGACAGACGTCCCCCTTCATCCTATCATCCTATAAATGTGTGCCAAGCATATTCTACGTGGCCAGTGTTCCTCTGGGCACTTGCTGAACAAGTCAGACAACGGTTCCTGCCCACATAGTCATAATATTCCCATGGGAGGGACAAAATCAATCCTTTTAGTAGTCTCTGGGACATGCTAAGATGAAAGCAATCAGGAAATACAGAGAGGGCGGTTGACTGTACCTTGGAGTTGAGGGGAGGCTTTCCTGGAGGACCTGCAAGCCATGCTGTGTGCTCCGCAGCCCAGAGCTGGGAGGAGCAGAGTCACCCAGCCTCCTAGAGACGTTGGGTCAGGACAGCCTGCGAATCCTCAGGCCTTGTGGGTGTGTGACGTCACCAGCTCTTCCCTTGTGTCCCCCAGTCTCTGAACAGCTACAACGAAGGAGACTTGGAAGGAGCCAGGCGGCTGGGGAGGAATGCCAAGTGGGTGGCCATCGCGTCCATCATCATCGGCCTTCTGATCATCGGCATCTCTTGTGCCGTGCACTTCTCGAGGAAGTAAGTAGGCCTTCTGAATCCCTCCCCGCGGGAACGCCTCCTCCTGACTGCCCACTGGCACCTGCTAGGATGGGTTAGGGTCCACCCCAGTAACAAATAACTCAAAACAAAAGGCTTTTTCTATCTGCTTCATGTGACCCCGGACTATGTTGTCAGGAGGAGGTCTCTCCTCCACACAGTCATTCAGGGCCCCAGGGTGACCCAGCTCCACCACCCTGCAGCTACTGTACCTAGAAAAGTGGGTGACTGGATTCAGCTTGTCATGACCACTGTCTTTTTGAATTGTAACCACCACGATTGCCCAGAATAATGCTAGTCGTTTGTCCTGCATAATTTCCCAGCAACTATAAACAGACAAAACCATCGGAGGGGTATGTGGGAGCTTTAAAACCAAATTCTGGCTCCAAGGATGCACCTGAATCTTTGATCTTAAGATAAACCAGATACATTCTAGCCAGGTTGGAGTCCGTTTTGTCCTAACCCACACATCCTCTTTCTGACCAAATTGCGAGGATTCAACTCTCTTGCTGCCATCCAGGATGACGCTTCCGTCAGCAAGAACCCTAATAAATTTCACCCTTTGCAATCCCAGCCTCTCTCTTGAGTCTCACCACATCTTGGGGTGGGTCCTCGTCCACTAGAATTGGGTTTTTCCAGAACAAGGGGTCAACAGACATTAGCTACAAAGAGCTAGGTATTAAATATTTTAGGCCTTGGACACAACTATTTGATTCTGCCATCCTAACACAAGAGGAGCCTTGGGCAATATGCAAATGAGCAGGTGCAGTATGCAAATGAGCAAGTGGCTGTGTTCCACTACAACTTTATTTATGAAAATAAGATATCTTGTCTGTGGTCCTCTGATCTAGAACAGGGTGTATCCTCAGGCTGAGACAGGGAGAAGGAGGAGGACAGGAGAATCTCATGTGGACTTTTCATGGCAGGAGTCTGGGAGTCACAACTGTCACTTAGGCTCACTATTAGATGAAGAAAACCAGTCACACAGTCCCATCTAACCGTGACAGGGTGGGAAATGCCTGGGAGTACATGGTGTATTTAGGAGGACTCCTTGATTTGCATTACCACATGATCTGTAAGATGATTCCCTGTGTGATGTGGCCTTAAACTAGCCCGGTGATTCTTAGTTTAAGGGCCACCAGAAACACTGTGTGTTTTGGGTATCAGGGATGAGCCCTGATCTCATAAAGAGACAGAGGCTGTTAATTGGGACACGTTTCTTCTGGTTTCTTCAGTTAGCTGAGCTAAGCTCCATCTGCTAGAATCAATGACCCTTTCCACTAGAGCTCTGACAGAGGACGAGGGGGTATGATGGACAACCCAGACTCAGAAATTACAAGTCCACATCCATCCCTGTCTAGCTGGGTCAATTCTGGTGATACAGATAAGAATGCCGAGAAATTCTTTAGGTTTCTGCCGGAGAGGTACAACTAACTCTTCCTATACCCTTGACCCCTGCACTTTGCCCCTTGAGCTGGGCAGGGCGATTCCTTGGCTCAGTTGACTAGAGAAGCTCATCTGGGTGGGTGAGGGAGGAAGTAGGCATCCTTCATCCCGCCAGATCAGCCAGCTTGACCTTGGCAACCAAGAGAGCAGTGGATGTCACAGTGGACCAACTTCCTATCGGACGTGCCAGAACCGGGAGCAGTCAGTGGCCCGATGGAGGGGGTGACATCAAGACAGAAACTGTCCCAGGTGAAAAAATAGGTGGCTCTGTCCCCAAAAGGGAGAAAAGGACACGGACACAGAAAGCTCAAAGCTTCTTGCTTTGACGGCATGGATGTCGACAGGGTCTAATTGATTGAAAGTTTATGATATGGGCCCATGAAGAGGAAGACAGTTGGGAAACAGTTGTGGACACTCCTGACTTTATCACAACATGCTGTGTGTGTGTGTGTGTGTGTGTGTGTGTGCAAGTGCACACGCGTGCATCATGGAGTACAGGATCAATGGTGCAGATCAGGCCCTCGCTTAGCATTGACTCACCTTCAGCCATTTGTTTAACTTCTCCTAACCTCGGTTTCCTCATCTGCCTATTAGGGGTTGTAATAGTACCCATTTCATTTCATAAAGCTATTGTAAAAGTTGATTAGACTGACCCACAGAATTTGTGGAGTTTGCAGTCTGTTTCTTAAGTCGTACACTAAAAATGCTGACCATTTATGAAGCCCGTTATTACTACTGTCACCAACATTATGGATAACGAGGACCCCAGGATATAAAATGCCATTAAACAGAGTTCAAGGCTCTGTATCTGTGACTCACACTCAAAGGATGGTGTTCCCAGGGAATGAGACTAAGTCTTGGCTAAACTCCTGAGGATTAGGGAAATACTCACTGCCCAGATCAGAGCGTGAGCTAAGAGGGTTATAATAATAGCAGTCCACGCTGGTATTGACCTTGCCATTTGCCAGACACCATTCCAAACACTGACATAGATTAATCCTTGTTGAAGCCTCACAGTAATCCAAACAGGTAGGTATTATTATCCCCATTTTTCAGATAAGGAAACTGAGGCTCAGAGATGAAGGGATTTGTGTAAATTTCCATAGCTAATTAGTGGGAAACAGGATGTGAGTGTGTTAGGGCTTGAGTGTGTGTTCTTCATACTGTTCTTCACCACAACTGCACACGACCTCCACAACAATGTGACCCTTCTGGTATGCACAGAAACGAAGGCAGTACTTAGCACTTGCCTTAGAACTAATGCCAGCACCCCTTTACAGGGGGATGGGGTTAGGGTTTCCCACTTCAAAAACATGTGAGGACCACAGGCCAAGGGTCACCAAGTCCAAGGACTGCAGGACTCAGGCAGGGAGCTTACGTGAATGAAGCAGCCCGGTCATGGGGCAATAGGGAGTGGTGGGGACTGTGGTTGATTGGTTTATAGAGAACAGCTACCACTCTGCCCCAATTGTTACCACTTAAGGCCCCATTTTTCAAGAGGTGTTAGAGATCTGGGCTTTTGTATAAGCTCTTCTGATTTTTGGATGTTGACTGCAAATTCATAGTGTTAACAGCCTGGGTACTAACTACTTTGTATTTAGTTGGCAATCGGTGGTGGACCATTTGGCTTTCAAAGATTAGTTACATGAGACATTGTCTAAGAAGTTTTGTAAGGAGCACAGAAGTCTTCCTAGATAAGGACTGTCTTCATTCCTCTTATGTTTCTTTCTGGACGTGTATACACTTGTGATTGAAGTTTGCTGACTTAGGAATAAGAAGTAGGAGAGAGGGTGATTTCTCATTCCTTCTCCCCATGCTTAGAGCCTAGACTTTAGGATCAGTTTTAGCAAGATTCAAATCCTAGTTCCAACACACAGACCATATGAGCAAGTTATTAAATTCTCTATGACTCTATTTCCCCATTAAATAAAAACAGAATTATTTCCCTATCTATAAATTCAGATTCCTTTTTTGGTTCTGGGGATTAAACCCAGGGTGCTCTACCACTGAGCTACATCTCCAGTTTTTGTTTTGTTTTGTTTTGTTTTTTCATTTTGAGACAGAATCTCACTAAGTTGCTGAGGCTGGCCTTGAACTTGCAATCTTCCAGTCTCAGCCTCCAGAGTCAGTGGGATTACAGGCTGCGTGCACCACCTCAGATTCCTTTTAAATACTTTTCCCTCTATGTTATAAAGAGAACACAAAAAAAGTTTCCAGAGTTAGAATCCCATGGAGAAACTCAAATTTAAAGTGTTTGTCATGTGTGTGCAAGAGAGAGAGACAGACACACAGAAAAGAGAGACTGACGCAGGGAGAAGAGGCAGAAAGAGTAAGAAGGAGAGGGAGTAAAAGAATGAGGCAGACAAATAAAGGAAAAAATGATGGAGAAAGACAATAAGGAACTAATCCTTAGAAAATGAAATCAATTCTATTTTCCTATAAAGATTAAAAAATATAGCCAATTTCTCAATAATCCTTTGGAATAAAAATTCCCCAGACCTAGTTTACTAGAGGAATTGAATGGCAATGTATAGCCACTAAGGAAGAGTTCCCAACCCTTACACTGCAGAAGAATGATCTGGAAGGTTTAGAAGTCCTCATCCAAACCCACCTTCAAAAGATTCCAGCTCAGCCAGGCCCAATGGCCCACGCCTGTCATCCCAGCAGCTCAGGAGGCTGAGGCAGGAGGATCGTGAGTTCAAAGCCAGCCTCAGCAACAGCGAGGTGCTAAGCCACTCAGTGAGATCCTGTCTCTAAATAAAATACAAAATAGGGCTGGGGACGGGGCTCAGTGGTCCAGGGCCCCTGAGTTCAATCCCTGGTACCTCCCTCACACCAAAAAAAGAAAAAAAATTCCAGCTCACTAAAATAAGATGTGAATCCCAGGAATCCGCATCTTTTCAGCTCTTCACACCACCCTGGAGATTCAGACACTGGTAGTTAGCAGAACCCTCTTTGTCAAGTCCTAGCAAATTTCCTCTCCCACGTCCAAAAGGAAGACCACACCTACGACGGTAGCTGTTAACACTGGGGTCAGTTTTCATTTACATCAGCAAACTCATCATCCCAATTTATTCCAAGTCAATGCCAAGGAGGGGAATAGGGTTACCACCAAGCAGATGTCCCCAGAGGAGGTTCTGTTGGAACAACCTAAAGGCAGCAAGGTCTTCCACAGAGGGTTGGGGAAATCTGACTTCAAAGGACACCAATTCCCAGATATGGTGGCTCGTGCCTATAATCCCAGTTACTCAGAGGCTGAGACAGGAGGCTAGCTAGTTTGAGGCCAGCCTGGACAAATTATGAGGCCCTATAAGAAAGAAAGAAAGAAAGAAAGAAAGAAAGAAAGAAAGAAAGAAAGAAAGAAAGAAAGAAAGAAAGAAAGAAAGAAAGAAAAGAAAAGAAAAGAAAAAATTTTTTAAAGTCTGGAGTCAGTGGGATTACAGGTGTGCACCACCTCAGATTCCTTTTAAATACTTTTCCCTCCATGTTATCAAAAAGAACAAGTCTGGAGATCAGATAAAGAGCCATCAATGTGTGTCTAAGTTTCATTCAAAAATGTAAACTGTCTTTTAGGCCTCGCCTTTCAAAATATTTGTCTTTATCCTCAACGTCCCACCTGTTGAAGAACAGATTGAAACCCCAAGTGGTTGAAATTCCAGGGAGTAGCTTTTTTGGAATAGCCTCAGGTCCTGATAGTCTTTACCCAAATTCCTCAGAAGGTCTCATTCATTCTAATTTTACAGGGTATCTATCCCAGCCACGTAGTAGTTGGGCAAAGAAAGATAGGGTTTGGTGTCATCCAATTCATAAGATCCGAGAATCACTTGAGTCAAAATGTTCGATAAGTTTGACTTGAACACTGTGTTGATAGAAGTGTTCTGGTCCAAACGGAATCATAAAAATTAGTCTTCCCCAAATTAGAAAAAAAAAAATTTCTGCCCTTAAGTTGCTGGGGAGAGTGAAATGATGAATGGCACAGGTGAAATTTGCACAAACGGTGGCCCTCTCTCTTACCAATCCTAATGAATTCCGATGCCCATCCTAAACCAGCGCACTGCAGGAGTTAGGGTCAGATCCCACCAGCTGATGCTCATTCTCGCGAGACTTCCCCTAGCCAGATGCCAATCATAAGCCCCAGACCTGTGCTTCGGACCAGTCCCGCATAAATTAGGAGTTTCCCAAACCCCTTCTTCAGGTTCTCTTAACTTGCTGGGAGGATTCACAGAATTCAGGGAAACATTTACTCATATTTACTCATTTATTATAAAGTATATCCCAAGGATGTAGATGAACATCAGAAGGAATGCGTAGGGCACGGGATGCAGGAAGGGGTACAGAGGTTCCATCCTTCTCTGAGCTGCACCCTCCAGGCTCATGCCCAGCAGTGCGGGACCTACTAGAAACCTGTCTCTGGGGAGTGGTATGGAGGCTTCATTATGTGGGCATGATTGATTGCATCATGGGCCTTGATGGTCAATTAACCCTTCACCCCTTTCCCCCCTCCCTGGAAGTTGGGGTGAAGAGGTCAGGCTGAATGTGCAAACTTCTAATCCTATGCTGTGTTCCCCTGGCCACCAGCCCCCATCCGAGTCTACCCAGCACCCACCGGGAGTCACTTTTTAGGACAAAAGATGCTCCTATCGCCCAGGAAAACTCTAAGGGCTCTAGAAACTCTGTGTCAGAAACTTGAGTCAAAGAGCAAATATTGGAACAAAAGATTCTCTTAGCACCCGGATCTACAAGAGCATTGGGAACTCTGTCTTAGGATCCAGAAACAGGGACCAAATACATAGTCCTATTGTCTCACACTATGACACCTAAGATGCCTGCTAGAATCCTCTGTTCTTGTGCTTTTCCTGGGAAGGTAGTGGTTTCCTCTTCCTCCTTCCTTGTGGTCATGTTCCTGGTCACTTGTCTTGATGTCCTCTGAAATTCACTGGGACTTCCTTAGTGGCATAGTCAGTTGACCATGACAAAGTTTGGGTGCAAGGGAGACCAGTGTTCTCAGCCATAAGTATGATACTCTCAGATGACCCAGTGGTCATCTGGGAGTGTACAGTGGAGCTGTGTCTTTTTAAAGGTGTCTTAAGACCCGAAACCATGTTCCAGGCTCTTGACCATGGAGCAGAGTGGCAGCGAGAATGTTTTTGTTTTTGTTGGAGGTGGGGGAGGGCGAGTGTTTTTGGTTGTTGTTTGTTTTGTTTTGTTTTGTTAGTATCAGGGATTGAACCCAGGGCACTTTACCACTGAGTCACATCCCCAGCCCTTTTTAATGTTTTTATTTGGAAACAGCTCTCTTACTAAGTTGCTTGGAGTCTCGCTAAGTTGCTGAGGCTGACTCTGAACTTGCAATCCTGATGGCTCAGCCTCCCACGTCACTGGGATTACAGGCCTATCTATGCCACACCATGCCCGGTGCTTTTTTTCTTTTTGAGTGACGTAAATAGTTGACTTGCCATAAGCTAAATGCATATACAAGGTGAGCCACTAAATTCGCATCTCTGAATGGTCTCAGAGATGTCTAAATAGCCAGGTACACATCCAACCCTGCATTAAAAGTGCTCACATGTTACTCTTCACCTTAGGACCCTTTATGTTCCGAGGTTTCTATTAAGGAAGAACTTGACCTTTGGGGAGGGCTAAGGGTCCCAAGATTGTGTCCCATTAATAGGGACATGGAGTGAGGAGCTATTAATCCATTCTTCACCAGGAAAGCATCTCTCTTATAAATGCACTGACATGAATGTAGTTCTCTGGCCTCAAAACATCCTATCTAGATGGGAGGAAAGTATGTCAAGATAGGCCTAAAGCAAGAACGTGGCCTTTTTGCAAAAAAAAAACATAAATCAAATCCATCTTCTTTCCTGTACTATGGGTGAGGGCAAGGTTTCCCGGGAGTTGTTTCTACCCAGATGTGTCTTTGGAGAATTTTTGTGATTCTGTAATGAAAAATGAGGATATCACCCATTTCCCCAGGTCAGAAGGGACTTTGTTGGCTCAGATAAGTTGAGGGAGAGATAAGTCAGAACTAAGTTGCCAGCAGAGAAAGAATTTTTTTTTAATGTGAGGGGCACATAAGCTTATGGGATGTTGGGGAAGAAATCAGAATAAACATGAAAAAAGACGGTCCCTCTCACTAGCCAGCGGGGAAGCACAAATTCAAGCAATAATGAAATACTGTGTGATTTTTGTCTGCCAGATTGAAACAATTAAAAAGATGGATAATATCTGTGTTGGCAGGGTGCAAAAAAATGGATACAGTACTATTGGTGGAGGAGTGAATGGGACAGTCTCTGGCAAGTCAATTGGATGTGTAGTCAGTACTCTGTATCCGTAGGTTTCACACCCGTGGATTCTACCAATCACAAAATTGGGGAGGGGGAATTGCATCTATATTTAAAAATGTACAGATTTTTTTTTTGTCATTGATCCCTAAACAATAAAGTATAGCAACGATTTACACAGGATCTACATTGCATTAGGGATTATGAGTGGTCGAGAGAGGATCTAGGAAGTGCAAAAGGGCTATGCAGATACTCTGCCATTTTATATACAGAACATGAGCTGCTGTGGATTTGGGTGGCCAGAGTGGGACCTGGAACCAATCCTCCTTGGATTCCAAAGGACAGTGATACTTATTAAACTTTAAAATCCACGTGCCTGCCAACCCAGCAATTCCACTTCTCAAAATCCACCCTGGATACAGGTGCACACAAATGCACGTGAAACAGTAATTCTGCACCCCAGCTACACAGCAGAATCACCTGGGGGGCTTTTTAAAAATTCTGAAGCCCAGAGCCCACCCTAGGGGAAATTTTATTAGAATCTCCCGTGATAGGACCGGGCACCAGCAGGTTTTAGGCTCACCAAGGCATTCTAACGTGCAGCCTGTGTTATGAGACATAGATACGCAATAAGTTCACGGCAGCTTGGTTTGAAATAAGGGAAACCTTGAAACAATCTAAATGTCCATTTGTGGGAAGTTTACATAAGTAGCAGCTTATTCTCAGGATGGGATACTACCCTGCATTTAAACATGAAAACATCTGTCCTACTCTAACCTTACAAGGCCTTGCACGATCATTTGCTGCCTCTCTGTCTCATCTTCCTACACTCTCCCCATCATGCCATAGTGGATTCTTCTGTTGGAGGAGTGCAAATATGTTCCTGCCCCAGGGTCTTTGCACTTGCTCTTGCCTCAGCCTGAAACTCTCTTTATTCTTATCCATGCAGCACATACCATCTCTTCCTCAGATGCATGCTCAGCTATTACCTTAGCTTTATCCAATTTTACTTTTCTTCCTAACATTTACCACTCCCTGGTTCCCCATACTGGGATGAGAAACCCAGGAATGTTTTCATTTCTGTCATTTCCCATAATAATAGACCACAGCCCTTAAGGATGCCTGCTTTGAAGCTAGAGCGCTAGAGTTTCAATCCAGGGTCCTTGGGCACGTCTTTTAACCCATCTGTGCCTCAGTTTTCTCTTGCATAAAATGGGGACAATAACAGTACCTACCTTCTGGAGCTGGAAAGATTCAATTGCATAAATCAGTGTCTGACGCTCTCTACTGTGTGATTGTCAGGTATTAAAAGGGTCAGTGGGGGCTGGGGTTGTGATCCAGTGGGAGAACATGAGGCCATGGGTGTGATCTTCAGCACCACATAAAAATAAAGGTACTGTGTCCACCTACTACTAATATATATATATATTTTAATTTAATACATTATATTAATAATATATTATATTATTTAATATATTTATATTATTTAATATATTATATTTATATCATTTAATATATTATATTATATTAATAATATAATATATTATTTAATTTTTAAATATATATATATTTAAAAAAGAATCACCAGTACTGAAAGTGATGCCCATCGTGTAATTGTTCATCGAATAAATTAACAAGTAAACAAAAAAAAATTGCAGAAAAGCATACAGTAAGCCCTCCATCTCTGTGGGCTCTGCATCTGACTGTTCAACCAACAGCAGGGGAAACAAATTACTTTTTAAATTGCATCTGTACTGAACATGCATAGACTTTTTTCTTGTTATTATTCCCTAAACAAAACAGTGTAACAACTACTTACGCGGCAGTTACATTGTACTAGATAGTATGAGTAACCCGCAGATGATTGAAAGTATGTTAGGACGTTCCATTTTCTATCAAAGACTTGAGCATCTGTGGATTTTTATGTCCTTGGGAGCCTGGAACCAACCCTCCATGGATACTGAGGGACAACTGTATACAGCATGAGCCCATTAAGTAAACACACACACACACACACACACACACACACACAATGAATATATAATTTCCAACTGCATATTTATGGATTTAAATGCAGAGGGAAAAAAATGGCTGAAGAGACCCCCAGAAGTTCTAGCAGCAGCACTCTCGGTTGGAAAGGAGAATGGGATTCAGACATGCTGGAGGCATTTGGTGGCATCTGTGTCATTCAGCTTTTTCCATGTGCCACGTGGACCATAAAACAGGCTTTCCAAATGTTAAATATTTCTCAAAAGGAATCCTCTGCTCAGGGTCCAAAGCACGCAGACCTGCTTGTCCTTCTCAGCATCTGTTTACCCAGACGAATCTCCCTTAAGTAAGGCAGACGGCAAGCCAAGGAAGCCGGCCACCGAGGCTCGGGCGCTGTGGGTCTGCCTGTCTGTCTGTGTCTCACTGTCTGTCTGTACCTCACAGCTCCTGAGAAGCCTGCTGCAGCCGCCAGCGTGGAGGATGGTCCTCATCTGCACACCCCCCTTCCCCAAAGAAACTGAGGGATGGATCCCCGACTTTGGACTGTGAGATCCCTTCCTCCAGGACTCTCCAGAGGCAGGTCCCTGGCCAACCAACAGCAAAAGTCCAAGATTCAGCAACCCAAGCAGCACGGCCACATCAGCCAATGTCCCCGATTAGTTTAAAAAGAAGAGGAAGAAGAAGAAAAGAAGGCTCCCATTCTGAGTGGAGCCCAGCTCTGTGTCCATGCCTCCTCCCTCGAGATGATCTCCAGACATCTCTTTTCACAGGGTGGGGAGGTCTGAACTGGGGGGGAGTAGGAAATTTCCAGAAAGCGCGGTGGATGCTGGGGCCTCTGCGGCATGTTTAAAGTTGTCTAATGCAGTTGGATATGTGTGTGTGTGTTTGTTCTTTCATTTTTTTTAGAGGTGGCAGGCAAGCTCTTTGGTTTTCCTGAATGCCACCCAGCTCTGCCACCCCCTCGTATTTCTTTTCTGTCCGCAAACCCCGAAGGTGGGAATGCGCTGGCTTTGTTTTGTTTGTTTATCTATTTATTTATTTTGAGACAGGGTCTCACTGAGTCGCTGAGGGCCCCATAAGTTGCTGAGGCTGGCTCTGAACTTGCGATCCTCCAGCCTCAGCCTCCCGAGTCGCTGGGATGACAGGCGTGTGCCCCGCGCCCAGCTTGGACTGGCTTTGTGACACCATGATTCTGCCTGTTGGAACACGCTAACGGTGTCTTGCAGAGAGAAGGCGCCCAGGCTGGTTTCCAAGCAGTTGATAGACATACTGTTAAGTGACATTGCACCACAGAGAATGTTTCCCTTTTCTCTTCTTTCTCAATCCCGATTCAGCCAGGAGCAAGTCTCCATTTTGTGCCAGTGGGTCCTTGACACCTTCCTGACCCTATGGTTCTTTGTGCTTTTTAACAAAGAAGGAGCTGCCCTTGGGGTTCGGTCTGCTGTCTAGATGGAACTCAATGGTATTCTTTTATTTTCATGTTATATATTTTATTTACTTCCTTCCATTTGTGGCTCTGCAGAGATGGATGTGTTATGTCATTTCTGTTCAAATAAATTCATATCTATAGATATGTGGCAAATTTCAAAAACGAACATTAGAAATACAGTGATAATGAGTTTTCCAGAGCAGAAGAAAAAGCAGTGAATTTTCATGGAAAGAATAAGAAACTAAAAGTCAAACTATATCTGTTCCAGTGCCTTTTTTTTTTTTTCTTGGCACTAACTAGCTATGCAAGCTGATGTCAGGCAAGTTTCTGGGGTTCTCTCTGCCTCCAGTTTCTTCCTCTGGAAAATGCAGATAAGAACACCTGCCTACTTACCTCACTGTGTTATGAAAATTAATTGTCACAATAGGTCTGTTCCCCGGGGAAAATGCTAAGAGTTTTACCAATACAAGTCGTGATTCTTAGACGACTGTGAATCTCAGGCATTGGCTAAGATACTGAGCCGTGGCTAAATAAATAAATAAATAAAAGTGAATGGACACCCGTTTCTACCCGCCATCCCACCCACATGCCCATTATGAGCCAGCTCTGGTCCCCGGAGGTCGCTGGGACACGGGTTCTCGGCACACAGGGACGCGCCATTCCAGGAGATCGGATCCTCGTTTCTGTCTATAATATCTGGTTGTTTGTTTGTATGTGTTCGGGTCCCTGGTCTTTTCCTCAAATTCAATGAAAAGTGTTGCTGAGGGGCAGAATAAAAAACGGTTTTAAGTAAAGCGTGTTTATCACAGTGAGTGAATTGGGTTTCCTTGGGGGCTCCCGTCCTTCTGGAGATTTCCAGAACCAAAATGTGGCTCTCCCACCACAGTGTCCTTCCATAGAGAAGGCCACAGAGAGGCCAAGGGATGGGGGCTGAACGGGGCATCCGTGCTCAGATAACCCTAGGGCATAAAATGGCCCTGGGGTCCATATATTTACTGGTACATGATAGTTGTACATCATGGTGGGATTTGTTACATATTCATACATGCACACAATATGATGCATTGTGCTTTGGCCAGTTCACTCCCAGCCTTTCCTTTTCCCCTCCCCTCCTCCCTCCCCCCATCCCTTTCCTCTGTTTTACTGATTTCCTTGGATCTTCATGAGACACCCCCGCCCCCACCTTTCATTTCCTTCCTCCTCTCTAGCTTCCACCTAAGAGAGAAAAACCCATGACCCTTGACCTTCTGAGTTTGGCTTATTCCCCTTAACATAACGGTCTCAGGTTCCATCCAATTTTTCTGCAAATGTCATCATTTCATTTTTCTTTATGGCTGAATAAAACTCCATTGTGTGTATATAGACCAGATGTATTTGATCCATTCATTGGTTGATGGACACCTAGGCTGACTCCATAGTTCGGCGATTGTGAATCGTGCTGCTGCGAACTGGGGTGTGCGGGGATTGCTCTAGTATGCCGACTTTCATTCTTCGGGCTAAATACCAAGGAGTGGGATAGCATATATACATGGTTGTAGATGGACACAATACCATCTTTATTTATTTATTTTTGTGTGATGCTGAGGAACAAACCCAGTGCCTCACATGTGCTAGGCAAGTGGCTCTAACACTGAGCTACAGCCCCAGCCTGAGTTTACTGTTTACATAAACTGAAAATTCTGGGAGAATAGCTTCAGGTATGGCTAATCTGGGGGCTCACTGTTAATAACAGCTCTTCCCAGTGCAATTCTCAGTCCCAGCCTAATGAGTTGGTTTGGGTTTCACGGTGACGAGATGGCTGCCCATAGAGTTGAACTTCTTCCTACCCACTTAGGAGCACCTGTGGAAATAAAACATTCCTTTAGTAACTACAGGAAGAAAAATCTGGTTTCATCCAAAATATTGCACAATCCATCTGAGATAGGACACAGCCATGTGGTCCCCATGCCAATACAAATTGCTGCTGTGGCCAGGGGTACTCAGCACCCTATGTGTCCACTCCCATGGACAGTGGTCAAGCCCTGGAGCTGAGTGCAAGGCTAGCCCGATGCAATCTTTACGGATGGAAGGTGTGGGCAGGGTGGTTTCCCAGAAGAGAACCAAGGTGCTTTTTACCAGAAGGAAGGACAGATCCTGGCAGAAAAACAACCACTGTCCACATGAACCATTCTGCACCCAATTACGCCTTCTACCCACAGGACTCTAGGGATCTAGTGGCTTTTCCATGTCCCTCTTGTGTTATCACTGTCCTCTCCTTCCTCCTCTGACCAACATTTGTGGGGCAGCTGCTCAGTCACAGAAGCTGGGGGAGGCTTTGGAAATTTCAGTACCACGAAGAGGGACCCCTGGAGAGGCTGCCCATGGTCTAAAGAGGGGGAACAGGCACACACACACACACCATCTGAAGGCCACACCAAAATGACAGGACAGGATGACCAGAGTACCACACAGTCACTTTGCAAGACAGAGCACCAGCAGTAGATGAGGGGAGGGAAGGTTCAGGAAACAAATGCCCATCTCACTGCCATTGGCATCCCCAGGCTCGGAGAGCTGCAGCTCTTGAGGCTGCCCCGTCTCTGCCCACAAGTTACGGGCAGAAGCAGATGCAGACATAAAATCGCTGGCCTCAGCTCCTGGATCAGCAAATTATCTTTGGCCTACAGGAAGACAGCTGCATTCAGCAGAACGGCACCACGCATGAATCTTGATACGTAACCCTAGATCCAGGCTTCTAAATATAAAAGACAGTTTAGGGCCACCAGTTACCTCCCCCACCCCCTGGGGAAAAAAAAGAAAAGAAAAAGAAAGAAAGAAAAATCTTCTAAAATAGCATCCACATTTGTCAAGTTACCACCAACCCTTAAAAAATACTCACGGACATGGAATATTTGAGCCTGGGGATTATCCTTGGAATCAGATCCCTGAACCCAGACATTTTTTAATGTTGGTTTTGAAATAAATCCCTTAACAGGCAAATACGCTGCTCAGGCATCACCCCTCATCACTGGAGAAGCCTCAGAAAGAAGGAATTCTCTTTGCAATAGATGGATCGGTTGCAGCAGAGAGTCATTATCAGAGGTCGGAAGAGGGATGTTGGAAGTTCCCTCTCTGCGATGCTGCAGTCATCTGAGGTACCCGCTCCTGTCCTCGGGGGAGCGCCCAGCAGGCCGGCAGGACCCAGGACAAAATGTTCACCTCTTCCTGCCTAAGTGCCGACTTGCCCAGGTCTCACCCACACACCGGTCCACTGGCAAGCACTGCTTTTTGTTCCCAAGCTGTCATCTCCTGACACTGCCACCACGTGTTCATATCTGCCTCCTCCCTGAAGGTGACATGGAATCCCATGAATGGGAACCGGTTGTGCTTTGGAGTGAAGTATTGGGGGGAACGCATTAGAAGTCCAGTCCTGCCTACAGGGAGGTAATAAACAGCCTGGTGAACGGCATGAAAGAGAAGCCATATGTCTTGAACCATTACCAAAGCTTATCTAAACTCTGACAGTAGCCTCCTACTCGGGCTCCTGTGTCTTCGAATCAGATTGATGGTGTTACGAATATTACAGAGTGACTTAGCTCAAATTTATTATCTTACAGTTCTGGAGGTCAGAAGTTTCAAGTGGATCTCCATGGGCCAAAATCAAGATGGTGGCAGGGCTGGAGTCCTTTCTGGAGGCTCTCTGGGAGAGTACCCTTTCTTACCTTTTCTACCTTCTAGAGACTGCCTGCATTCCATGGCTCATGACCCCCTTCCATCTTCAAGGTCAGCAATGGCCACTTAGCTGTCACACCACACCTCTCTTGTTCTGACACCTTTCTCTCCCACTTCCTTATTTAAAGACCCCTGATATGACACTGGGCCCATCTTGGATAACCCAGCATGATCTCCATATATTAGGGTCTGCTCATTAGCCATCTGAATTCCATCTGTTCCCTTAATTCTCTCTTGCTACGTAACCTAGTATCTTCACAGTTTTCAGGAATTCGTATGGGGCTGTCTGTCTTTGGAAGACCATTGTTCTGTCTAACCCATTCTGTGTTCCCATTCATGCTCCATGCAACAGCCAGGGCGACCTCGAAACGTAAATGGAGGGACGGGGACTGTAGCTCAATGGCAAAGCGCTTGCCTCTCATGTGTGAGGCACTGGGTTCCATCCTCAGCACCACATAAAAATAAATAAAGATACTGTGTGTCCATCTACAACTAAAAATATATATATTAAAAAAAAAAAAAAAAAAAAACCTAAGGGAATCCCATCATTCCTCTGCTGGAACCTGACCCACCCGTCCACAAATCTCCCATGCAATCACCACAGCCCATGAAGCCCTACATGGTGAGACCCATGACCGCTTCTCAGATCTCCTCCCCTAGTCCGGACTCCCCCTCACCCCTCGGCTACAGCCACACCTGGCCTTCTATCCACCCCCCCCCCCCATCATGCCAAGATCATTTTTGCCTCAAGGCAAAAAAATGTGCTTCCTCTACCCAGAACACCCTCCCCAGGGTTTTACGAGGCTGGCTCTTCCTTATGCCCCAGACCTCAGCCTCTCAGAGAAGCCAGCCTAAGCTTCTCACTAGAGCAGCCACTCATCCCTAGTCACCTGCCGTCACATCACCCTGCTTTATTTTCTTCGAGGGACGACCGGTGACTTAATAACCACGACCTGTGATTTTCTTATTTATTCAACCACGCGTTCGTTCTCTTCTTTATTGTTTTACCTGCTGGGTGTCCATCTCCTCCCCCAGGCTGTCAGCATCCTGAGGGCAGAGACTTTGCCCGTGCCGTTCACTGAGCACCTAGAACAGGGCATGGCACCAGGCAGATCCGGGGACCTATTGGCTGAATGAGTGAAAGTTCTTCTTCCCATGGGCCCCTTCACCTGGTGAAGGTCCATTCTGTGTGTCAGATGCAAGGCCTCCCTCTGTCTCATGTGAAGTACCTCTTCAGAGAAGCCTTCTTGGACATGCCAACCCTTCAAGAATGGGGGGGGGGGGTGTCTCCCGTTCACCTGCTCACATGGCGCTGTCGTTACCCTTTGAGATCTTATCATCACAGTAGCGGGGTACACTTGGTGTCATTACCACTTAATATCTGGCTTCCCAACTGAGTTGGGGTCCCATGAGGGTAGGGATGGTATCCATCTTGTTCACCTCTAAGTCCCTGAAACCTAGCCGGGTATCTGACGTGAAGAAGGTTTTCCATGGATGGACGGATGGATGGATGGATGAAGCTAACCAAGGTATTGGATGAAAATTCTGCAACCCCCAAACATTCTCACATATTCCTTTACCACCGATCATGAGGAGATGATGAAGCACCTATAGCAAAAAGTTATTTCAAGATGGGGACCCAAAAGAACCCAGACCCTCTGGGTGATCTGTCCCCAAGGCCTCCTCTGAGGCTAGGCTGCCCTCTGCTGGTAGCAATGGAGAAAGGCACTTGAATGAAGGGCTCTTCTTTAGTATCCTCTGAGGTTTTGGAATCTGGTTTAGAAACTCCCTGGGGATGTAGGTCAGTGACAGAGCTCATGCTTAGTATGCCCTTTGATCCCCAGCACCACCACCCAAACAAAACAACAACAAAGTAACACTGAAACAGAAGCTGAACTAATGCGGTTTTGTTTTGTTTGTTCGTTTTTTTATTGCAGTGAGTATTGGGGACGTGAACCCAGTGCCTCAGGACTGCCAGGCAAGCAGCTATACTGCTGACTACACCCCCCCCACCACCACCACCACAGCTAACGCTGTTTAGATCTTATGTCAGGCACTGTTCTAAGCACTTTGTGCTGCACATCCATTTAACCTTCACAAGAACCCACCTGCGGCAGGTATTAGGTACTTACCTGTAGGCACTAGAACAAAGCCCTGAAGTACAGTCAGCCGCTTTTGAACTAGATATTTGACTGATCACTGGGGTAATTTTTGGGCTAGCTCACTTTAAGATAAGGCTCAGGCCTGAATTTCACAAGAGTGATGCAGAGATAACTATTCATATCTCTGCTCCTTAGAAATACCCAAAGCAGACAAGACAATCGAACGCCTGGTGACTAAGAAAGACAGAGGCCAGATCAGCAGGGCTTGTTATTTAGCTCCAGACTCGATTCTAAGTTTATCTTTATTGGCTCGAAAGAAGTCATTTAGCCATTTAAAATAAATACTGGATAACAAATAACAAATATTATGGCTTGCTGTCTATTCGGGTACTGTGCTAATTCTTGACATGTATTCTCACTCAATTATCATTAGCATATATATATATATATATAATTTTTTCTAGCTAGTAACCATATGTGTGTGTGTGTGTGTGGTTTTTTTTCCTAGCTAGTCTACATTAGTTCTTTTTAAAAATTTTGTTCTTTTTAGATATACTTGACAGTAGTGTGTATTTTGACATACTGTACATACGCGGAGTATAACTTATTCTAATTAAGATCCCATTCTTGTGGTTATATATGATATGGAGTCACACTGGTCATGTATTTATTTATGGACATAGGAAAATTATGTCTGATTTATTCTACTGTCTTTCCTATTCCCATCCCCTCTCCTTCCCTTCATTCCCTTTTGTCTAATCCAGTGGACTTCTATTCTTCCCTTTACTCCCCCCTTATTGTGTATTAGTGTCTGCGTTTCAGAGAGAACATTTGGACTTTGGATTTTGGAGATTGGCTTATTTCACTTAGCAGGATAGTCCCCAGATCCATCCACTTACTGGCAAAAGTCATAAAGCCAATCTTTTTTATGGTTGAGTAATATTTCATTGTGTATGAATACCATACTTTCTTTATCCATTCATCTGTTGAAGGGCACCTAGGTTGGCTCCATAGATTAACTATTGTGAATTGAGCTGCTATAAACATTGATGTGGCTGTGTCACTACAGTGTGCTGATTTCTAATCCTTTGGGTATTATATCAAGGAGTGGTATATCCTGGGTCAAATGGTGGTTCCATTCCAAGTTTTCTGAGGAACTGCCATACAGTTTTCCAGAGTGGTTGCACCAATCTGCAGTCCCACCAGCAATGTAGGAGTGTATCTTTTCCCCCACATCCTCATCCATATTTATTATTACTTGTATTCTTGAAAATTGCCATTCTGACTGGATGAGATGAAATCTCAGTGTATTTTTAATTTGCAATTTATTTAATTGCTAGAAATGTGGAACATTTTTTCATATATTTGTTGGCCATTCATATTTCTTCTTCTGTGAAGTGACTTTTCCTTTGCCCATCTATTGATTGAGCCACCCTGGATTCAAGGACACTCAGCCCTCAGTACCTGTGGGGAATCAGTTCCAGGGTTCCCCTCTCCCCAGCCAGGATACCAAGGTTTGCAGATGCTCAAATGGTTTATACAAAATGGCATAGTATTTGCAGAGAACCAACACACATCTTCCCTTATACTTTAATCATCTCTAGATTACTTATCTTACCTAATACAGTGTAAATGCTTTATAAATACTTGTCATACTGTATTGCCTAGGGAATAGGGAAAAAGAGAAAATAAATCTCTACATGTTCAGTACCAGACACAATTTTTTTATCCCAAATATTTTTAATCCAAGGTTGGTTGAATTCCCAGATACGGAACCAACAGATACAAGGGGCCAACTGAGCTACTATTAACTCCTCTTGACCTCTGAAGAAACTAATGCACAAAGGAATTCAGTGATTTGTCCAAAGTCACACAGTTGAAAAGCTAAATAACTGGAGCCCAGCTACTCGATTCTAAACTCCACGTTCTTGATCATTACACTGGACTAATTCCCTTAAAATTATAAAACGAGTCTCACAGTTTAGTTCGTAACTAAGCCAAACTAGGAAAATGACCTTTTTTCACATGACAGGATGAAATGACCTATTAATCACCTGTTACCCATTTTCCATAATTAGATGCAAACTTGACATAAATTTGTGTGAGCTGAACTTTTGGGATAGATTTGCATTCATTACAATACATTTTCTGTTCGGAATCTTATCAACTGTTTAAGGAGCACCGAGGTGTGACCTCTGTGTCTAAAACATATTTTCTATGCATGGATAATTAATATTCAACAAGGAAGGAAAAAAAGAACAACATCCTTATTGTTTATGAATATGACCTCATCTGAGTATGAGTCAGAATGATTTTGGTTGCAAGCAACAGAAAATCCAATTGACTTAGCACGAGAAACATGAGAGAAGTTACTGGTTCTGAGACTGGAAAATTTCAGACAAAAACAACCTTCAAGGTTGGCTTGATCCAGCACATCACAGTAGGCTCTGTCTCTATTTATTTTGGATTCTCTCAGCTCTGTTCACGGTTAGACGTATTCCTGGTTCTCAGATTGACTTCCTTCGTGAGAGGAGGCTCTCGGGCTCCTACCTTCTCCATCCATGTCCCAGGAGAAGGAAGACCTCTCTATTCAGACCTGCAGACAAAATGTGTTCTGCATTCTCCAGTCAAAGGACTCAACTTTGGACTCAAGCCCATTCCGGAATAGTTCCTGTAGCAAAAGGAGTGGAACTGTCCCGTGGGGACCTGCCTGCGGAATTTCTCAGTAAACTGTAGCTTTCAATTTTTATCTTAAAATGATGAGAAGTGCCTACCTGGGTGAAGTCTCAGCAATGAGGATGACCAACAGTTAAAACTTAGTCCCCCTCACTCACAAATCGACAAATGCATAAATGCACAGGAAAATGTTGAGGTTCCGTTTTACTTAGCATCAATGAGGGTGTGAGAGCCAGAGGCCCCAAATAGCATCGTGGTGATCTTCTTTGGAAAGAAATTTAACAATTTCTACAAATTTTGGTAGGTGTGTGTATACTCTTGGGTCTAGTGATTCTATTTTCCTTAGGAATTATCCCCACGATTTTAATCGTAGGATATGTGAATGGGGCAGGTTGCATGGATACATGATGTTATTATTTATAAAAGTGCAAAACAGAATACAGAACTGCCCATCCAGAGAGACCAATCAGTCTTCTGGCTTCCCACTGGAAATAAAAATAAGAATGCAGGAAACCACACCAAAGTAAGATGTGGCTTAGTGAATGACTACCCGGCAGATATTTTAACAACTACCACTCAGGCCGAGAAATGAAATTTTGTCAGACACCCCAGAAGTCACAAAATGAGACTGTTTTCAAATTAAGATCTCTACCCCAAGAGTGGATACTTCTGAAATTCACAAGTCTCTATTTTTATAGCCAGCCGAATTCTTACAGTCAGTCCAGTGCCCAGATTCTATGATATTGTAAGATTTGTCATATCAATTATCACATGATAAACTGTCCCATGATTTCCCAGTGACTTGTCACAAAATCCAAAATTCTCACTGTGGACACCCAGGCCCCACCGGGTCAAGCCTGTCCTCCTACTTTCCAATACACTCCAGCCATCATACAAATGGCAGAGATGCAGAGAGAACACAGGCACGACTAGCAAGAAAAAATGGACAAGTCTCTTATGATGGTTTGGAAATGGTTTGGTCCCCCAAAGATTCACGAGCTAGAAATTTGGTTCCCAGCACAGAGGGGTCGAGGTGGTGGAACCTT
Source organism: Urocitellus parryii (assembly GCF_045843805.1). NCBI lineage: Eukaryota > Metazoa > Chordata > Mammalia > Rodentia > Sciuridae > Urocitellus > Urocitellus parryii. The sequence goes on from NC_135533.1 coordinate 144,966,690, forward strand.
TGAGTAGCAGGGTCTGGTAGAAGGTAATCAGATCATGGGGGCCCGGTCTCATGAATGCACTGATGCTGTCTCTCGGGAATGGGTCAGGTCTCCTAGGGGTGGATTAGCCCTCATAAGAGCAAGTTGGCATTAAAAGAGCAATCTTGCCCTCTCCCCCCATCTTTCGCTTCCTTTCATGCCCTGATTCCAGCCTGAGACCAGTGAGCCCATGGTGCCTCTGATACAGCAATGCCCTGACATTGGAGCCCTCCTGGGAAATGCCTTCACAACCCCTGAGACGTTGTGGTCTGACGCCCACATCAACAGAGAATCAGAGAAAGCAGAGGCCTTTCTGACACCAAGGAGAGTCGTGAACTATTGTCACGCAAAGATAAATGACACAAAAAGTGATCCAAAGGGGACCCCGCCAGAACTTAACTCGTGCAACAGGAGGTCCGACCTCTCTGTGATCTTCAACATGGGGCCAGTAGCTGATATCCATGTTCGTTTCTCTGTTCCAGGAAATTTTAATACGAAATGATAAGACTTTCCCATCAGTGGTTACAGGGACGAGTTTCTCTCTTTGCCATCGCCCTGAGAGGATGTCAAAGTCAGTTTGAGGACAAAATAGAGCTTTGTAAGTCAGACCCACCATCCCAGTCATATCTTCTAAATTCGGTGAAAATTCATTGGTCTGCTTTCATATGAGGCAATACTAAATAGACAAAAATGATAAAACAAAACAAAACAAAATTCTGAGCTCGATAAAGACTAAAAGGTCCTTTTTGAAAGTAGCAACAGCCGCGATGACAGTGTGGTTGGTTTTCCAGAATGTAACTGTGTGTACCCTGTTGTGGAGCAGTGCCATATATACCAAGGACCTCTGACTCCTCTGTTCGGTGTTTCTGTCAGAGAGAGACCAGGACCATTGCCAGTCCACATGGTGCATTTGTACCAATTAGAAAGAGGTACCCATTCCTCTAGGTAGCACAGCCTGGAGACTGGACCTCAGAGGACATCAGCACTTAACCTGCCTCCTCCATATGGCAGCCCCCCGGGGAGAGCGCACCTGCAGAACCCCAATAACTGGGTGTCCCAGCATCTTCAGGATATCAGTTATGGTGTTTGGCATCAAGAGTTCATGCTTCACCGTTATCCCTGGTCACTGTGAGCTAAGAAAGGCGTGGTCTTAAAACTGTCTTTAAGCATCAAAGCATCTGCCTCGATCCGATAAGGAGTCCACCCTTCTAGGTTCTTTCTTATCTCTCAAGTTGTTTGGGAGAAAACCCCAAGCTCATGGCTTCCTCAGTGCCTTGGTGAGCAAGTCAGGACTGCTATTAGAAAGACAGCCCAGAGATTGTATTCTGGGTCTTTTGGCAATCGCTTGGCTTATCCAATGTAGCCAGCACATTCAACATTTCTGAATATATGGAGAAAATTTAGGCTGTCAGTAATCAGCTCCAAGAAAATTTTCCTGATTCCTGTCCCCTTCCTTCACCTGGCTTACATGCCTTCTGGTCTTCTATAGAATCCCATGCCTCCCTATTGTCTTCTTGAAGATCTGTTGCCACCTTTGCTTTATGGATTCCTCTGGGTTTGGAACCATGTTTTATTTATTCTTGTTCACATCGTCACAGTAGAGAAATTTTCACACAATACAGAAACATGCAAACTAAAATGTGAAAGTCCCCCTTCTATCAGCTCCTGTCTCCAATCCCACTCCTCTCACCTAGGGACCACTAATAAGAGTGTTATGTATCCTTCCAGAACTTTCCATTAGCAAGTATGACGCTAATAAAAATGCTAACTATTATTGAGTGTTTACCAAGAGTCAGATGCTGCACTAAGCACTTTTCATGCAGGTTCCCAAGTAATTCACAAAACAAGCCTATCTAGGTGTTGTCTTCATGCCCCATTTCACAGCAGAAACAGCCGAGATGACAGTTGCTAAGTGGTGCCAGAATTGGAACTTAGGTGGGATGAGTCCATGCTTTTAACTTCTGTACCTGTCACTTACTTTTGAAGACTGCAATGTCATAGACCCTTCTCCATAGTTACCCATGTAATTCTATGTGTTCCTTTTCAACTCTGCTCCATATTCTATAAAATTTATTTAGCCATTCTCCTACTTCTGAACTTATAGGGTGTTACATTTTTTTCATTTTATTATTTTATGAAATCTAAGATTGCTTTGACAGTAAGAGGCACCCAATTTCAGAAGGATTAAAATATTTTAAAATGTGCATTTTAGAATTAAAATATTATGGTCTTAGAGAGAGTGCTGTAAATGAACATGCTTGTATATATAATTTTTCATGTGTGTATTTCCGTAGAAGTTTCCTAGAAGTAATATTGTGCATAAAAATGAAGATGCATTTTTTATTTTGATAGATACTGTTGAATTCCCTCCAGGAGACCATATGTTAGTCATCTGTGTTCCCGCTTACTTAGCAAAATGTCTGGTACACTGTAGGTATTAAATAAATAAAATGTTCAGCAGATGAAATGCAGAGGATGGCCCAGGAAAAAAAAAAAAACAGAGTATTTTTGTGGAACACACAAAAGCAAAACAGAATAACAAATATATGACAATGACAGTGAGGAAGATTAGATTATTTTAGTATCCTAAGTGTAAGCTTCTTGCTGAAGCACGGGCCACAGTAAATGACAAACGCTAATGCGTTTTGTGCAGAATGTCATGTCCAAAGTGATTATGAGAGAGCTTGAAAAATAACTTATCAGAAGGTGGTGTGCTCAGTTGAATAAAAATACACTACTAACTCCAGTGTTTTAAAACCCTCAAGCTAAGGGTTGTAAGACATTTCTAGAGATCTTAGGGTCTCCCTATTTTTCTTTTTCAGATCATGCAATACTACCTGCCTGTCCCCAGGCCCCCAATCCTAATCTCCAGAGAGGATGGTTCTGTGGTTTGGAGTAAAGGGCTGCATTGTGAACAAGCACTCCAGATGATGCTAATGCACTCTAAAGCGTGAGAGCATTAAAAAGAGGGCTTTCTTAATTCGATTTGCACTTTAGAAAGATGCCTTTGGCTGTCCAGTGTACAATCAACTGGAAGTGGACACAAACACCTACAGGAATCGCCACTCAGCCCCGAGCATGGGGCGCATATCCTAGGGGCGGCGCACGCTAGCGCCTCCTGCTGGCCCTCAGCAACCTCGTCTTGGGCGCTGCCCTGAGCGACAGACTGCGACTGCGCACTCCGAAGCCTGCGGAGGCTTTCCCTGGAGCTCCTGCGACCGCGCCAACCCAGACCGGAAGCGGAAGTGAGGTCGAGTGAGCCCATCGCGCCCCCCATCCTCTCGCTATGGGTTGGGCCTCCTCTAAGAGTCGCCGGAAGCGGAAGTTGTTGAGGGGTGGGGGAGTTGTTGGGAAAGTGTGTGGTTAACTTCCCGCTTCTTGAGTTCCAGGCGGGGCTCCCGGAGCCAGTGAAGCGCGACTAGCTGACCGCTCCGGGTCCCGAGCCGTCGCTTGAGGGGCGTGGTATCCCGGTGCTCCGACCCTTCCCCGGGACCCTGGGGAGCCCCTGTGGCGGGAGTGCCGTGTCCCCGCTGCCTTCCCCGGAGTGAGGCTCCGCCCGGCATCCCCGAGTCCCCGCAGATCCCGCCATGGGCAACACCAGCAGCGAGCGCGCCGCGCTGGAGCGGCAGGGTGGGCATAAGACACCCCGGAGGGACAGCTCCGGGGGCACCAAGGATGGGGACAGACCCAAGATCCTGATGGACAGCCCCGAGGACGCCGACCTCTTCCACTCGGAGGAAATCAAGGTGCGGAGCGTGAGGGGAGGTTCCCGCCACGGCCGCGCCGAAGCTCGCCGAGAGGTTGGGAAGGGAGGTTGGAACTTCGCGCGGTGAGGCCAGAGGCCGGGTCCTAGCAGTCCGGGGACCTGTGTCTAATTACCGATCCGAGAAAGTCAGCCTGCGGGGAGAGGAACTCGCTGCGCTTAACATCATTAAGGAGAAAGCAGCTCTGGGACCGAGTTTCAGGTTCTTAATTAATTCAGAGAGTCAAGCCAGCAGTAATTGAGCACCAGTCCCTGCTTTTCTCTTAGGTATAATTAATTTCACAGCTTGGAGAAATCTTCTCTCACCACGAAGCCGACTGGCGCTTTTATAAAAGTTAGTTTGGGAGTTTATTGTCCATTTCGGAAGTAAACCCGAGCGCATGTGTGAGCTGAAAGGTAGAGTTGACTAGTAGAGCTGGCACTCGTTGCCAGAAGTGTTTAGTTCAGACACTTTTGATTGACCCTGCTTTTTTTTTTTTTTTTTTTTTTGAACAGAAGGAATAGAAAAGTAATTCCGCTCCCAGGGGTCAGTGGGTGAGTGAAGTGTCAGTCTGAAGGAGGCAGCCAGCAGCTACTTAGGCTTCTCCCCCCACCCCCTTATTTAAATATGACTTGTACTTTAAGCAGACCAAAGCAAACATTGTCGCAAGTGGAACTTGGACTTCCTGCTGCAGTCTGCTTTAATCCCCTAAAACTTAACATGACTCTTGACTCCTGTTTCAACCACTTTCTGATGGTGTCCATCTGTTTCCAGCTGCTGGGCCCAGTCCAAGGACTCATTTTAATGATTCTGGCAGCTGATATTTAATCTGAAAAGAACCAATTCCTTAAAGGAATAAAGTAGTTTAGGAAGAATGAGGGTGCCTCCTGCCCAGAATAATCTTTTACTATCCATGTGTATGTTAGTCAGCATTGTCCATTAAGTTAGTTGCCTGGCAACTCATTCTGCCTTTATTCACATTTCTCAGATACTGGATTAGGTAATCACATTATTATCTCACAATCTTAGTTTTGAGTCAAAAGTGCTTGCTTTTACATAGCCCTACGTCCTGTGATTTGAACTTGTTTTCTGAACTTGTTGCATTCCTGAAAAGGTGTGTGCAGTGAACTTTGGAATCATGTTTCTCCAGTGACTTGCCATGCCTTCCTCTTGTAGTAATTTTGGCCCCAGAAGGCTGGTTAAGACACCATAAGAACAAAACTGCTTTCTTGAAGAAGCACATGTTGTTGCCATCACAAAACTCCCACAAGAAATGCTTAGCATACAGATGATCTGTGGGGAATGAATTAGAAGCATCCATTCTCTTTTCATCAGAAATTACTGAAATGATGCCCCAGATACCAAAAAAAAAAAAAAAAAAAAAAAGTTGGGGATTCTTTTAACTACCCCAGTTCAGTATTTTGGCTGCAGTCAGTTACTAGATCCCCCTAAAGATCCAGTCTCTTACTCTTTAATCTGTAAAATCTTGTTCAAATTCAAAGATTTCAGACATCTTTTAGTTAAGCTCAAATCAGTATTTGAAGTAAAAGTACTAGAAGCCTGCTGGACTCCCTTCAAGGTCTCTCCCAGCATGGAACTCCTGCTCTTTTAAAGTCTGTCTTCTCGCTAGGAAAAATGTAAAAGGTCCATAACCAGATAGATTTCACCCAGACAGGGTGGCTGTCATTTTGGAATGCTTCTGTTATTCAGTGCATACCATATTGGATGTTATTGTGAGGAGTCTGTTTTGTTTATCTGTTTCTCCTCAGGGATTAAATAGCAGTGAATGGTGTTTCCTTCCTTACAATGTGGATGTGCCAGTTTTCAAGTTGACAGTTCTTGAATTTTCCCCAATAAATTTTCATATAATTCAAATCTTGCTTAATAAGGGGGGAAGGTGATATTTATTAAGCTAGCATAGTCTCATATTCATTGCAGTCTTCTTCCAAGAAGGAAGTTTATTTAGTTTACTCGAGAATTTTTTTATGTAGACCTCTTTAATAAACAGTAATAATAATAGCTAATTATTTGTAAGCATTCACAACGTGTCAGACACTATGCAGAGCATTTTACATGGACTGTCTCAATCTTCACAACCTTTAGAAATGGTTATTTTATTATCTTCATTTTGGAGGTAAGGAAACAGGTACAACTAGCCAGGGACTGAACCGAGGTGGCAACAGCTGCCTCTTTAGAGTGAATTGTCAATATTAGCTTAACTGTCTATTGTAGGGAGCTCACCAGTGGCTTCCTGTCCCTGAGTAACTGCTCTGCTTCTAGGCTCCAGAGAAGGAGGAGTTCCTGGCCTGGCAGCATGATCTGGAAGTGAATGATAAAGCTCCTGCCCAGGCTCGGCCAACGGTGTTTCGATGGACAGGGGGAGGAAAGGAAGTTTACTTATCTGGGTCCTTCAACAATTGGAGTAAACTTCCCCTCACAAGAAGGTAATTGCCTGGGAAGTGTTTGTGTATTTGTCTTAACCCATGGATACTATTGTTTCTAAAGATTTCTGTGGGTGAATAGAAAAAAGGATGTCTTTATACAATGGACTCTGAATGACCAGAGTTTGCTTAATAAAACCGAGGGTCAAATTTTAAACCTAGGAAATCCAGGTTTAAAGCGCACTGTCTCCTCCCCAAACCTGACAAGAAGAAAAGCTGTCTTGGTGGCTCTGCCATGGACATCTCTCAGTTCAGAATCCCAAACAGGAGTGTGCTCCCCGTGCTGGAGCGAGTGCTGGGCCAGGAGGGAATAGGCTCGGGTTGGAGCCCACTGTGGCTGTGCACATAGCCTTGCACGCCTGCACCTCGATGTTCTAATCTGTATCAGAAATCCTGGCTTGGACTTCTTCTCAAATCCTCCCTAGTGAGGACTCTTGAAACAAAGTTACAGTGGTGTCCTGCGGGCTGGGCCTGGTGATTGTTGGAGGCTGCCTGTGTTTCCTGCCACAACTTCCAAGGAGGGAGCCACTCAGCCAGTTCAAGTCAGGGAAACAAAAGAACCAAAGTAAAGATGTTCCTCAGATTTTTTTATTTTATTTTATGTTTTTTTAGTTGTTGATGGACCTATGTTTTATTTATTTATATGGGGAGCTGAGAATCAAAGGCAAGCGCTCTCCCACTGAGCCATGACCCCAACCCCCCTGAATCCTTTTTTTAGTACAAGTTTCTTTAGACAACCTTTGTGCCTACTGCTGAATTGATCCCTCCTCCCAGCCAAAGCAGACTGACAAAGGGTCAGACTAGATGACTCGTGTCTCAGTGTCCTCCTTGGCATCTGGGGTTGCCAGGTGGTGTTTTGCACACAAACTTGAGAAGCGCAGTGCCTCCCCTTTAATGTCAGGATTGTGGGTTCCTAGTAGTCAAACAAAGTGATTTTCAGGAAAGTCTCCTGCCCTGCTCCTTATATAGCTTTTCTAAATTGAGATCATTGCACTGAATTGTCTAAATTGGATAAAAATGGTTGCTCTCCAGCAGCTGGACTCTTGGTTTTACAGGGAAACATTTTGTTTTGTTTGGTGGCTGTTTGAGCTCAGAGGGCAGCATCAGCCCACTCAGCTGAAATGCTCTGCTTCCTTTCTCTTTGCAGCCACAATAACTTTGTAGCCATCCTGGATCTGCCTGAAGGAGAGCATCAGTACAAGTTCTTTGTGGATGGTCAGTGGACACACGACCCTTCTGAGGTATTTTTCCTCCTGCCCTTGGTCCTCTGGTGCCTGCACAATCCACAAAAGTCACCTTCCCTTGTGGCTTGTTGCCAGATCCTTTGGTTCTGCTGGTAAAAGTCTCTGTGTGTGGCTGAGCGAGATAGCACCAGTTGTCAGAGCATTGATATTCTTGACCAAGGTGAGCAGACTGGCTGGCCAGGAGCTGAGACCTTCCAGCCAGGAATCCCAAGTCCTCTAAATAATAACTCCAGACCTTCCACGTTATGATTTCTGCCTGTCTGTCTTTTCCCAGCCAATAGTAACCAGCCAGCTTGGCACAGTTAACAACATCATTCAAGTGAAGAAAACTGACTTTGAAGTATTTGATGCTTTAATGGTGGATTCCCAAAAGTGCTCCGATGTGTCTGGTATGAACACAGTTATTTTATACCACATGTGTGCAGGCGGGGGCTACGCAGCCTAGAAATATTCTACTTTATCTTGCCTCTCCCTCTCGAGCTACAGTTGCCTAATCAGGTAGACGAGTAGCTCTCCCTGAAGGGGCTGCACATAGTGCCTACCTCTGTCACATCTGTTGATGTTTAGCCCTCTGTCATTGTCCCCGTCTTCTCGGGCATTCACTGGGTCCACATGGCCATAGCAAACAGATGGTGGAAATGGCACCAGAGCTTGATGTCATGTGAGGGGCAGGGCCAGAGAGGCCCTGGAGGGACACTGTGGTCAGTGGTGAGCTGTGGGTCAGGGTGAGCTGAAACTGGGGAGGCCTACCAGTTCACTTCCCACTCGTGGTGCCTGGAGAATTTCAGGCTGACAGGTGATAAACGGACACCTCAGTGACCTTGGCCATGACTTGTGTGATACATTAGCACCTTGTCAGACTCCCTGATAAGGTGAGAAAACGGCTCTGTACAGGAAACAGGCTACATAGCACAACTGTCCTTTCTGGGGACCTTCTCATTACAGTTCCAGTAAAACTCTTCTGTCTTCCAATTACAGAGGTTTCAATAAATTGCTTTCCATCCAAACCCGGCAGGAAGACACTACCTGGAACGTACTACATACAATTCAGGGAAAACGATGTGTTACAATCTCGAATGTCAGTGCCAATTGCACTTCCCTGTCCTGCTGTCCGGGGCTTAAGCAATTTTTGAGCCCTGTGGGCAGCAGTGAAAAGATTCTCCAGGAGCGGCTGACAGTCTAAGGAAAGGGCAGATGTTCAGTGTGCAGAACGGTTTTCATCACTCCCTGACTGGACCTGCCATCAGGATCTCAGTGTTCTTGGTTCAGAGATCACAGTGATAAATTGATGGTGGTGGGCTTGCTGTTGCTGAGCAGAACTTAGAAATCCCAAAGTAGTGTTCTTTTATTTGTAAACCTGAACTGATCTTTTAGCAACACTGTGTGTTCCTTCTTCACATGGGTAACATTGGAGCATGGAGGAAGTACCCAGGTATCCAGCCCGTTGATACATATAATGTTAGGTTGTCTACCTAAGCTTTTAGTCAAGGTTGTGCAGTCTAGATCAGCTGGGGAAGAAAACTGACCCCTCTGTTGATAAAACAACTTCAGCCCTCTAGACATCTCATCTTTAGACACATTCTTAAAATAAGTATTTATTCCTTCTGCCTCAGTTTTCTGCACTTAATGCTCTTTTCAGTTTCCTGCTGTGATATGGTTGGATCATGTGAAGGGAGTCCATCCCTAGGAAAGGACATTGAGGGAATTGGCAGAACCAGGCCATATCATTATTTATTCTGGACTAGCCATGGATCAGGTGACCAGAGCCCATCCCCCCCATTCACTGGATAATAGCTCAATACCCTCAGCTGGACAAACATCACTAAACAAGCTGCTTCTGACATGACACAGTGCACTTCCAGAAGTTTCTTAACCTGTCTGAATAATCATGATACTCGGGCAAGAATTTGGGAGAAACCCAATTATGATAGAGTCTAAGGGCCTTTAGAACAGGTTTGTTGTTTTTTGGGTTTTGTTTTTTCAGTTTTCAAATGTGCTGGTGCCTTGCATAACCTGTTTTATTCTGGCTGGGCTGGTGATGTTCATGAGCTTAGCCACTTAATCCTCACTTGAAGCCCTGAGCTGCTTTGTGGCATTTGCTAGCCCAGCCTGAGGTGAGAAGGAAGCCTTATTCTGCTGACTTGTGAGGTTCAGTGATTGAGAACGGCTCCTTGTTGCTTCTGACCCAGGCTCTGTCTTTGCCACCACCTCTCTCTTCTGCCAGGGCATCTGAGTTCACTGCTGATTTCCATTCCAATCACCCAGATTCCAAAAGGGTTTTCTCATCTCCTGTGCTCTCCACCTTTGGAGGCTGTGTGTCTTTAAGAGAATATAAATTTGTACCAAGGGAACCAAAGACAAGGAAAGCTAGATGACAACACCATAAATAAAATGAGACCGCTGCTAGAAATTCTGATTTTTCAAATGTCCTGACACCATCTCCCAACAGAACTGTCCAGTTCCCCGCCAGGACCCTACCATCAGGAGCCCTATGTCTCCAAACCAGAAGAACGTTTCAAAGCACCACCTATCCTCCCTCCGCATCTGCTTCAGGTCATCCTGAACAAGGACACGGGGATTTCTGTGAGTACCTGGGCATCTGCCCAGACCATTCTTCATGGTCATGTTCGTCTTCTCCCCCAGTCCACTCCTCGAGAACAAGCACCTTCGAGCTGGCTCAGTGTCACCCACTGATGTGAACTGCCATGTTCCTCCTTGGACATGGGGATGGGCTGCTTGCAAGACGTTCCACAGTGTGGATGTCGCATCCCTGTCTCACAAAGTCTTTCTGAACTTTTCTTGAATTTTACATCTGCCTTTAGCTTAGGCCCCATTCCATTTAAATTTTAGGAGAAAATACTTAACCACCTCTTCTTAGCAATGTATACATTTGCACTCTCCCAAATTTTAGAATCTAGTTCTAATCGTTAAATTGCTTTTAGAAACATGAGTGCTCCTTGATTAAAAAAATTGAGATAGTTGGCCAACACATTTCGTCTGCGAAATTGGTATTCTATGCAAAAGAGAGATCTGGGTCCAGGATCCAGAAGAGCAGTCAGTTATTCCCTGATGGCTCATTTTCCATTCTGTTTAACCTTGACTGTTTGATCCACCTAGCCCTGGAATTATGGCTTGGTCCAAGCCACTGTTCAAGAGGCACATGTTTGTAAGGTGCTATCTTAAGTCTTTTATCTGCTGCTACAACAGAATATCTGAGTCATTTATAAAGAACAGATTTGGTTTACAAGTCTGTAGGCTGGGAATTCCAGAGCGAGGCGCCAGCATCTGGCAGAGACCTCCATGTGCATCATTCCATCCTGGGGCTAAAGGTAGAAAAGCAAGAGGACGCTGAACTTGCTTTTATAACAGTCCACTCTTGAGATAAGGAATCCACTCCCATGATAATGACGTTAATCCATGCTCCATCCCGGACACCTGGTCACTGCTTCCTAGGCCCCACCTGTTCCCTTGGGATGAAGTTGCCAGTCCTTGAACTCTGGGGGACTCATTCAGACCATAGCAGAGGCTAAGATAACTATACCACTCAAGAGTCCACCCTGAACTAGTAGACACAGGGGCTGAGATGAGCTACATATGTAAATTGTGCAGGAGTCCCCAGCAGTAGTCACTCCTGGGCTGCCAGGGCCGAGTCTTGGTGTCTGTTAGCCCATCCTAACAAGACTCACCTTTCTTAGGGCACCAGGCTTGCCTCTGTGCCAAGAGTGCCCCAAGCACATGGATGACAACTGGATTGGCAGTTCCAAGGGGCCAGTGCCAAGGACCCGCATGTCTCAGAACCCAGTGGGCGGACCATGTTTCAGGGCTAAGTTGGCAACATCAACCCAATGGGTGAAGAGCTACAAGGTCATTTAGCTTTTCTCTTAAATGTATCCGAGAGAGCTGGCTTCCCTCAACTCTAGTTTCACAAAGTTTGTAGGTTAGAAGACACTCTGCTCTCCTAGGCTGGCAAGGTGTTGGTTTGTTTGTTTTCTTCCTTGAAAAGGGAAACATGACTAGCCAGCTTCCCTGGTAGAGGCTGCTTCTGGAAGTAGACTAGCCCGGGACTTGGGAAATGGAACAGCTTCAGGACCCCTCTGTCCAAGGCAGTAGAGTGCTAACAGCAGACTTTGGTTCTAGTTATAATACCGAATGGTTAATGTTGAGTGTGCCCTGGACTAGTCTGTCTTCACTCATTCCTGTGTTCTTTCCTAAGCCTCACAGCAACCTGGGAAGGGTTGAGGAGATTGAGGCACAGAGAAGTTAAGGAACTTCTCAGGGAGAGCACTCAGGCTCTTCTGTCTCAGAGATTAGAAGACACAAAACATTGTAACTAACTGTAGTGTCTTGCTGCACAGTAGCTCTTCCAGCAACTGAAATGTAGTGTCCTTTGACTCCATGTCCCCACACCACCCCCAGCCTGTGGTGTTTTAGATTTTAAGGTCATGTGGTGCTGCCTTTCTGTGCTGGGATTATTTCCCTTAACATGACTTCCTCCGGGTTCATCCATGGTGTCAATGGCGGTATTGCAGCCTGTTGAAGGCTGACTGGGATTCCCTTGCGTACATAGGCCACAGTTTTTAACTCCATTCATCCATTTGACATCTAGGCTGTGGTGGGTAGGTTGTGATGAACATGGGAGTGCAGGTGTCTCTGATGGACAGATTTCATCTCCTTTTCACACATACCCAGGATTGGGATTATACGATCATATGGTAGTTGTATTTTTTTTTTTTTTTTTTTGAGGAACTTCCATAATAGTATAAAAAATAGTCCCAGAGGCCTTACTAACTGACATACCTATCAACATTGCAAAAGAGAATAGATTTTTAAGCGTTTTAACTACAAAAGTTTTCCAGGGTCACGTAGTAAGTGGCAGAGCCGACATCCAGGTGAGGCAGGTGGGCGCCAGCTCCTTCCTCTCAACACCTGCCCTGCGCAGCCCCCAGCAGGGCCGAGTCCTATTGACACAGAACTCATCTGCCAGCCTCTGCAGTGCTAAGCCCGAGGTGAGGTCAAGTGCAGTGCTTGATATCTCCCAATTGATGGTGGCAGAATAGGAATCAGGAACTGGTTTTCCCAATAGACTGTCCTCACCTTCCTTTTTGAGAAAACCAGCATGTGTGGCTCTTATGGAATTGCAGTCTGTTCTGTTCCCAAGGAGATCTTCCCATACCTGAATCCTGAGAGAAAAAATGATTAGTGCAGACCTCCTAGACCAGAAGCCTTTGAGACGACCAGGCATGGTTTTGAAGGTGGCTTCAGCCTCTTCTTTGGGGAGGACCTCAGCAGTCCTGTGCACAGGGTAGAACCAGAGTTTGGTTCCTTACATCAGTCTGGGGCCATGAGCATGGCCCTTCCCTTACAACGGGGACCTAAAACCAGGGGCCTGCCAGTGCAGTACCCCCACAGACTGGTTGCCTGTGTCTTTATGTGTCATGTGAGCTAGCATTTGTATAGTCGGGAATGAACAGTAGGGAAAATAAACACATTTCTGGCTCCTCTTAAAAATAGAAATTGTGGCAACATTAATTGCCTGTTCTCAGTAAGCATTTACAGAGTAATAGTGTCTCCTGCAATTACCCATTTCTTCAGGCTCATTTTCTGAGTGTTAGAGACAAAAGTCAGAGCTCTGCTTGGGAGGGTTAGGATGGAGCAGCACGTCCTGTGCCATCTTCCAGTTCCATCTTCCTTCCTCTGCCCCACCTCTGTAAGATGCACAGCTGTGGCCCACTCTTGAGAGGCTGTGCTGAAAGCCTGACCAGAGGCACACACCAGTATTCAGCTGACTTGAGGGGCTCCCTTGAGGTCAGAGGGTGCTGCCTTCTTGCCTCACCTGTCATCTTAGGCCCTTCTGCTGCCCACTTAGGAAGAGAGGTGGGTACGAGAGTGTGCCTCCCTACCTGGGAAATAAAGGGAATTTATAAATGCTCACATCTGCCTTTGTTCCCTCACAGTGTGATCCAGCTTTGCTTCCTGAGCCCAATCACGTCATGTTGAACCACCTTTATGCACTTTCTATCAAGGTAATGACCCCCGTCTTTCACTATCGGAGCAGTTTCTCAGCATGTACTCTGAGGATCCCAGGCACTGGGAGTGCCTCGGGTGCTGGTTTAAGGGCAGCATCCAGGGCTGGGCGAGCTGTCTGGCTCAGTTTCTGAGGTGGGCCCAGGAGTATGTATTTCTCTTCAGCCCTGTGATAAGGGCTGTGCACGTTGAAGTCTGATCCCCTGACCTGGTCCCACCTTCAGTCAGTTCCTCCCTCTTCCTCAGGACGGAGTGATGGTGCTCAGCGCAACCCACCGGTACAAGAAGAAGTACGTCACCACCTTGTTATACAAGCCCATATGAAGAGCTGCGGCCAACGGTGGATCGAGGGACAATGGCACCATCAGGTTCCCTGCATGCATGCTTTCCACTAGAGGCATGGACTGTCAGTTTCTCATTTCACACTCTTTTTAAGACATTTCACACCTGCCCTAGTCCTACTTGAAGGTTCATCCAGGCACAGCAGCTCCAAAAGAGCCTGGGCCTGTAACAGTCCTCCTAGCACCGCAGCTGCGAGCCTTGGGGCTCAAGGCCAAGAAAGGCAAAATGGAAGGCGAAGGAGCCACAACCCCTGCACCACAGCGCGTGAGGATGGTGCGGTTGGAACACACCTCCCTCAACTGGTGTGGACACTCCTTAAGCCAAAAGTGAGTGCTGGCCACCTTGCTAGTAAAACTCTGGGAAGCAGGGAACAAGGCCACACAAAATTCCTATCATCTGGGCATCTTTAAGGCCATCTGCCTGTCCTTCCAAATTGAAGCAATAGATTGCCCTCCTTTCTCTGCCTTAGGGAGGTGTCATTTCTAGTGAAATTAAAATCCGTCTGGTTTCCAGGTAAAGTCTTTAGTAGTTTCCTATACTGTGCACTAAGTCCTTTTTTATTATCCAGAGGTGGCTAGCTGTACAAGCTAATAGCAATAAGTCACCATGACTAGAATATAGATCATGTGACTGCTCAGCAATAATCTGTTCCCCGAACAGACTTAAACATACTGCCAGATTTCTCCATTCACCTGGATGACCCTAAGGACTGACGACCATTAGCTGGAAGGTTGTCCAGCTTTTTATTCCAATTGTAATGACAACTTTGCAGAAGACCCTGAGCCCTCCTTTCAGCCACCTCTCTTGGGACTCGTGTCCCTAGTTAGAGAAGAAGGCTTCAGCTGTTGCTAGTAAAAGGGATTTAGAACCTGACAGCAGCCCTCTGAATTCATGCCAGGATGACACCCTCTGGACCAAAGTGGACATCTTTATACTTGGCTCACTTTCCAGGGAGATGCCACATATGTGCCCATTGGTGCAGGTTCCTGTCACCCAGTCAGCAAAAGTTATCATTGTCTCTTTTGTTCTTGCTGGGAGAGGGAGGGATGAGCTTGCTGGTGTACAGTATTTATTTGGTAAACCTGAGTACAGGTACCCTTTTTTGTTACTGTTTTCAAAACACTGAATTGCTGTCACCTTGACACACAAGTTTCAATAAAGCTTTGTAAAAATAATTGGACATAAAATTGGAGGAAGCCCTGGTTCTTATTCAGTTGTTTAGAGACTAGAACTTTCCCAGGTTTTTTCAAGACCACCCTTGTGGCACTCTGGAGTGTGGGGCAGAATTGTTCCAGCTCCCTTGGGGCTGAGGGACATGACCTTGATCCACGCACTTAGGCAGAATTTGGAGATATGTTCAGAGGCCTCTGAGACTGACTCCCTTTGCCACTCAGACCCAAGCAGAAGCAGGTGGGCAGGTCCCAGGCAGAGGTTTCGCTTTCTTTTGTTCATAAACAAGAAGCCCTGCAGGGACACCTGGAATCGTGATTCTGGCTTGTGAGACACCAGGACATTTTTGAGTGAGCTGTTCTATTACCTGAAAGGGGCTCAGGCTCTCCTCCCAAGAGCATGAAAGGTTGTGGGTGATTTTTAAGCCTTTTCTTCACACATCAGGAAATATTTTAAATAAACGGCAGAAAAAGGAGGGTCTGACTCATCTGGCCCATGGAGCCTGGAAAGCACCCCCAGCTGGGTACCTGTCTTGCCCGGAAAGCTGGTGACATGGGAATCCTTGATTTTAGAAACTAGGGTTTCATCAAGTAGACCTAGATGAATAGAAAACAGTTATCTCCAAATTGGATAAAACATTTTTAAACTATTGAAAACATCTAAACTTAGTATGAAAGAGGTAGTCAAACACCAGAAACGAAGAAGCCCTGCCCGAGAGCCTCCAGCAGAGCTGGTGCCCTGGTAGAAGCTGGGAGGGCCCAGTTAGGCCAGGACCTCGCTCTGAGCTCCAGGCTGGGATTGGACCCCTACACCCGGGCCCCCTGCCTGTGATGATGGGAGACTCCCGACTGCAACCAGAGTCAGGGCTCAAGGAGCCATCAGCCCTGGGCGGCAGGTGGAAACAGTGAGAAGAGAAGCCAGTATATAAATGAGCCCTCTCCAGGGCCGTGCTGGAAAACCCGAGCTGAAAATAAGTTAGGAACTAGTGCAGAGCCAGTGACCCTGTAACTCCCGGCTCTTGGTCCACAGGGGACCCCAGGGGAGATGACTGCTTAGGGCAGGCCTACCTGCAACTCATGAAGACAGGGGTGTCTGGGAGCTTCTCCAGCATTCTGTGTGTACATTTTAAAAGATGTCATTTTCTTGAAAAAGCATAAAACAGTTCATTATGATCCAGAACACTGCCCGCAGAGCCAAGTGAAAGATGAGACTGAAGAGGCTGGAGATCGTGGAAGAGGAAAAGCAGATCCTGCTCTGCACAGCACATAGGGCCGAAGCCACATGTCCAGCTGGGTATCCTGTAATCCAGGACATGCTCCCTCAGCACTCCTCCTGTTTACACAGTTAAAGCCTAACTCACGTTGCTTTTCAATGATGATACAGTTTTCCTCTGGAAATGTATATATAAATGAATTTATAGTCAAAGGTAAGGCCTGAAAAAGCTTTAAAATACAGCAATATTTCAGGGTAAATTGTTATTCCCCTAGTATCCTCAGGGGGCTGGTTCCAAGGCCCACCTCAGACACCAAAATCTCTGGACGCTCAGATCTCTTCTAGTGTAGTATTTGCATACAAGCTGCACACAGCCCCCCACATTGTCTCTAGATTACTTGTAATACCTAGTGCAGTGGAAATAATCCAGCTGTATTATTCAGAGAGTGACAACAAAAAAGGACAGTACAGTTTTCTTCAGCTTGGTTTTCATTTGTGGTCAGTTGAACCTATAGAAGCAGAAGCCTTGGGAGGGTCCACTGTAGAACCACATATTGAAAACTGAGCCAGAGAGGACAGGACCCAGGCAAGGCTGTGTCCTTCCCTCTGGCTCCAGAGTGTTAGCCGCCTCCCTACCATCCTCTCCAAGTGTGGACACTGGACAGAGATCAGGGATGTTGATCTAGTCTGTTTGCTGACCAGCTGTGTCTTTGGGCCAAATTACATGCCCTCTCTGATCTGGATTTCATTCCCTGAAGAATAAGGAGTGTTGTACCAGCACCTGATGAGGCCTAGAGCTCCCCTCGTTTCACCTGGGAGCCACGAAGCCTTGGCAACAAGGCTGGGATGTGGGCACAAACAGGAAGTCAAGGCACTGGGCAGGAAAACTAGCTTAATTAGGAAATCTCCACAGCTCCAAAGCTCCAGAACATCACAGTGATACCTCCTTGGCTCAGATCAGAGACAGACTATTTTAGGGAAAAACAAAAATTTTTGTTACTTGCCATTGGCATTCCACACATTCCTTCCTGCTGGAGAGAACAGCAACACAGTGCCATCTTGGGAGCAGACAGCAGCCCTCACCAGACAACTCTACCTGCCAGCACCTTGATCTTGAACTTCCTAGCCTCCGGAACTGTGGGAAAATAAATTTGTTTATACATTCCCCAGTCTCAGGTATTTTGTAACAGCAATACTGAACAGACTGACATCCACCATGTATACAAATGGTTTGAATGAGTTCATGAGGACCCTAGTCTGTGGCTCACTCAGATTATCCAGCTTCTGAGGAGTTCCTCCCTCTATTGACTAGTGAATTGGTGGGAAGTAGAAACTTGAGCCCTCTGCCTGGAACAACTATTATTGTCCTAGAAGAAAACATGGAGGTTAAGGACATGTAAACATTTCTTCTAAAACCCAAGTCATTCCAACTAATTATAAAATATCCACAGGGTCCTCCCAAGAGTTGTCACCGATGTGAGTTCGAACCTTGGAGGGGATCCTCAAAGCTGGAACTGCAGTCAAGAGCCTAATGTTTTGGGTCCAGACACTGTCTCGGGGACAAATGCTGGGCTCTGCCCTCAGGGTTGGCTCCCTTGACTATGCTGTCTTTTTCTTGCTCCTCATACAACTGAAGGGCCTTTTTCAGATGAGGCAGCCCTGGGTGTCCCCACTGCCCCCAGAGTTCCATCTGCAAACTCAACAGCCAGCAAGAGTGCAGCAGCCAGCCCCAGTTCTGTGCACTCTGGCTCCACTTCATCCATCCTGTTTGGTGGCTCTCTAAAGCAGCCTGAGTCATTAAAGCAGCAAAGTCATTTTCAAAGTCCTTTCCTCAAACAACCCCTTGAGGCCAAACAGAATTCCATTAATCATTGACTGGATGGGGAAGAATGGTCACAGCTCACTCTATTTCCATTAGCCCCATCTTCCCAGGCTTCAGGAAAATCAAGTTTCAACATCTGATTAAGCAAATGACAAAACACTTTTTTCCTGTAAACACTGAGTGCCTAGAGCCATAATCCCTTGCTCTGGCCATTAGCTGCAAATATTTAAACTGCTAAAAAAGAAATGCGACTAAACCAACCAGGACAGACAAGGTTTCCCAACCTTGGCACCTCTGACACTTGTGGCCAAATCTTTCTTTGTGGTTGGAGGGTGAGGGCTGCCCGGTGCTTGGAATGATGTTTAGCCACAGCCCTGACCTCTGCCCATTGGGCACTAGTAGTGCTCCACCCACTTATTGTAACAACCAAAACTGTCTTCAGACATTGTCAAGTGGTCTCTGGGGAAAGGAAGCACAATTGTCCCTGGCTGAGAACCACAGGAACAAGCCAGTTCAACTGTCACCTTAGGAATGAAAGCTTGGCTGGCCACACCCTTGTGGACCCACCCTTAAGTCTGCATCCATGTGTTTCTAAAGCCAATCACATTACAGAGGCCCACTTCTGAAGACAGACCAGCTCTTGGGTCCCATTAAACAAATCATCTCTCTTTGGCCTAAGTGTCCAAAAGCTTTCAGGTTATGAAATTTCCTGTGTATTTGACGTAATCTTTACACATCAAATCATCCAACTTCAGAGGAATCCATCCCTAACACTTCTCTTGACCAGCAAATTAGTGGGGAAACAGAAACTTGAGCCCTGGAACAACTATAGTGGTCTTCAGGAGGAAACAAAGAAGTTAAGGACATGCACACATGTCGTCTAAAAGCCAAGTCATTCCAACTATGGTAAAAATCTACAGCATGGATTAAAGTCATAAGCATGAAAATTAAGTTGTAAGCACAGAAAACACGACATCTGATTTTGTGCATAAGAAACAGGAATGGCAGCAGGGAGGGCTGGGCCTCATTTTCTGGTTGTTTCTTGGAGGTTGTTCCTTAGAGTCACAGAACCTACCTTGGTGCGTTTCTTTTGGAACCAAAACATGTTTACTTAGCTTTTAAAAAGTCTGTGTCTGCCAAGAATTCTCAGAACAATAACTGAAATGGTTGGTTAGTATTTAACATTAGAAGGAAATAAAGCTTCTAACATTTCATTTCTTCATCCTGTGAATTATTTTCATTCTTATAATTATGATCTTGTGGCCAATTTTTATGCCCAACAGTAAAAACAGAAAAGAGGAACAATATTGCCGATATGGCAGTACAAGCCATCAGACATAACCCTGCATGTCAAATTTTGATTATGGTAAGATTGCCTGATTAGAAAATAATAAGATCAAAGACTAAAAACAACAGGAACCATGAAAATATATATACCACCATTGCCAAAACCAATGTTTTTCTATATCTAGCTAGTTATATAACAAAGTAGCAGAGGAAATTCACCTTGCAGACTAAAAATGGATTTAGTTAAAAACAGAAGTATTTACATTTTTAGTTACCTTGATCTGAACTGCTTCCTCCAAAGACACGTACATTATTAAATTTCTGGTGACCTCATAATGGATGAGAGAAATCAAGTTGACCTGCTTTCCTGTTTGGCTGTGTTATGAGTGATCCATTCTTGAGAAATCCTTTTAAAATGGCCTACTAGACTGCTTACAGAGTTTTCCGGTTCTGCAGTTCTTCAAAATGATCTTAATAACCCATTCCTGGTTCCCTGGAAGTACTGACCAAACTTCACGATGGTGTGCTTTGGAAGAGAAGCCCCTGAGCTCTTGATTCCAGGAAAGCAGGATATGCTCATCACCATGTGCCCCCTGCCACCCAGAAACCTCCCACAGAGCCAGGAAGGCCCCAGATCATGAAGTAAGCCAATGCAGACACTGGCAATGTTTGTTTGTTTGTTTGTTTGTTTGTTTTATGGTTTCTGTCAAGAAAAGATGAGGTCATTGCACCAAAGCAAACATTTTTAGATCATTGCTTTATTTCACTATTGTTCAACAACAAAGTTCATCCCTCTCAAGGTGGATCTTGAATTGTTCCTTATGTTCTCATCCTTATTCTGAATAAAAAAGGTAATGAAGAAAAAGCCTGTACTTTTGGAGACCTAGAATCTTATTTATACTAATAAGCTTTTGACTGCAATTTCATGTTTCGATATTTCCTGCTGGCGTCTTGGTGGACACATGGAGCGCCCAACCCTCTGATGAAGATGGCTGTCCATAACTACCACCGTTGAAACCAAAAGTAAGTGTTGAAAAATGCACCTTTTACAATAAAAAAGTAGAAACCAATTCAATTTCCTTTTTTTTTTTTTTTACGAATATAAAGTTTCTTGTAAATATGTACAGTCTTTTGAGCTAGTTCTATATAGCAGGAAGCATTTCACAAATGAGACACACAATATACATTTTTCAGGGCTTGTGATGCCCTTTTTCTCATGGAGATCCTAAATGAAATGCCAAGACTGAAAGACCAATTATCAGTGACCTTTCCAAATACTTGTGGACCAAGAGACAAAAACTTCAGCAAACATTCAGTCAGATCTGCCCTAGGGGAGGGGGGAGAGAATATGATCCCAAGCAACACATAAAACACAGCAGCAGGACACTTGCCAATGGGCTACAACACGGAGGTTCATGGGTGGTTCAAACAAGAAAGCACTTAGGTTAAGAGACGAGCAGGAAGGAGCCGGTATCTGGGCCAGGTTGCAATCTGGAAAGTGACTTGAACTGTGGACACATGGGTTGAAAACACGGTCACGTTCACCTGCTGCGGTGGAAACAGGTCTACCTTCAGCCCACCTAGGATGTGCCTTGGTTTTGAGGCAAGCCTAAGAGTCATGGAGAATCCAAAGCAGGAGAGGCCTTGTGGGAGATTAAAGGCAGAAATAAGGCCGCTAGTTAGCTTGCCAACTGCAAAGCCTCTAGGTTGGTTCTATACCAGTTGCCAGGAACTCGGCCCTCTGAAAGAAGGCAGAGAGAAATAGGGGGTGCCGCACTGCACCTAGGGAGGACCAGCCAACCCAGTGGGGCTGGAAGAGTTGAGCTGCGGCTTCTCTCTAACATCCTGGTCTTAGGTCTAGCCCTAGGCAAAGGCTCATTTGAGAAGTCACAGTTTCAGGGTAGAACCGTGCTGGATTTTGTGTGAACACAGTCATCCGTGAGGAAGTTGGCGGGGGAGCGTGAGGGTCAGAGGGGAAACCGAGTGGGGGGCGGTTTGCTGAAGTC